>NC_073644.1:34160357-34500000 GCF_029407905.1 Bubalus kerabau | reverse complement strand
GTCTTTCATTGGTGAAACAAATAATGCCTAGAACTGAAAAGCTCATTTGAAAAAGATTAACTTCTTTTTTCCCAGCTGCTAATTCCAACAATAAAGATATTGCTAAAAGAGAGATTACTGTTAAAGGAATTCTGTTGTCTATGAAACCTGACCTCAAAGGAATTAATTACTGAAAACATATTAGGTACAAGTAAATCTTCAATTTAAAATGTCAGTTGCAAAACATAAATCTCTTTGATAAGTTTTAAGTAATAGTGTCAAAGTTGCAATTGGCGTCTAAACCAATTATAAAGAAAATATTCAGGATTTTATATAACTGTCATTAACATATGTTTTACTTTCTTTTACTTTTCTATTTTATGTAACAATTTCATGTTAACATTTTTGAGATTATTTTACAGACTGGCTCCAGATTTTTTTAAGTATTACAAGTTCACTTCATATCTAAGTGTAGTATCTGCCTGAATAATACGCTGTATTATTTCCCAGAAGCTTTCTTTTAAGGAAGATCATTTAGAAGGACTCTTAAAGATATATGAAGAGTGAAGTTCCATCAAAAGCCATCTGAATCTAGTGTGTAAGGGTATGTATGTGTGTGTGTATGTTTAAAATATCAATGTTTTTATATATAAACAAAATATACGTGTGTTATATAGACACATGCATGCATTTTAACATATTAAAGTTAGAACAATATATAAGAGGCTTTTAGATTGACATTTCTTGACAGATTTATGTTCATCAGCCTTTGTGCAAAATGTCACTATCCATATAGGGAGACAGTGGCTTTATATCACACGGAAACTATTACCTGTTCCGAGTCCCTTTACTTGTCCACTGTGTTATCCTCAGTAAATCACTTGATATCCCTTCCACATACTCATAACCAACCCCTACCTCTTTTCTTAATCTGTGAAATGGGTAGTAATATTTGACTACAAAACATTTAAGAAGTTCACGTGGAATAGTTTGTACTAAGCATACAAACATAGCAAATGTATTTTGCCATTATGAATAATAAATTCTGTTTCCAATCTGTTTCTTTTTCAGTCTCATCAATTTGACTTTTTTTCTTTCATTAAAGTCCCTTTTTAAAATTAGGGACTGATATACATGCACACATACTTTTGTAATCTGTGGTGAACTATATCAAGAAAGAAATGTTTTCAAAATGCACATGTACATCATCTAGGCGGTACTACACTAATGTAATTCAGTGAAACTTTTAACATTGAATTACGACATGTATAGAAACATTTAAAGCTCAATGTTTGTCAATCATCTTTTTTTTCATGAATGTTCTTAATTGTTTATTTTTATGTTGCATTGTCTCTTTGCCTACTTAAAAAAAATTTATTGGAGGATAATCACTTTACAATATTGTTCTGGTTTCTGCCATACACCAACATGAATCAGGCGCAGGTATACATATGCCCGCTCCCTCTTGAACCTCCCTCATATTTCCCATCTTTTGGTCCTTATTCATGGATTGTCCCCTCTTTAAAAATAGATATGTTACTTCCTTTCACCAATGGGTTTCCAAACCCACATTTGTTCTTTTTTGACTGATATTATCAGAACAGTGCAAACCCTAGAAGCTCCATATATTTACAAAATACATCAGTTTCTATCTCACATCATCTTTTCCTGTAACATTCAATCATTACCTTATTTGGACAGTTATCTGTGTAGTATTATCCAGTTGGGGTATCCAAATTTCTCCTCTTTATGCCCCACGTGAAAATGTTTGGACTGCTGTTGTGTTGTTTTCATATCCTGCCCTTTTCTAAGAGATCACTTTTCTGTTCCTTTTAAAGGGCACCGAACCCTCCCAGTATCATTCAAAGCAAACAACATGAAACCTAAAATGTTTTCCCTCATCTTCTTCCTCCTCTTCCTTATTTTTTATTAAAATTGTAACATAAAAATGTCACTCTGAAGAAAAGCCTTGGGTTCATCATTCCCAGCTCCCCTTCCCTGGAAAGAGAATACATTGCCTTTTAATCATGTTGGCCTTGCTTTTCCATAAGGCAATAAAAAAAAAAAAAAAAACAGTCTCAACAGAGGTTGCCAATTATAACTTGTGTATAAAAAATGGAATTAAAAACATTTGAAGAGATAGAATCAGTTTCATAGGGACCCCAACCCCAGATTTCCCAGGTTTTTATTTTCTCCTTGCCTTCCTCTAGTCTGTCTTAATTTTGTCTTGCATGATTCTTTCTCCCAAACACACCCTTAGGATCTTAAAGGGGACTCCTTCCCTAATTTCCCCATTGTTTCTTCTTTCTTATCAGCATGCTTCTGCATTTGTTTTCTATTGACTCTATACTGTCACCCTCTACAAATATTCATTGTAGTTGAAAGCCTCAATCTACCTTCTCTTCTGATGCATCAACAGCACATGAACTGAGTTCTGCAAGATTATTTCCTTTTTCTTATTGACCAGATATATGGACTGGTTTTAGATTCACTGTGAGGTTTTGAAATGAATTTATATCACTGGTAAAGAAACATGCCTACATCATCAATCTTACCTTTCCTCTTTAATGATATTTATGTGCTTGCTAAGTTGTTTCAGTCGTGTCCTATTCTTTGCAACCCCATGGACTGGAGTTTACTCAAACTCATGTCCATTGAATCCGTAATGCCATCCAACCATCTCATCCTCTGTGGTCCCCCTCTCCTCCCACCTTCAATCTTTCCTAGCATCATATCTTTTCCAACGAGTCAGTTCTTCACATCAGGTGGCCAAAGTACTGGAGTTTCAGCTTCAGCATCAGTCCTTCCAATGAATACTCAGGACTGATTACCTTTACTTTCATGGTCTAACACTAAACCATGCCCTGTTATAGGGACTGCCTTCTTTTGCATGTTCTCTAGAAACTCTGTATCTATCCCCCTTCTGGTGAGTGGAATACATACACTTCCCCTTTCTCCTATTTATTACAGGGTGAGTGTTGTGTCAGCTACTTACAATCTCGCAGTGTAAATCCTGGCAGAAGATTATACAGGATATAACCTGTTGGCCTAAGGGATTCAAATTTCTCACATCCTGCGCCATTTATTCTTGAAAACGTGTTGATTAACCCATTTTGCATGGACTCCATTAAAGTTTTATGTTTCCCTGAAAGCCTTTCTTGATTCCTTACCCCCTTTTTCCTGCTTCCTGATCTTACCTGGATCCCACCATCAGCCTTCATGTGCCTGAAGTACCCACAGAGAAACTGTGTGTTTAAGTGGTGTGTGGGTGGGGGGCAGCTTCCAAGATCGCTCCCAGCAGCCCTGCCTTCTGTATTCACAGTTGCCATCCCAACCCCTGAGGGTGAGCTGCACCTAGGAACTGCTTCAAACAAATACAGTACGGCAAACGTGTTGGGATGCAACTTCTGAGTTTAGTTTACAAAAATGCCCCATCTCTGGCTTTTATTGCTTGCTCAGTCTAAGAGAAGCCACCTGCCATAGTGTGAGCTGCTCTGTGCAGAGGCTCACAAAACAAGAAAATTAGGGGAGCTTCTGACCAAAGGTCAGCAAGAAACTGGGGCCCTCAGGCCACTAGCCCACAAAAGATTGAGCATGGCCCAAAACCACATGAGTGAACCTAGCTTCTTCTCCAGTCAGGCCTTTACCTGAGATTGCCCACACCTTCGCTGCAACCTTCGCTGACCCAGAAGACCCAGCTAAGATCTTAACTCACAGAAACTGTGAGATACTAGATGTTTGCTGTGTATGTCTCTCAGTTTGGGGGAAATTTGTTACACATCAAGAGATAGCTAATATACATGGTGTTATAAATACAGTTTTTATATTTGACTCTTTCCTTAGCCTATGTAATTAATGACAGGGTTCTAATGAAGTACTCAGCTCTATTTCTTCAGAACCATAATATAATATAATGTAATAATGTAATGGCAACTCACTCCAGTATTCTTGCCTGGAAAACTCCACGGATAGAGGAGCCTGGTGGACTACCGTCCATGGGGCTGCAAAAGAGTTGGACATGACTGAGTGACTAAACAACAACAGAGTATAATAATGCTTCCCAGGTGGCATTAGTGGTAATGAACCCACCTGCCAATGTAAGAGATGTAAGAGACCCAAGTTCCATCCCTGGAGCATGAAGATCCCCTGGAGAAGGGAATACCTGCTCCAATGTTCTTGCCTAGAGAACCCCATGGACAGAAGAGCCTGGTGGACTATATTTCACAGGGTCTCAAAGAGTCAGACACAACTGAAGAGACTTTGCATGTACGCATAATAATAAAATGTCTAAACCTTAAAACTTGCTCAAGAAACTTATTGAATAAATGATCTAATGAGAGCTTCTCATTTCTCTTAAACTTCTTTAATCACCACCACCAGTAAGCTGCTGTATCAGTTGAGCTCTGTCTTGGTCTACTTGGGCTTCTGTAACAGAATACCATGGACCGGGTGACTTAAAAACAACAGAAATTTATTTATCACAGTTCTATGGGCTGGAAGTCTAAGATCAAGGTGCAGGTATATGCAGCTTCTAGTGCGGGCTGCTTCCAAGTACATAGTAGCCATCGTCTTGCTGTGTCCTCACAGGGTTAAAGGGCCAAGGATCTACCTGGGACCTCTTTTATAAGGGTACTAACATCACTCACGGAGAAGACAATGGCACCCCACTCCAGTACTCTTGCCTGGAAAATCCCATGGATGGAGGAGCCTGGTGGGCTGCAGTCCATGGGGTCGCTAAGAGTCAGGCATGACTGAGCGACTTCACTTTCACTTTTCACTTTCATGCACTGGAGAAGGAAATGGCAACCCACTCCAGTGTTCTTGCCTGGAGAATCCCAGGGACGGGGGAGCCTGGTGGGCTGCCATCTATGGGGTCGCACAGAGTCGGCCACAACTGAAGTGACTTAGCAGCAGTAGCAGCAACATCACTCATGAGGGAGCCACCATCATGACCTAATCTCCTCCCAGAGGCCCGACCTTCAAACACCATCATTCTGGGCATTAAGGTTTAACATATGAATTTGGGGTGGGTCTCTTGCCCAGTTGTATCTGAATCTTTGTGACCCTGTGGATTGTAGCCCGCCAGGCTACTCTGACTATGGGATTCTCCAGGCAAGAATACTGGAGTGGGTTGCCATTTCCTCATCCAGGGGATCTTCCCGACCCAGGGATCGAACCTGAGTCTCCTGTGTCTACTGCATGGGCAGGCAGATTCTTTACTGCTGGGCCATTGGGCTGGGGAGACACAAGCATTTAGTCCATGGCAGGTTTCTTGGTAACTAATTCAGGCAAAGTTAAGCAGGAAAGCAATCTTTTGAAAGGGGAACAGATAGATTGGAGATCTGAGGAAGGCTCAAGATGGATGTTTAGAGAAGGCACAAGCACCAGGAGAGGCTGACATCGGTTAAAGCCCTTGGGGACACTGGTTGGGACGTGATGTTCCAGGGTCCTTGGGCACTGTTGCACTTGAGAGTCCGCTGCTGCCTCTGTGCATTTGTATCTCCTTCCTTAAAGATCTCAAATTCAGGGGTGTCAGCCGGCTGAGCCATACCCCCTGCCAGGGTGCAGAGGAAAGGACTGTCTGCCCACCTGTTGGTAGATGAAGGTGAATTTCTTCCTCCCTCCCAAATCACCAAAGTGGTTTTTCTCCAAAGAGGGAGGGAATCAGATACAGGCAGGAGGGAGTGCAAAAATAACAAATAGTCACACTATTGAGCAAACTGTGTGTGAGCTAAAGTCACTTCAGTCGTGTCCCACTGTTTGTGAACCCACAGACTGTAGCCTGCCAGGCTCCTCTGTCCGTGGTATTTTTCCAGGCAAGAATACTGGAGTGTGTTGCCATGCCCTCCTCCAGCGGATCTTCCTGACCCAGGGATTGAACCCATGTCTGTTACATCTTCTGCATTGGCAGGTGGGTTCTTTACCACTAGCGCCACCTGGGAAGCCTATTGAACAAATTAATTCTTTCTAAATTCGGTAGGAAACCCACCCATTAGAGGTACAGCTCTTTCCTTTGAAGCTTTAGTATTCTCTTCTAGGTAATTCTGTTTTTCTTTTAAAACTTTCTTACCATATGGATTCCCTTTTTAGCACAAATCCTCTAAAATAATAGTCCATGCATAAATGTTAACCTTGTTCCTTTGCTGCCCACCACTTGACATCTATTATAGTCCATTTTCTAGACAGATGTGTGAAGAAGTGAAAGAGCATGTTTATATGTTTTCTTTTCTCAGGTATGAAAAGGCCTAGATTAATGCTTTTAGTCTAAAGAAATAAATTTACAAAGCACCCAGTGCTAAACCTGGTACCCACTCAAGCCAATGAATAGCACTTCCCTTTCTGTCACATGTGTTTTCCAAGGGTAATTTGAGCTTTTCCTCCTAGGAGGCTTTATAAATTGTACCTCTATACTTGTGGAACTAACTATTGTGAATACTTTTTCCTCTGCTCTTATATTCTTCATGTTTTCTTGTTTATTTATTTTTATGGAAGTATAGCTGATTTACAATGTTGTTAATTCCTATTGTATAGCGAAGGAATTCTGTTATCATATACATATATTCTTTTTTAATATTCTTTTTCATAATGGTTTATCATAGGATATATTTTTATCTGGAGGATAATTGCTTTACAGTGCTGTGTTACTTTCTGCTGTACAACAATGTGAATCAGGTGTAAGTATACATATATCCCCTCCCTCTTGAGCCTCCCTCTCACCCCAATCCCGCCCCCCCCCCCGGGCTAGGTCATCACAGAGAACAAAGCTGAGCTCCTTGTGCTACACAGCAGCCTCCCACTAGCTATCTGTTTTATACACTATTCTTTAATTGTTTATTTTCAGCTCCAACAAAAACTCACCAACTGTTCCTAGTCCTCATAATCTGTATTTTAAAATTTATATCACCACTTGAAGTTGTCCTGGGCCTCACTTCTTTCTTATTTCTCATATTTCTCCAACCTTGTAGCAAAGACAGAACATCCCGCTAACAACCCCTTTGGCTTGTTTTCTAGGATTTTTCTTGAGCTCCTGCCTCTAAACCCCATCTTTGCTTGTGTTCTGAATGTCTCTATCTTTCAAGCTGTTGACTTTCTCTGTTTTTCTTTCCTTCTTCACATTCTCTCTCTCTTTGGGCCTGCTTTATTCCTTCTGCCCATCCATCTTAAATATTCTTTCTCTAGATCTTCTCCTATTGAATCTCGTATTTGCACCTCTGTCTTTATTGAAGAACTCTCTAAGATTGTTTTTTCTTTTTTCCCTCTTTTTCTGCCTATTTTGCTTTCCATCAACTATAATTTTAACCATGAATTATTAATTCAACACTCAATTATTATGTATTTATTCTGTGACTATAACTGCATGAAGTGCCAAGGAGGCCAAAAAGAACAAACCGAAATTGTGCCCCCAGGGGCTCAAGACCCAGCGAAGAAGGAAAACTTAAAAAAAAAAAAAAAAAAAAACCTTAATGCAATATGATAAGCAGGATCCTAAGAGGATAATCAAAATGCTGGAGAAACAATAAACAGAAAGATTGCTTCTGCTTGAAAAGATTGAGTCTTCACAGAAGAGATGATCTTCAACCTTGGTTCAAGTGGGGTTTTGCCTGACAGAAATGGGGAACGCTATTTCAGGCACAGAGCTCAGTGAAGCCAGAGATTTTGTGGGCTGCTCACCTGATGATGCTGGGCACTGAAATTCAGCCGTGTCGTGCTTGTTACTACTGGTACCTGGGTACAGGGCTGTATCAGCCCAGAGGAAAAAGCACAGATAGCACATGGGCTGCTGGCATGAATGCTATGCAGCTTACTATTTTTGCCCTTTGACTTCCATTCTCTACACTTGAAACTGCTAATCATGAACTTTGCCAAATTTAAATTCCTCTTAGATCAATATACATAGTACATGGGTGACCAACCTCAGAACCTGCAGTGCTTTCAGACAAATGGGTTATTCCTTTCTTTTCTTTCTCCTGTTTATATTTCTCAGTACACATAATGGCACAGTATCTCCTTAGACAGGCAAATATCTCATCTGCAGCTACTGTTCCTAAACAAATGTTTATTGCCCTTGATTTCATGAAAGCTAGCAGAACAAAATTCAGTCTTAAGTTCTGTCTTTTTTCTTCTTTTCTTACTTTCTGTATTGTTCTTCCAAAAGAACATTTTGGAAAAGTGGCCCACTGCTAAAACACACACACAAACACAGACACACACACATCCAGACTTTCTGGAATGTTAATAAACCAACTATCATTTCATACCTGACAGACATCTACAGGCATGAGAGCTAACCTTATGCCTCTCACTGATACAGACAAAACCTCAGCTAGTAAGGGATTTGCTTCAACTCAAGGAGTTAGTTAACAGAAGACTCATTTCCCATTATTTTTCAAAAGATGTGTATAATGTAGTTCCAACTGGGGCCATTATTGGTGTTTTCATATTTGTTGATGAGTCATTCAGTATTCCTCATAACAGAAACTTAACACAGGATACATTTTTCCGTGCTAACTTTTATTTTTTTATTTTTTAAAAATGTATTTATTTTAATTGGAGGCTAATTACTTTACAATATTGTATTGGTTTTGCCATACATCAACATGAATCCACGACGGGTGTACACGTGTTCCAAATCCTGACTTTTAAAATTTGGGAACCTTTGCAGATGTAGGGAATGAGTATGCATTCCAACAAGTTGCCCTTTCTTGCGGCTTCCCTTTCAAATATTACACATCTCTATTACCAGTCTTCCATACCTACCCCGGTCCTCTCTTTTTATGATGGCTTATGATCTGCTCCCTGGTGTTTTTATCAATGCCATGTTGGAAACTTTCTAGGGCTCCTCCAGAATGACCCTGCTTTTCCGTCTGGGCTGAGGGCCCCATGTTCCATCATTCATCCACTTGCTGGCATCCTGACCACCTTCTCACTGCAGTGAGAACAGGACAGCAGCCCTCCTTAACTTTAGCCCTGCTCTTCTTTCTTAGAATCTGTATCCATCTTTTTAGACAGGTCTCCACAAAGTTTTAGTTTTTAGAAATGATTTTCAGGATAGCATATAAATATAGCACTAATGAATATACAACTGAAAACATATCCATAGATGCCTTTATCATAATAACATTTTTATATTTATCCCTTTATCTCTCCAGTCTGAGAACTTCAGTTTTATAAGATCTGCTTCAAGTGGCCAGAGCAGTCTTTCAAAAATACAATTCAGGTCATGTCACTTCTTGTTTAAAATTCTCCACTGCTTTCCCACTGCAATTAGACCAAAATCCAGGCATCTTACTATAGCAGATATGGCCCTGCAGGAAATGGCCCCTGTACCTCTCTGACTTCCTGCCTTTCCTCCACCTCTCCTATCTCACTGAGTCCATGCCACGCTGACCTTTTCATTTCTCAAACATGCCAAGCGCCTTCTCACCCCAGGGCCTTTGCACTCACTGTGCTCTCTGCCAGGAAGAAGCAGCCCCCAGAGCTTTGTCTGGCTGCTGCTTGCTAACATTCAGTAGCCTCTGCACTGACATTCCATTCCATCACTTCTGCTCTGTTTTCTTCATTGCACTTGTCACTGTCTGAAATTACCTTGTTCATTTATTTGTTTGTTTGTTATTGTTGGTTTCCTCCCTCTAGAATAGCACCTGTCCAGGGGAACTTTCTGCAATAATGGAAAAGTTCTCTATGCTGCCCAACATGGTCACCTGCAGTTACACGTGGCTATTAAGCACTTGAAATGTAGCTAGTGAGACACAAGTATGTTTTGTGTGGCTTCACCCAAGAAGTCAAAAAAATGCTCGAAAATATCAGTAGACCCTTGTAGGAAATCATAGAGTGTCTACAGCTGAAATATTGCTGTAATTCTGGTTACTCCACTTTAATAAAAACCTAACATAGCAGAGACAGGTCAGGGGAAAGGCGAATAAAATAAAATAATGATGGAAGGGTTTCTATGGGGCAGCATTAGCCTGTCTGCCTTGATGTGAATTAGATGGGGGATGGAGTGTCCTCTCTGGTAGACACAACCCCCTGCCCTTGGCTCCTTCCTTGGGGAGGAGAGTGCCAGCTGAATTTGAACCAGCACTCTCCAGGGCCAGTCTGCAAAACCAGAAGGTTGGCCCAGTGTTTCTGCAAGTGGTTACAATGATTCATATTCTTCAGCAGTCTACAGTAGCCTAAGTGGTGGGCAACTAGTCACATGATAAAATTTTATAAAATTGTGAAGTATATGGTGAAATAAATCTTTAGATTTAAATTATACAAGAGAGACTGAGAGGGAGAGAGAGGAGACTAGAGGAAGAGTTTGTCAACTTTGAAACACTAGATGCAGGAGCGCAACTTGAAACTGAATCTACAATGCTATAACCAAAAAATAATTCTAAGCAAGAATTACTTGTTACAAATAAGCATCTGAAACTTATACTCCTAGGTAACAAACTTAAATATATAATTTTAAAGAAGAGTTCTAGTAGACAAATATGGATTGAAATAATTACCATTTAAAAATAATTTAATATTTTAAAATTCAGATCTGCACGATCTTAAACCTACATTCCAGAATTCTGATGATCCATTTCTATCTCATGCCCTTGACTGCCTCTCTAGGACTCAATTCTTGGGAGGTTATCAACTACCCCTAGGTTTCCAGAATCATCAATTTTTCTCTGCTTTCTCCCTCCTTGATTTTGTGTGTGGCAATCAGCTCTGATGACCACCCACTCCTTGGAATTCAACAAACATTTTATAGAGGGCTTATTATGTGCCAGACACTGTGTAAAACCACAAGGAAGTAAAAATCCTTTCCCTTGAGGAGTTCGTACTTTATTGGGGAGGCAGGTGTGTATATTAGTAATTACCCTGGAGTGTGATGAGTGCAAAGGAGGTCTATGGTCTGGACCTTTAAGAAGCAGAGAGAATGGAATGGTGAACACCAACCAGTTAGAGATAGAGAAGCAGGGATTTCTTCCTTCAGAGAGAACCTGAGTTTAAAGGATGAGTTTAAAGGTTGAAAGTTTGCTCTCCAGATAATGTGGGAGACTGGGCATTCCCAACAGAGGAGAGACAGTATATAAAGGATGGAAACATGATCAAACAGAGAACTGCCAAAAGCCCACACTGCTGGGGTGAAAAGTGTGAAGGGAGGCAGAGCAGGTGGTAAGGCTACACTGGGAGTCCAGATGAAAGATGGAACCCAGAGCCCATGAAGGCTTTAAGCAGAGGACTAAGTCAGTCCTAGAGGATCAACCCTGAGTATTCTTTGGAAGGACTGACAGCTGAAACTGAAGCTCCCCACATTTGGCCACCTGATGTGAAGAGCCAACTCATTGGAAAAGACCCTGACGCTGGGAAAGACTGAATGCAAAAGGAGAAGGGGGCAGCAGAGGATGAGATGGCTTCACTGGCTCAATGGACATGAATTTGAGCAAACTCCTGGAAAGAGCGAAGAACAGGGGAGTCTGGTGTGCTGGGGTCCATGGGGACGCAAAGAGTGGGAAATGACTTACCGACTGAACAACAACAGGATTTGATTTGTGCTTCAGAAAGATCACTGTGGTGGGGACCAGGGAAGGAGGTGAGAGAAAGGCAAAGAGACCAGTTAGGGGCCATCACAGTGAGCCAGGCATGTGAGGGTAAGACCTTGAATTACAGGCACTGCCAGTAGAAATAAGAGTTGTAGATCATTCATGTGTAATCGGGGGATTGAACTGAAGCCTTGGTGATTGGTTAGAGGGGGAGTGAGGGAAGAGGTGGGGACTCCCTGATCTCTGGCTTGGGTAGATCAGGGAATGGAAATGTCATCAACCAAATCAGAAAGGAGCAAAGGCAGACATGTATTGTCAAAGAGACAGTAAGCTTGGTCTTGGACTTGCTAATTTGACCAATATCTGGACATGGATAGAAGAAGGTTAAACAATCCCAGCTTTGCCACTTAATTACCTAGCTTACCCTAGGCAAATTATATAAGATTTCTGGGTTTTGGTTTCCTGATTGGTAAAGCTGTCGGCACAGTGCCTGGCAAAAATATTTCCATATTACCAGATTTCCTCAATAACCCTGTAAGGTATGGAAAAGGTATTATTCTCAAGAAATTGAAGCCCCAAATAACTTGCAGAAATTCTAATGGTGTATGTAGAAGCACTTTGTAAAATGATATTATTTGCTGTTGTTGTTTTTTGTTGTAGTGCTCATAGTCAGAACTACAACAAGCACATATAATTGACCTTTAATTGTCTTGTGAGGATAACAGTTTTCACAGTTTCATGATAGGAGGAGGACTAAGACTGGTCTTGGTTATCATTTATGCAGAGTGCTAAGAATATAGCGCATTCTCAGTCTGTGCTTATGAGGCGTGAGCCTACAGAAATTGGCTAGCTGAGAAACTGGAGCTTTCTTTGGTAGTTTTTTTTTTTTTTCTGTCTTCAGCTGCCCCTGGATGGTGTTTACTCCAGGGAGAAAAATAGAATTTCCTGAGCAATATAATACATTAAATACTAGAGAATCTATGCATAGGTTGTGTTATACATTTGCAGAAATAAAAATTTCCTGTGTTGCCAAAATGGAACATTATAATGCTAAAAATTAAGAAATATTCATTTTAATTTATGTTGGCAGTAAAACTGAGTAACATGATCATGCAGAAAATGTCCTGGGTCTGTTGGAGAATAAAAAGTTGTTTTTTAAAAACTAACAACTTTGAACACAAGGCAGTTTCTGTTTTCACTTCACCCTCAAGAACTCATTGCACCCGTGAGTTCTGAACCCATGAGAATAATAAAATAATTATAGTTTTATTTTACTGTATTCTGACACTGAATTTGATCCACTAATGTCTGCATATTTCAGGTAAAGGGGAAAAAAATGAAACTGGCTAGATCAAGCTGATATTTTTCATAATCTGAGATTTTTCTCTAAAGAGACTTTTGTCATCATTTACATATTTCTTACTAAAAATTTCCTTGTCAATGATCTGAGCACACCAATAATACATCCAACTGTCACACACAGAGACAAATCTCAAGCAATGTTTTTAAAGAATGTATTCATTAACTAAGCAATGTTTTATTTTGAATCTTTTGCCCCTGAGTGCAGACACAAGGAAAGAATATCATAAGAATAAGAGGAATGCAAAGAGCATTTGGTTTTGGATTCCTCTATCACAGTGACTGATGATTTTTTTTTCTTGAAAGAGATATAGAGATTGGAAAGGAGAACTTTCAGCCTGTCCACTGCACAGAAATTTTGTTTTGAAATGCATCCAGTTCAAGGGTTAAATGGAAGCAAGCAGTCATTTCAACCATGTTTTTGAAGAAAATGAAACAGCTTGATGTAAGTTAAATGAAGGGAGTCTATGACTTAAAAGAAATGGACAGATAGAGAAAAAGGTCACAAGATTAAATTTTCCCTGAGGGGAGAGTCCTTCTTTGGAATCATTAACCTCCTTCTAGGTCACTCCTGGAAAAACAGCAGGAAACCCTCTTGCGCCTGGAAACATGGGTGTATTCCAGCGGCCCACTGACCTGGCGACTGGGAGACGGACCCGTGGTGCCCCCAGTTCCCCTTCAGGCATGCTTAATTTTAGGACCTCTGTTTTAAAGAAACAAGATCTCTTCGTTCTGAACTCTGTGATAAAATACAAAGTATGTTTCTAACGTGAAAACTGATGCTCTTTCGAGTAGGATGAAGGAAATACGTAGTGATGTCAATTGTCTCTGAATTGCAGTGAATTTATGCATTCACCCCCCATTTTCCATACTTTCTATAAAATATTCTTATAGTTTCTAAATTTAAAAAAAGTTACTTGTCTTTGCTTTAATAATATGTAATTATTCTACATCCATTTAGATTTTTGAGTGTTTACTAGTTCAGGGGATGTTCTTGAGAGGAGGAGGCAAAATTTTCTCTTGTGCATTAACCATTTTCAACATATTTTCTGGAATTTCTGTTTACTTATATACTGATTTATGAAAAGTGGACATAAGTATATTAATTAAAAAAATGTGAGAGTAAAACAAAATTTAAAAGCAAAGACAAAAAAAGTACAACTACGCCCTAACAAAATTCTTCTTAAATATCTCTCTTCAATCTATTTTTCCAGCACCAAATTAAGAACAAGTAGAATTATCCATGTATGTTTGCTGAACAACATTAGTTCAAAGAAATCTGACTTCTAAACTTCAAAATAATAGTAATTCCATCCTGCATCCCAAACTTTCCTTACATAATGCACCATAAAGTAAAACTATGTTAGAAATGGAATTTGATGATCACAAAGCATGAAACAGAAAAATAAGCCAAAGTTAAGACAAAAGTGAAAGCCCTGAAGAGTGCAAGAGCCCAATAAGAGGGGCTTTTTTCCCTGCCTCTTTGAAGTCTTTAAATTGATACTTTTAAAAGAAAGGGACAGAGTCTTTTAGAATAGCAAGGAAAAGAAACATGCATAAACCACTCACTGCTATATAGAGGAACATCAGAAGTACCCTGTTCAGGTTTTGCCAGTGGTTTGTATATTCTTTTCCAAATTGGTTCTAAAACAAGGGAGAGTCTGTTAAAGATTTTAAAAGACAATGAGGCAATTTCACAGTCCCTAGAGAATCAAGACAAACTGGAGCATCAATGAGACATAAAAGGAAAATGCATTTTGTGAATCTGAACACAGCTTAGGTGTGGGGAAAGGCATCTGCTAAGCTCACGTGCCTCACCCATTACCTTTTGCTGGTGTTCACACACTGATTGAATAACCAAGAAGTAAGAATCTTAGATAGCATGTAGGTAACTTATTATGTAATATAAATGGGGTACAAAGGTAACCATTTCCTGATGGTGGTATGGTAAGAAAAAGAATTGTGTGCCTCACTGTTTTCTAGCCAAAATGCATTTCTGAAGCAGGAAATCAAAAACACATCACAAAGCCTACAACTAGACTAAACACATTAAATCTGCTGATATTAGTAACTGTCACAAGGCTGCCAGGCTCAGGGAGCACCAGCTACTGACAGCTACCCACTCCCTACCTCTGAACACACTTTCCTCAGATACTTTGCTGAAGAAACGTGAACAAATATTCCATTGTTGCTGCAGTTTATTAAATGGTCCCTTGGAATTCCCTGCAGACGCTGCTTAAACAGAAATAACGAATGGGACACCCATTTGATGCACAACACAGATCTGAACTGAGAAGCTAAATAAAAGGTTTCAAGTGACATAGGCCAGAACACGTCTGAGCCCCTCCCCCAGATAAATCACTAAAATGCCTGTTCTCTGCACTGCCTTTGTTTCATTTACTTCAAAATTCATTTTACCTTCATTTCACCTTTAAATACAAAAATAATATTTTAAAATTCTGAGAATCTAAAATATACCCAGCCCCCCAATATATACATATACACATATATATGTATATACACACACATATGATTCTGTTTCAGATGGACTTGTACTTATTATAATGCCTGCTTATTGCTGAGGCTTCACAAGGTTTTATATCTGGCATTTCAAAATAAGGCTTATATTTCTTTCCTTCAATTTCAGTTGAAGGGCCAATATCTGTCTAGCATCTGTTAATTGTTGTCACACCATCTTATCCATTTATTCACAGGGCCAGACTTACTCCTTTTAAGCTGACTCCTTTGTTTACAGAGATTTCTTTCCCACTGTCCACCAACCTGCAACCCATTTTTCTGGCTGGTAGGAGATGAAGGAAAGGGTAGGAACCTGTCTGAAAAGAGGGTGCAGTCTACTCTCAGGCAAGTATGCTTGGTATCTCCCACTTTCTCAGGAAACTGCCGTGAAGAAAAACGCCACGTGGAGCTGAAACAATTATAAAGGTGCCAGTTATCACCTCCTGAAAAACCGTAAGAATTGAAAACTGAATGGTATATCCCTCACATGGTACCTTTCCCTTATTCACATCCCTTCCTCCTCAAACCACCCCTCCCCTCAGAAAACAGCCTTCTGTTTTCAATTATCTTGAAGATTTATAAAGTAATTGATATTTAAGAAGTGCACGTGAATAATTTTCTGACAGTGTGAAATCAATGATGTTTGATCATTGCCAATTGTTGATAGAAAATATAATTTCAAAATGAAAAGATTAGATGATTCTAATCTGAAATAAAATTTCAAAAATGAGTCTGCTACAGTAAAGGGAAGACAAAGGAGAAAAAAAAAAAAAAGCTCCACAAAAACCCAACAGAAGACCTTCAAGTCAAATGTTTTATTTCCATTTGTTTCTAGTGCCTTGCTGAAGTGAGGGGCTGGGGGAGACTAATACATCTCACTTTAGCAGTACTAATTGTTTGCATTATCACAATAATCAAATGCAGCCATATTAATCTCTCTGGTTATTAACTTGATTTTTACACATTAAGATTTAGATTTAATCCCCTGGGACCGTCTATTAATGCTTTTAAAGTTGAAGGGTTTCAACAGTTTTAAGTTCTTTCCCTTCTTTTAGCTGCAGGCAGTAAAATTTGAACGTGTGTGGAGTTTTGTATTTTGCATTCCTGGGGGATTTTCAGACACAGTGCTGTCAGGGACCATGAATCATGTTAAAACATAGCAACCTCTACAGCTATTAAAATGTCTGCAATAATGTGATTATTGTAAAATGGAAAAACTAATATCACATGTGTTACTTAAAGATCAACTATTCTTTTAAAGTCACAGAGAATGCATCTGGAAAAAAAAAAAAATGAAGTTGCTTTTTTCACCTGCAGCCAAAATGTGAAATATCTCATCTACTGAGAAAGAAAACTTTCAGCTCTTTTTACAAAATACATCCTTACCGAGCTTCAGGTCAACAGAGCATAAAAATGGCAAAAAGTCCAAGATCAATAAGCATGAAAAGCTGTTTTATTTCTGTTTGAGCAAGTTGTAGCGACAATGACCTGCTGGAACAGTCTCCAGTTTTATGCTTTCGTAGTCACCGAACGATGACATCCAAGCAGAAAACGGAGGTTGGCCTGTTCTGATGAGCTGTCAGTGTGGGCCCGGCATTACAACCTGTCTTCCATTGGCTTGGGGCTCGGTCTTTAGAAATTTATTAAAATTATTATGTAGACAGATGCTCAGATGAACATTATCCAGGAAATTATTTGGAGCATTTGTATAATAAGAGAGAACACAAGAAGAATAAAAGCTTTTTTTTTTTTTTTCATTACTTAGAGGGATTTAAATCATCTTAGCTCCCTGGTTTCTTTGTTGTTTTTTTAAAAATTAAGCATGCAAGTTAATATACACTTGTCACAGTTACTTCATTCAGTCAACAAATCATACCTGAGTCGAGGACTAATTTACCCCATAAACAATATTTCTGAGATTTGCATGGTATTTTTTTCCTATTTCTGAAATATCTTTCCCAGTAAAAGAAACATATCCTCCATCATGTTATTATGTATATTTCCTATTACTAAATATATCTTAATGTTTTTGTTCTATAGTTTATTATCTAAGAATAAAAAACAAAACTCAGTTTTGGTATTTGAACATAACAACTTGTCAGAAGATATAAGTTGATAAATATATGATAATTTTCACTTGAAAAGGAGGAAAGTTTAAAGAATTTCAAATGATCTTAAGCCTTGAAGTACATGGCCTGTCAAGACATTTCCTTGAAGCATTTGGGCACATTCAGAGAAATATAATTGGACACCCTTTGCTGCTTCTTATTGGGCAAAAGCTTTCCGTACTTCCTCAGCTTTCATGGGACTGATGATATAAGCACACACTAATTGTCCAGTAGACAAAATAGTGCTGTGCTGAATCCTCTTCAATTTCTATTACCTAAGGATCAGTAAATCTACAGACAAGAGGAATCTTTCATTTGCTGAGCCAGATTCTGCATGGGTATGACCTCAGTTGCTGCCGGGCTACCTGCCATTCTGCAGATAAGCAAAAAGATGGGGGGAGTGGGCGGTGGTTGGCCAACATTTGCCCAAAGTCACACAACTTCACAACTTGTGAGTGATGAAATGGTGACTCAACACTAGATTTGTCACATTCCCAAACTCCTTCCCTTTCTAGTGAATCATGCTGCCTCCCACCAGGGGATGAGGTCGGTAACAAGTGTTATACTCATTTATTCTTTAAACAGACAGCTAAAGAGCAGAGCAGGAACAAACACGGGCTTTGGGCAGGCAGGGTATCTAGAGTCTAAAGGAACTTTGGTGTGAATCACAGCTCTCATCTTACTGCGTCACCTTGGCAAGTTTACAGCAACAGAAGAAGAGGGAGAAGGAGAGGAGGAAGAAGAGGGAAAAGGAGAAGAAGGAGGAGGAACAGGATGAGGAGGAGGAGAGAAAGGAGGAGGAGGAGGCAGAAGGAGAGGAAGTGGGAGAGGAGGAGGAAGGAGAAGAAAGAGAAGACAGAGCTCCTGTTCCCTGAGCACAAACAGGGTGCTGGAGAAGGGACGAGATACTTGATGAGGAGCCAAAGTCGCAACAACACTTCAAGGCAAATTTTAGTTTCTCAATTGTCAGATCAAGAAATGAAAGCACAGAATGATAAGACACTTGGGTATATTTCTTAGCTTTTCTTCCAGAGAAGCTGTTAGAGGCTTCTGTTCCAGGTCTGGGCTCCTCTGACTTCCTATATATTTGGAACATCTTAGGATCTCTGGGCTTTCTTGGTGACTCAGGCAGTAAAGTGTCCACTCACAATGCAGGAGACCCAGGTTCAATCTCAAGGTGGGAAAGATCCCCTGGAGGAGGGCATAGCAACCCACTCCAGTGTTCTCACCTGGAGAATTCCATAAACAGAGGAGCCTAGCGGGCTACAATCCATGGGCTCACAGCATTGGACATGACCGAGTGACTAAACACAGAATCTCCACTTCTTTAAGAAGGATTCACGAGTTTGTTATGCTTAATAAGTGAGGTCACATACACAAGACTTCCAGTACCATTCTAGATGAATCAAAGATGGTCAAGAAAGGCTTATTTTTCCATCTCCCCCAAGAAATAAAAGTGTCTGATCCTCAAACATTCCATTAACTCCTTGCCCATGGCTAAGGCTGTTCTTTCTTCCTTTAAGTATCTGCAGAACTTCTGACCTTTCTTCAAGTCTCCCCTCAAAATCAAATGTCACCTTCTGCTACCAGGCACATGTTGTTTTACACATATTTCTTTTATGTATTGTCCCCTCCATGACATTGGGCTGTTCCAAAACAGGGACAATACTTTACTTCTACTTTCTCCCAGTGCTTATAACTTTTCCTGAAACTGAGCAGTTGCTCACCAAATACTAGTAGAATGATAACACTCACCAATGTTGATTAAGCACCCACGCGGAAGCATCTCTCTAATAGGTCCAAACAGTGGGTGACGGAGGACTACAGGAAATTTCCAGAGGTAAGTGCATTGTCATAGAGATGAAGCTGCTTAACCAACATCACTCCTCCGCCCCTCACCTTCCCATCCTGGGAAGCCTGACCTCTCACATGTTGACGATCACTGCATACCCAGCTTCTATGTCAGACTGGGCTGTGAGCCTGGGTCTTGTGTTTGCAGATGCACATTGTAAGTGATGATAAAAAGCATTGGTTTAGACATTCCCTTGTTCCTATGTCTACCGTTTAAAGTGAGTGAATCTCATTTGTAAGTGATGTTCCCTGATCTCATTTTTAATGGGTGAGTGAAAAAGAAATGGCTGAACATATACCTGAAATCAGTGTCAGTAAAAATGATTTCTATATATTAGTCAGGGTTCTCCAGACACACAGACCCAGTGGGATATTTTAATTATAGGAACTGGCTGAGGCACAAATGGAGAACAAGAAGTACCACGATCTGGCATCTGCAGGCTGGAGAACCAGGAAAGCCCATGATATAATTCAGTCCTAGTTCAAAAACCAGAGAACCAGAAGCTCCAATTACAGAGGGCAGGAAAAGGTAGACTCTCCAGCTCAAGAAGCGAGAGAGAATTTTTTCTTCCTTTGTTTTTTTTTGCTCCATTCAGGCCCTCAATGGATTGGATGATGCCCACCCACATTACTGAGGGCGCTTCACTTTACTCAGTCTGCTGAATCAAATGCTGCTCTCTTCCAGAACACCTTCACAGACAAATCGTTTTTATCAGTTACCTCTTAGGCAGTCACGTTGATTCACAGAATGAACCATTCACACCCTATGGTAAAATAAGTGTAGTAAATAATGCACCCTATTCTCTTGGGATGCAGCCAGGTCCATGCAAGCTCAGGAAGGAGAGCAGGCACCTGGGATGTTTCCTTAAACTTCAACCCCTGCAGATTCCCAGCACACACCCACTCTTTTGATTTCTGAGCCCTTCCCCGCTCTGTGGAGGAATTCTACCCACCTAGGGAGACAATTTTACCTTACTGCTATGTGCTAAGTCACTTCAGTTGTGTCTGACTCTGTGCAACCCTATGGACTGTAGCCCGCCAGGCTTCTCTGTCCATGGGGTTCTCCAGGCAAGATCACTGGAGTGGGTTGCCATGCCATCCTCCAGGGGATCTTCCAGACCCAGGGATTGGGTCCCCTGCATTGGCAGGCAGGTTCTTTACCACTAGTGCCACCTGGGAAGTCCTACCCTTCCTTATACCAACGCTCAAAACAACCAATGAACCCACAATACAGCTTGAGTGAGCATCTACATCCCCTCTCCTCTCCAACCCTTCTTCTGACTCAACATTCGTCTTTGCTTTTCTCTTCTTTCTCAGATGAATGGGTCTTAGTCCTCATTTTTAAGCTGGTGTCATCAACTGAAACTGTTCTGTCACTCCCACCACCTGGGCTCTCTAGGATACTCCTCAACATCTATAGTCCATTTCTCTTTATTGACTCACTGCTTCATTCTTCTTTTCAAACAGGCAAATGTTCCATTTTTCAAAACAGTGTTTTTCTAGTCTCTTAACCAAAAGCAGTGCAACATCTGGGAACTGCTTAGAGATGCAAATTATTGATCTCACCTCTGGATCTTTGCTCAGAATTCATGGGTGGAGTCCTACAGTCCTATTTATTACCAGCCCTCCAGGTGGTTGTGGTGGGTGATGTGAGAACCACTGCCTTTCATAAAGACCTCCTCAAGTCCCTTTACTCTGAAGCTATGCTCAAATTCTCTTTCTCCTTGAACTCTCAAAGGTCTTTATCAAGCAGTCATCGCCTACTCTTTTCTTACTTTTGATTTTTTTTAAAAATAGACTCACCTGAAATCCTGCTTTCACAGACCACTACATTACTGATATTGTATGAATGATATGGTAGAATGTACTCTGGAATTGGAGATAAAAAACCCAACGTTGAATAGTGATTCACTGCTTTTTATCTATGTGACTTGGGCAAATTCCTTAAACTCTCTAAGCCTCAGTGTCTCCCCCTGAAAAGGGGGAATAATAATTCCATCTTTACTGGATTATGGTTGAGGTTAAATGAGACAACCATGTGAAAATATTACACATAGATATAGTAGAAGCTTAATAACTGTTTGCTAAATTCAAGTTAAAATGCTACACATGCTTGGTGTGTACTTTAGAAACAAAAACTTTCAGTGATTTCTTGGGCTATGTGGTGAAAGATGCCTTTTTAAAAAATCTGATTAAAGGCTCATTTATGTGATGCATTTTTAATGACTTCAGAAGAACCATAGTTCTCACTGGATCAATTAACTGTATTTTTTTTAAATTGCTAAATATATTTTTATATGTGAATGTACTGAACAATTGCTGTTCTTCAGTTGCTTGGTCATGTCTAACTCTTTGCAACCTTGTGGACTGTATAGCCCACCAGGCTTCTTTTTTGATGGGCTTCTCCAGGCAAAGAAACTGGAGTGGCTTGCCATTTTCTTCTCCAGGGAATCTTCCTGACCCAGGGATTGAACCCTGGTCTTTTGCATTGGCAGGTAGCTTCTTTACCACTGAGCCACCACTCTGAATAATTTGTACTCTTTTCCATGCAGGATTTGTATCCTCTTTTTTGGCCTCCATATTGTTTGAATGTTGTTATCTTTTATTCTACAGGAAATGGGCAGAAACAAGCAAAGAAACATTGCTTTGCACTGCCTTTTTCATCTTCATGGAGATGAAACCAAATGAAATAGATTACAAAGGAGAGTTAGGGTATCTGAAAGAAGAATCTCTTTGACCCCTTTAATCTCCACCAATCTGGCTTCCACATTTATCCATCCACCATAAAAGGTGTGTTTTTTTTTTGTTATTGCTGTCATTCACTAAAGGAAAGAAACCTGGAGATTCTTTAAGTATGCTCTTCTCAGCCTCTCTGCTGCATTTATTGTGTTAATTGCCCCCTCCTGGAAATGGATGACAGGATAATATTTTTGAAAGAGTAGCCAGTGTTTTTTTTATTTCCTTTTTCCTCCAGGCTCCCCCTTTCCATTTCTCCCTTTCCCCAGACTGCCCTCACACCACTGTCCAGCAGGTTATTGGCCTGAGTTCATGGTCTCAGAGGGAGGGGATGACAGGGTATAAAGCAGAAAGAAGACACCGAGTCTCTGTTTTTTTTTTTTTTTTTTTTAATTCAAAAAGCCAAAACTCTTGGAGAATTTAGATCGAGACAGAGGTAAAGCATCAGATTCAGAAAAACAGGTATTTTTGTTTGGGTTGAGAAAAAGACTTCCTCAGTCTATGGAAAGGAGGAAAGCTGGAGGGGAACAGAGAGCTCGATGGATGTCAGAGAGAGGGGCTTGGCAAGTGTGGGCGCCAGGAAGGCAGAGAAACTCCACACCCTCGTTCCTGGCAGACCGCACCCCCCATTGGACACTGCAAGACCCCAGAGAGGGAGCGGCTGCCTGCCAGCTCTAGGTTGGTTGGGGCCATAAAGAGCCCTGAGGGCATTCCTGCGCTCTGCCATTAAGCAAGAAATTCTTGGTAGAAGCTGCCCGGCCAGAAGAGGGGCTGCCAGTGATAGTGGGATGTGACAGCGATGATCACTGTGGTGCTCATAAACAAATGAGAAAGGGGGCAGATCTCTCAAGAACCCCATGAGTCCATCCCCATAAGCCCCTTGGTGGTTTAATCGCTAAGCCGTGTTCAACTCTTGCGACCCTATGGACTGTAGCCTGCCAGGCTCCTCTGTCCATGAGGATTCTCTAGGCAAGAATACTGGAGTGGGTTGCCAGTTCCTTCTCCAGGGGATCTTCTTGACCCAGGAATCAAACCTGGGTCTCCTGCATTGCAGGCAGATTCTTTACCAACTGAGCTACGAGGGAAGACCACTTGGAGCTCAGTAAACTCTTGAAAGGAGGTGAGAACCCAGGTTGGGCAAAAATAAGCTTCTGCTTCCTCCTGCAGAACAGAGTTGAAACTCTGGAAGCTAATTTGAATTATACAATAAAATGACACCTCTTTTCAACTTGCTGGTAAACAACAATTAACACCTACTTTATGCTGTAGTCTCGTAGCACTGGGTAGTTCTTCTGTGCTCAGACTATTTCTCATCCCTGCTGGCTCAGATGGTAAAGAATCTGCCTTCCATGCAGGAGACCTGGGTTCGATCCCTGGATTGGGAAGAACTCCTGGAGAAGGGAACGGCTAGCCACTCTAGTACTCCTGCCTGGGAAATCCCATGGACAGGGGACCCTAGCAGGCTACAGTCTGTGGGGTCCCATAGAGTCGGACATGACCAAACAGCTAACAGTGTTCCTCATCCAGAGTCACTATAGACCCAAAGGCACTCAATAAAGACCTAGCTCACAGAAAGCTTCAAGAGTAGTTTCTGATGGAAACATTTCCTTAGCACTTGCATATAGATTCTAGCAGACTTTTCCCCAAGTCTTTTGAGCTTCCTTCAATCCTCATCCCCCCATTGTTCTCACTTGATGGTCCAAGTTTCAGGATGTGTGTATGCCTGGTACTGTGCTGGGCATGGAGAATGCAGCAACCCCACAGGACAGATGTGCTTCTTGGAGATTGTGGTCTAGTGAGGGAGACAGATATTTCAAAAGATAACTGCATAAACGTTATGCTGCTGCTGCTAAGTCGCTTCAGGCGTGTCTGACTCTGTGCGACCCCACAGACGGCAGCCCGCCAGGCTCCCCCGTCCCTGGGATTCTCCAGGCAAGAACATGGGAGTGGGTTGCCATTTCCTTCTCCAATGCATAAACATTATACTGTATAGTTATTTAGGCCAACAACTATGCACTATTAAGTACAAAGAGAACATATAACAAGGAGAACCTAATTAGACTAGGTATCTGGATAAGCCCTCCCTGAAGAAGTGGCATCAGGGGTGAAATTTTAAGAATGAGTTGAAAGTAGGCAGCAAAATGGCAACCCACTCCAATATTCTTGCCTTGGAGAATCCCATGGACAGAGAAGCCTGACAGGCTACAGTTGATGAGGTCGCAAAGAATCAGACATGAGTGAGCATGTGGCACAGATATAGACAGCTAGGACTGAAGAGGTGTGAGTGGGGTCAGGAGGAGAGGTTAGTGTTCCAGGCAAAGAAATCACCATGAGCCAAGACCTCAAAGGGTAAAAGGATCATGTCCTTCAACTCACATAGAGGAGGCCCGTGGGCTGGAATGTGCAGAACTTGTGAGAAAGCAGATGGAATGACCCTGGAGCTCTAAGCAGGGGCCAGTCATGCATCTGCACACAGACAACATTAAATCTGCAAACCTAGGCACAGGAGCAAAGGAAAACTATCACAGCCGGTAAAGAGAAGTGAGGGGAGCAAACATGAAACTACTTCAAATGAGCGCAATTCTAGGAAGGTACAATTTTCATCTAAAATATTGAGAAAAACTAAACAATATGATCATATCCAGGGTTGATGAGACTGTGGCAAATAAACACCTTCCTGTACAGTTGGAGTATAAACTGATCCCTCCTTTTTGAAGAGCAATTTAGAAATATAGATTAAAAATTTAAATGACCAAGCAGTTCCACCATAAGAAATTCACACGGTGATTATATTCTCAAAATAAAACTAGTTAATTGTCTATCTAGGCCCAATAAAGCATCTTCTTTAATATTAAAAGTTTTAGCAACAAAACCTGGAAATGATCTAAGTATCCATTACAGGGGATTTGCTAAGTAAATCAGGATTAAATCATATGATGAAATATTACAACACATTAATAATGTATTGTAAATCTGTGTGGACTAATATGAAAGATCTTAGAGATATTTAAACCTGTGTAGTAGGATTTCACTTATGTACACACTTAATAGCAGTTGCATATATATGGGGATTATAAAGATCTTCCTTATTATACAAACAATTTTATTATATAAATTGGGGTTTCCCAGGTGGCACTAATGGTAAAGAATCTGCCTGCCAATGCAGGAGACACAAGAGAGGTGTGTTTGATTCCTGAGTCAGAAAGATCCCTTGGAAAAGGAAATGGCAACCCACTACAGTATTCTTGCCTGGGAAATTCCATGGACAGAGGAGTCTGGCTGGCTACAGTCAGTGGGGTTGCAAGGAGTCAAACACAACTGAGAGACTGAGCACATTATATAAATTAAGATTTTTAATGAAAGATAGATATACAAGAAACTGCTAAGTTGGCTACCTTTGGGGAGAGGAAACACTGGTGATAGATGGGAGAATTTCACTCAGATTTTGTTTGGCTTGATTTCTTTCCTAATGTTCATGCATAGCAGATGTACTTTGTTGTCTTTTCTCTGTCCATTTCTCACATCAACCTTGTTAGTGGAAGCCTGACAGTTTTGAGCTACCACCTTTCAGTATTGGTGGCCCAGTCCTCAGCTTGGCGTGATTGTGCATAGTTCCAGGATCTCAAGGTAATTCCAGTTTGAGGGTGGGCCATGACCCAAGTCTCACCCATGAGATGGAAGGTGAGTCTTCCTGGGAACCCCAGGGAGAGCTTGCCTCACTCTTAAGAAGGCATCAGAAGACTTTGGTCCTTTTCCTGTCTCCAGGCTGCTACTATTTGATGACAATGTGGGAAATTAGTTTTAAGTCAAGTCAAAGCTGAGGATATGATAGGGAAGAACTTTATCAGAGAGAAGATCCTGTATCACTGAATTTGTTGAGCTTCTAATTATGCCAACCACAGAGCCCCTTTCTTGCCAGACTTATTACAAGAGATGGTGCCATGCTAAGTTGCTTCAGTTGTGTCCAACTATGTGCTTCTCCATGGACGGTAGCCCACCAGACTCCTCTGTCCATGGGATTCTCCAGGCAAGAATACTGGAGTAGCAAGAATGCCCTCCTCCAGGGGAGCTTCCCAACCCAGGGATCGAACCCACATCTCCTGCATTGCAGATGGATTCTTTACCACTAGCACCACCTGGGAAGACCCACAAGAGATGGTAAATATTATTATTGTTTAAACAATTGAGTTAGGGTCATCACCATCTAGAATCAGTTATCTTATTTGATATGGTATTTTCAAGGAATTGGTAGCTGAAGGGTATAACCCATGGAGTAAGAACTTGGAGGGGTAGGCAGCAGCCCCGGCAGGAGGACCTGGTGACTGCAGTACCTGCAACCATGTTACATCCAAGATGGGGAGAAGGCCAAGGGCTGGAAATCTAAGCTCTTTCCACTTCCTGCTGCCCAATTCCCACTTCTCTAAATTAATTCTTTTATGAAAAGTCAAAGTGTCAGTCGCCCAGTCATATCCGACTCTTTGTGACCCCATGGACTGTAGCCCGCCAGGCTCCTCTGTCCATGGAATTCTCCAGGCAAGAATACTGGAGTGGGTTGCCATTCCCTTTTCCAGGGAATCTTCCTGGCCCAGGGATCAAACCCAGGTCTCCTGCATTGTAGGCAGATTCTTTACCATCTGAGCCACTTGCCTTACCCCCACCCCATGGATTTGAAATGATATATGATCAAACTAAAGGGACAATAAATCCAATTAATCACTACAAGATAAAAGCAGAAACCAAGATATAAAAGACAAGAATTATATTTAAAAAATCTTCATTGGCACAAACTGTATCAATTGAGAACCTATCTTCACTCTGGGGTTCAAACTTATCCCTATACTCACCCACACACACTTCCTTCCATCCTTTCAAGAAGGAAGGCAGATCCTTAATCCTTAACACAGTTATCCTCTCTGTCTGTAATATTGGTATAAATCCTGAAGTTTCAACTAGGAATTCAGCTAGGAATGAAGCTAAAAGAGAAGACAGAGTTGGTTATATTAGTGACTGAGGAAGTCCCTGACTTCTAAAGTAGGAAGAATGAAAAATGAAAAGAACTTATCCTGTTCCAATAATGGCTGGTAGCGCCAAAGGAAAAAAGTCACCAACTTCAAAATTAAAGGGCCATTCACTCTTTAAGAGCCAAGACAAAATTGGCTCTTTTTATTTCTCTGTAAAGTGAAACTGCAGAGGAAAAAAGCACATCTTTCTTACTCTGAGAATGAAGGAAGGAGTATCATCTGGGCAGAGAAGAGAAAGGGTATCTGTTAGTCTTGCACAAACTGCTCCCTGAGAACCACACTTGCGGTGTGTCTTTATAAGCCTATTAGCAGGAGCATCAGGATTTTGTATTTTTTCAAGCCACAAGTATGAAGAGTGTGAGGAGGTAGAGAGGAGGAAGGAGAAGAATCTGATGTTCCCAGAGATTCTGATGGTTCCTCATGTTACACTTGACAACCTCGATGGCCTTTTTGTACTCCTGTTTGTGTGAGAATGTTTCTCTACAGGTGAGGGGAACAGATCTCTTTCTAACATAAGCACTGCATGATAATCGCCTGAGACATATTTCAGTGGGACTTCAAGTGAGTAATAATACATGGCTATCTGACTCATATCTAGCAGATCAAAATCTTAATCAGTGACCTACACACAAAGCCCACATTTTCTTGTATAAACTTCCAAAAGATTTAACTGTCAGCTAGCTTATGTGGTGATTTCCTGGCTTTTTAGTATTTTCTTTCCTCTTAGGTAACATGACTTTTTAAAATGAGTGTTCTCTGTAGGGAATTAATTATTACCTTGAAGAGTATATTCAAAGAGTTCCACCAAGATATCTTAAAAATTATCAAACTCTTGACATACCCACTATGAAGTTTTAGAAAATCATGCAATGAATGTGTGGATTTTTTCCAACTCTATTGAATCAGAATTTTTTTGTTTTGGGATATAAAACATTCTCTCTCAGCTTTCTTCTCTCTCTGTGTGTTGTATGCAAAAGTCAAGCTCACTGGCTGCTGACATCCAGTGTGAACATGTCCGTGAAAACGGATTCATGACAGTTCTGGGTGAGAAGACATCTGTGTCCCGGGAAGAGAGTTCTATAGGTGTGGTGAGCCATCACTGCATGGGCATTGGTTTTGCAGAGAGGAGATCATGAAAGCTCACCTTGCTGGCAGTGTATAGAGCTTCCAGAAGCGTGATCAATTGAGTGCAGGAGGAAAAGAGGCTGACAGAGGATGAGATGATTGGATGCAATCATCAACTCAATGGATGTGAGTTTAAGCAAATTCCGATAGATAGTGAAGGACAGGGAAGCCTGGTGTGCTGCAGTCCATGGGGTCGCAAAGAGTTGGACATGACTTAGCAACTAAACAACAACAACAACCATCTCAGTGAAGGACAATGCCACAACTCCAGTGCTATATTCACAGGAGATAATCCAACTGACAAATGGGAAGGTTGCAACCTCTAAAAGAGCAACAGTCACAGTCTTGATGGAAGCTTCTTTCGAGCCTCAACTCCTAACAGCTCAGATCTTGCTGAGGTATGTATTGCATAAGATGCCATGAAGCCTAACCCTGTGAACTTTGAGTTGCCTTGAGTGACAGGATTTAAAGAAAGAGCGACAGGGGCCCCTGAGCAACTGTAGGCAGAAGCTGAGGGAGTTGTTTTCAAAAGGGATTTTTCTTTTTTTTACACTTGGAGAACAAGCTATGTAGTTCAGAGAGTGAAGCACAAAATGCCTATTGGAAGTTGAGGAGGAAAATATTCTTTCCATTCCTGCAAGGGTTCAATGGGTCTTCAGCAGAGTGAAAGACTGAAGGAAGCCTGATATCATTTAGTGACTAGGGGTATATGATGTGAGAGTGCCAGAAAAGGCATTTTAGGCAGAGAAACCACATTCCCAAGAAAGGCCGTGATAGCAGAGCAGTGGCACAAGGCCATCCCCGGGGGCCTGGCTGGCAGAGGGTACCTCTCTGGATGCTGAAGCAAGAGTACATGAGGTGCCTAATCATGACCATGGTGAAGAGATGCCTCCAGAAACCCCCAAGGCCAGTTTAAAAGAGCACTGAGGACCTCAAATTGCAGATGGAGCCTCTGAACCAACACCGTATAGGTATTAATATCATCATGGTCTTATTCACACACTTCTAGGTCAGTGGGCTGCTGAGACATTCAGATGGCATGTAGTGGTGGGATGATACTATGATTCTTTCCTGTTGTTGTTTAGTCACTAAGTCGTGTCTGACTCTTTTGCAACCCCATAAGACTATATAGCCCGCCAGGTCCCTCTGTTCATGGGATTTCCCAGGCAAGAATACTGGAGTGGGTTGCCATTTCCTTTTCCAGGGGGTCTTCCTGAACCAGGGATTGAACCTCTGTCTCCTGCATTGGCAGAGGGATTCTTTACCACTGAGCCATCAGAATTAATGAGACAACATATGTAAGAATGGGGTACAGTGCCTGGTATGTAATAGCAAGCACTCTGGCAATTTCCTTTCCAAGCTTTACCTTTACAAGAACCTTTGAAAAGGATTAATCTAGTATATTTACTTTTTCTATAACTCTGTATCATTGACAACAGTATGTACCTCATTTTTTCATGTTATGGAAAGATAAACAGAAATAAGTGAATTCCTCTCTACTTTAGAAGGTGTTTGCTATTTTATATGGCACCAAATAGCTTAGAAATAAATAAGTGAAACATCTGGGACTTCAGAGGATCTTTCAGTTCATTAAGGCAGTAATGTATGAGAGAAATACTTTACTAGTTCTGGAAATGCTTACTTTGCATGGGTTACTCTATGAACCCTAAAGAAGATGGTTAAAAGGTAAAGTGGGAACAAAAAGGAATAGTCTCTAAGGTCTGAAGTATCAGTATAAAAGATCTCCATGGCATTATATTCTATTTATGATATTTCACTAGATTCTTGTTACACTTAGAAAAAGCAACCTCAACTTTTTATGTGATGCCATACAACAGCCCTATTTGGACTGATTGCAAGGTCATTAATGAGTTTCCATTGTTCCCTGAAGTCTTTTTTATATTTGATTTCTAGTGCTTGAAAATATTCCAGTAGAATGAACACGTCTACATTAGGGAAGGGATGGGAAATTTCTTACCTCCTATGTTTATATGTGCAGACATCACTAATCAATCTTTGTTCTTTTCTGCTGAGTCACCTTCTCAACATAGTGTTATCTATAAGCAGCTGTTTCCAATCAAAGGAGTTACAATCAATGTTAGCTAGCTGCCTTAAAGCTTTGCTGTCTATGAAATGCAAATATCTGTGGAAGAGTGAAAATGTAAGTTATCAATCCCTGACAAGCAAATGTTTAAAAAAATTGAAATCAGCACATGCTCTGGCATTAGAGGAGAGAACTCAAGGGCTCTGGAATAGGGGAGGGTAAGCAGGAGAATTTGGGAGCTCCCTGAAGATATACTTCACCTACTTAACAATTTTGCCTAAGGCCAGTGCTGCCAAAAAGACCAGTTCTCTCCAGGGCATCTATTTCAGCCATTTACCATCAAATAAAACTTACAACTGGAATATGAATTCTTAGGCCAAGGGCATTTTGCTTTTTGAAAGTACTTGTTGGATAAACTACTTTAAAAATTCAGGACCCGTCAAAGAATCCAGAAGCAGAAAGAACAGTGCAGAGGAAGGTGAGCTCATAGCTTATTAGTGCAGGGTCTGTGTATTAGTGTATGGTGCACACACAGGCGCTCTTGGGCACACGTATAGGCAGATCACTATGTACTTCCACAGTTACCAATCCTTTACAGCATACTGGTAAGCCAACAAGTAAGGGAAGGCAAGGTGAACTACATTTAAAGAGGACTTGAGTTTATGGCCAAGAAGGAGTAATAGGGATTTACTTTCCTACCAGAAACGACAACAAAAATGAACAAAGTATATGAAACAACAATTTGTGAGACACTGGCCATCAGGTGACAAAGGACAACGATCCTGATAGATGAGAAAGCAATACAGTGACCTAAGTTCTCCCCATTTGAAAAGACCCTGATGCTGGGAAAGATTGAGGGCAGGAAGAGAAGGGGATGACAGAGGATGACAGGGTTGGATGGCATCACTGACTCAATGGACATGAGTTTGGGTAAACTCTGGGAGTTGGTGATGGATGGGGAGGCCTGTCATGCTGCGGTTCACGGGGTCACAAAGAGTCAGACTCGACTGAGTTACTGAACTGAACTGACGTTCTCCCTATCTTACTGCCTTGAGCCAGTTTCTAAGCCTTGGTCCAGAGAGAAGGAACCCAGGCAGATCCAGAAGGATTCCTGCACTGAAGAGGCAAACCAAGTCTCCTATAAACTAAAGTTACCCTGGCAGAATAAGGTAGTTATAGTGTATAGAGTTCCCTGATGGCTCAGTGGTAAAGAATCCGTCTGCAATGCAGGAGACACAGGAGTCATGGGTTAGATCCCTGTGTCAGCAAGATCCCTTGGAGGAGGAAATGGTAACCCACTCCAGTATTCTCGCCTGGAAAATCCTATGGACAAAGGAGCCTGGTGGGCTACAGTCCATAGCATTACAAAGAGTGGGACACAGCTGAGCATGTAGGCCACACATAGTGTATGGGAAAGGAGAGAGCTTTGCAGAGAATTCCAGAGTCTACAGAGGGTCCCCTTTGAGAACAGTGATTAATACAGGCATGTGAAGGAATTCTAGGAGACTGGTGTGAGTCACCTGAAAGGATTTGAGCATGGTTTCTCAATTCCAGTGCCATCGACATTTTTGGTTGCATAATAAATCTTTGTTATGGATGCATCCTGTGTATTGCAGAATGTTTAGCAGCATCCTTGGCCTCTCCTCACTAGATCTAATAGCACCCACCTCCCCTCCAGTTTCTTGTGACAACCAAAAATGTCTCTAGACCTTGCAAGGCAAATGTCCCATGTAAGGCAAAATTTCCCTAATTGAGAACTGTTGGATTAAAGAAAACAGAGCCCTGCTCACACAGGGGTGGAAACAGAGATTGTTCTCACCAGTTAGGCTAGAAAACCTCAAGGTTCACAGAATATTGGGTTGAGTGCAAAGAAAGGTCTTATCTCAGTAGTGAGGAATAATAAACTCTAGACTGAGCACCATTTCAGTCCCACCTAACAAAATCTTAACTGCAAGAACTGACAGTATGAAGCTGTTGGCAAGCAATTTAGCTGCAATCCAGAACAAAATTCAAGACTATTTTAGGAATGCAAAATATTGAACACTCAAAAAGGCAAAATTTATTGTCTGGAATCAAGTGAAAAATTACCAGGCATGCAAAGAAACAGAAAAATATAATTTATGAAAAATGGGGAAATAAGTCACTCAATTAAAACTAACTCAGAACTGACACACATATTTATAATTAGTGCATAGGAATATTAAAATAGTTACTAAGTTTTTATTCTATATGATTAAAAAGTTAAGTAGAGACTAGAAGATAAAAAGCAACCCAACTCAGACTGCTAAAGATGACTATTATAAAGTATAAGATTTAAAACTGCAGTGGGTGGGGTTTGTGGCAGACATCAGAGAAGGAAAGATTAGCAAATTTGATGACATAGTAATAAAAACAGGAAAAGAACATTTTTAAAAGTGAACAGAGCATCATTGTGTTGTGGAAAAACTTCAAGCAGCTTCATGTCATTCGAATCTTAAAAGGAGAGAAGAGAGTGGGGACTACAGAAAAATATTTGAAGAAATAATGGTTGAAAGTTTTCCAAATTTTACAAAACCCATAAACCCACAGGTTCACGAAGCTCCATGAATCCTAAAGACAAGAGACACCAAGTTAAATACAGCAAGGTACTTCATAATAAAATTGCTCAAATCTAGTAATAAAACAAAAATTGTACAGAGGAACAAATATGGAGGAAAGCATATTTCACATGAAAGAGAAGTGAGAAGACAGTATGTATTTATATTGGAGCAATAATTCTAATGCATGAAAGATAAAGCTGCCAACCTAGAATTCTATAGCCAGCAAAAATATCTTCAAAAAGCAAAAGTAAAATGACATTTTCAGAAACATATAAGCAGCACACCTACATCATAAGAAATACTTTAAAAGTCTTTTAGGTAGAAGGAAATGTTGCTATATAGAAATATGAACCTACATAATGAAATAAAGAACACTAGAAATGATGACTACTTGTTAAACATACATGATTTTTACTTATTTGAATCTCTTTACAAGGTAATTGAATGTTGGGTTTTAATATAAATATAAAAATAAAATGCATAATATTTATAACATAAATGTCAGGAGGAGAGAAATAGAAAAATGCTATTTTAAGTTTTTTACATGAGTGGCAGAATATCACTTAGAAGAAGATGACATATTTAATAAACCCTAAAGTGCTAGTTAAAATAATGAAACTAGGTGTAACTAATATGCCAACAAAGGAGATATAATGGAATCATAAAAAAAATCATTTATTACCAATGAATCTAGAAAAAGAGTAAAGATCAACAAAATGAAATAGAATCAACAAAAAACAAACAGCAAAATGATTGTGTCAGTTATGAAATTGGTTCTCAGTTTTAGAAATGGGCAAAAATATTGAACAGACTCTTCAACAAAAATGATACACAACATTTTATTCATGTTGTATATCATTTTTGTTGAATAATCTGTTCAATATCAAAATAATTACACTGATTGAAGAAGACCAGACAATATTATACTGTATGATTTCATTTATTTAGGTTAATCTCTAGTGACAGAAAGCATATTGCTATTTGTTGGAAATTGAAGATGATTAGGGATATTTGGGAGGAAAGAGATAACAGGAGGAAACTTAAGGGGGTGTATAATATGTTCATTATGTTGATTGTTGTTTATTGATCATGGGTATACAAGTATGTTGAAAATATCAAATTGTACTTGTATGGTCTATTGTATACAATTTAGCTTGAATAAAGCTGTTAAAAAATGGACATTATAAGAAGAGTTTCTAGGGGATATAATAAAGGATTATACTTAAACTTGATACTAGAATGGAGATCAGAAGATCTGAGTTTTAATCCCTGTTCTCTTTCACATGTGTCAAGTAAACTTGCTATATAGGCACATACATTCTCTTGGTCTCAATTCCTATTTATAAAGTCAGATAGCCAAGTTAGTGATCTCTAGTGTCCTTATAACTCCAAAATCTAATAACAGATAAAAGTGAATAGAAAGAAGGTTGAATGATGAAGTGTAATCAGACTGACCTGTGTTGGAATTTCAGCTTTATCACTAATTACTTGCGTGACCTAAGATTAACTATTCAACACTTCTAAACTGTTAGAGAGTAAGTTCCATGAGGAAACCCAGAGCCTGGTGGAGACATTTATTGGAGAAGACTCTTAAGAATCCCTTGGATGGCAAGGAGATCACACTAGTCAATCCTAAAAGAAATTAACTCTGAACCTTCATTGAAAGGACTGTTGCTGAAGCTCCAAAGCTTTGGCCACACGATACAAAGAGCTGACTCATTGGAAAAGACCCAGATGCTGGGAAAGATTGAAAGCAAAAGGAGAAGGGGGCAGCAGACAATGAACTGGTTGGATAGCATTACTGACCAGATATAGTGAAGGACAGGTAAGCCTAACATGCTGCTGTCCATGGGATCATGAGTTGGACACAACTTAGTAACAGAACAACAACAACAACTTGTAGCAGGGACTGTTAGGCTTCACCCTACTTTCATATCCTGTTGTCCCAATTCTACTTTTGCTTCTGGAGATGGCATGCTTCCTACCTAAAGCACCAGGAATGCACCCTAGATAGGGAAACAGTGCTCTCAAGAAGGGCTCTCACAGCATGGACAGAGGCTGGCTGTAACTGAAGACTTTCTCAGGAGCCACTGGAGCATTTTGGCCTCAAGGAAAGTTAGTGCCTGAGGGCTGCCCTTAAGCAATGACAGAAGGTAGGAGGCAGAGGATAAATGCCCCAACCTGCAGGCTTTCCAGGGGAACAATTCCACACTGTTCCTCAGAAAGTCCCCACTGGGACTGAGCCCAGATGGCCACAGTGGGGCCCCACTCACTCCATACCCTTCACTAGCTTTGCTCCTTTCCTTGAATTACTTTTCCAGTACTTCACTTGTGCATCCTGGATCACTTCCTATATGAACTTCCTGCATCTACATCTAAGGCAAAATTAGAGTCTTTCTATAGGAGAACTCAAGTGAAGACACTGTGTTGGTGAATTTTATGTGTCAATTTGACTGAGTGAAGGGATGACCAGATAGCTGGTAAAACATTACTTCTGGGTGTGTCTGTGAAGGTACTCTGAAGAGATTTTCTTTGGATTTGCTTTGAATTAGTAGATTGATGTGGTCCCAAACAGAACAAAAAGGCAGAGGAATGGGTGGCTTTCCACTCTGGTTGGGCTGCTAAATCCATGTTCCCTTGTGCTTGGATATGGCAATCCTGGTTCTCAGACCTTCAGACTCAGACTAGGACTTCCAGCATTGGCTGTTCTGGTTCTCAGGCTTTAGGGTTTGGACTGGAATTACACCACCAGCTTACCTGGGCTTGCAGTTTGCTGACTGCAGATGTGTGACCTCTCTGCCTCCATAACTCTGTGAGGCAATCCCCCATAATATCTATCTATCTACATTCTATTGGTTCCTTTCTTTCTGAAGAACTGACTAATACATTATCTCTTGTGGATTTTGTAGGGATTAAATACGACATATAAAGTGCTTTGCCTACTTCCTGGTGAGTTGCTCCTGTTTTAATATTTTTTCTTTCAGAGATCTGAAAGTGACGTGAAAGTGACCAGAAAGTGACCATGCTAATTTTGAGTTCATGAGAGAAGACATGTACCTGAGAATTTATAAAAGCAAAATAGAAACAATCCAGAAAAGAAGTAGATAATTTTCTTGAGAGCACAAAGTAAAGGCCATAGAAAGAAGATGGCCATCTCCAAGCCAGGGAGTAAGCTCTCACCAGGAATGAATTTTCTGGCAGCTTGATCATGGACTAGGAGAAGGCAATGGCAACCCACTCCAGTACTCTTGCCTGGAAAAATCCCATGGATGGAGGAGCCTGGTCGCTAAGGGTTGGACACAACTGAGCGACTTCACTTTCACTTTTCACTTTCATGCAATTGGAGAAGGAAATGACAACCCACTCCAGTGTTCTTGCCTGGAGAATCCCAGGGATGGGGGAGCCTGGTGGGCTGCCGTCTATGGGGTTGCACAGAGTCGGACACGACTGAAGTGACTTAGCCGCAGATCATGGACTTCCAGCCTCCAGAACTGTGAAATAATCAATGTTGTTAAGTCACTGAGTTTGTGGTGTTTTGTTATGGCAGCCTGAGCAGACTAATACAATAAGGTACCTTAAATGATATAAAGCAAAGTACAAACCCAACTCAAGAGAAATGGAAATTTTCCAAAGCTAAAATTTTTACTATTATTGCAATTCAAGTGAATAAGTAAGGCTGAAACTATTTAAAACTGAAGCAAACCAAACAGAACAGATCAACATGCAAACTTGTCAGATTTAGCAAATAAACTACAGAATGCTCAGTTAAATTTGATATTTAAGATAAACAATGATTTTTAGTACAAGCAAATCCCAAATATTGCATGCTATGCTATGCTATGCTAAGTCACTTCAGTCGTGTCCGACTCAGTATGACCCCATAGATGGCAGCCCACCAGGCTCCCCCATCTCTGGGATTCTCCAGGCAAGAACACTGGAGTGGGTTGCCATTTCCTTCTCCAATGCAGGAAAGTGAAAAGTAAAAGTGAAGTCGCTCAGTCGTGTCCGACTTTTAGCGACCCCATAGACTGCAGCCTACCAGGCTCCTCCATCCATGGGATTTTCCAGGCAAGAGTACTGGAGTGGGGTGCCAATGCATAGGATATATTTATACTGAAAATAATTTGCTGCTTATCTGAAATTCAAATTTAACTGGACACCCTGGTTTCTATCCAGCAAACTTATCAATGTGATCATATAGGAAACTCTCTGAGGACCTTAAGTTTTTGTAAAAAACTATGAACAAAAGATGAAAAATATGAAGGATTGATTTTTAATGCAAAATGGCTCAACTAGAGGGAATTTTATGAGGAAAGCTAAAACTCAGGCTGAGCTGAGGCTCACAGAACAAACAGAAGACAAGAACAAACTCTAGGGGAGGTGGCCCTAAGATGGCAGAGGACTAGGATGGGGAGACCACTTTGTCCCCCACAAATTCATCAAAAGAACATTTGAACACTGAGTAAATTCTACAAAACAACTTCTGAATGCCGGCAGAGGACAGCAGGCACCCAGAAAAGCAGCCCATTGTCTTTGAAAGGAGATGTTTTATCAATGATGCTGTATAGATGGAGAAGTCTTGAGGCTACTGTAAAAATAAGACTGAAAACCAGAAGCAGGAGGCTTAAGTCCAAATCCTGAGAATACCAGAGAACTCCTGACTCCAGGGAACATTAATTGACAGGAGCTCATCAAATGCCTCAATGCCTACACTGAAACCAAACACCACCCAAGGGCCAACAAGTTCCAGAGCAAGACATACCAGGCAAATTCTCCGGCAACACAGGAACATAGCCCTGAGCTTCAATATACAGGCTGCCCAAAGTCACTCCAAACCCATTACATCTCATAACTCATTACTGGACACTTCATTGCACTCCAGAGAGAAGAAATCCAGCTCCACCCACCAGAACACCGACACAAGCTTCCCTAACCAGGAAATCTTGACAAGCCACCCAAACAATCCCCACCCACAGCGAGGAAACTCTATAATAAAGAGAACTCCACAAACTGCCAGAATACAGAAAGGCCACCCCAAACACAGCAATATAAACAAGATGAGGAGACAGGGGAATACCCATCAGGTAAAGGAACAGGATAAATGCCCACCAAACCAAACAAAAGAGGAAGAGATAGGGAATCTACCTGATAAAGAATTCTGAATAATAATAGTGAAAATGATCCAAAATCTTGGGAAAAAAAAAATGGAATCACAGATAAATAGCCTGGAGACAAGGATTGAGATGATGCAAGAAAGGTTTAACAAGGACCTGCTGCTGCTGCTGCTGCTAAGTCGCCTCAATCGTGTCCGACTCTGTGCGACCCCATAGAGGGCAGCCCACTAGGCTCCTCTGTCCCTGGGATTCTCCAGGCAAGAACACTGGAGTGGGTTGCCATTTCCTTCTCCAATGCATGAAAGTGAGAAGTGAAAGTGAAGTCGCTCAGTCGTGCCTGACTCTTAGTGACCCCATGGACTGGAGCCTACCAGGCTCCTCCATCCATGGGATTTTCCAGGCAAGAGTACTGGAGTGGGGTACCATTGCCTTCTCCAAACAAGGACCTAGAAGAAATAAAAAAGAGTCAATATATAATGAATAATGCAATAAATGAGATAAAAAACACTCTGGAGGGAACAAATAGTAGAATAATGGAGGCAGAAGATAGGATTAGTGAGGTAGAAGATAGAATGGTAGAAATAAATGAATCAGAGAGGGAAAAAAAATGAATTTAAAGAAATGAGGACCATCTCAGAGACCTCTGGGACAATGTTAAATGCCCCAACATTCGAATCATAGGAGTCCCAGAAGAAGAAGAAGAAAAAAAAAGACCATGAGAAAATACTTGAGGAGATAATAGTTGAAAACTTCCCTAAAATGGGGAAGGAAATAATCACCCAAGTCCAAGAAACCCAGAGAGCCTCAAACAGGATAAACCCAAGGCGAAACACCCCAAGGCACATATTAATCAAATTAACAAAGATCAAACACAAAGAACAAATATTAAAAGCAGCAAGGGAAAAACAACAAATAACACACAAGGGGATTCCCATAAGGGTAACAGCTGATCTTTCAATAGAAACTCTTCAGGCCAGGAGGGAATGGCAGGATATACTTAACATGATGAAAGAAAATAACATATAGCCCAGATTACTGTACCCAGAAAGGATCTCATTCAAATATGAAGGAGAAATCAAAAGCTTTACAGACAAGCAAAAGCTGAGAGAATTCAGCACCACCAAACCAGCTCTCCAACAAATGCTAAAGGATCTTCTCTAGACAGGAAACACAAAAAGGGTGTATAAACTCTAACCCAAAACAATAAAGTAAATGGCAACGGGATCACACTTATCAATAATTACCTTAAATGTAAATGGGTTGAATGCCCCAACCAAAAGACAAAGACTGGCTGAATGGATACAAAAACAAGACCCCTATATATGTTGTCTACAAGAGACCCACCTCAAAACAAGGGACACATACAGACTGAAAGTGAAGGGCTGGAAAAATATATCCCATGCAAATAGAGACCAAATAAAGCAGGAGTAGCAATACTCATATCAGATAAAATAGACTTTAAAACAAAGGCTGTGAAAAGAGACAAAGAGGGACACTACATAATGATCAAAGGATCAATCCAAGAAGAAGATACAATTATAAATATATATGCACGCAACATAGGAGCACCGCAATATGTAAGACAAATGCTAACAAGTATGAAAGGGGACATTAACAATAACACAATAATAGTGGGAGACTTTCATACCCCACACCCATATATGGATAGATCAATTAAACAGAAAATTAACAAGGAAACACAAACTTTAAATGATACAATAGATCAGTTAGACCTAATTGATATCTATAGGACATTTCACCCCAAAACAATGAATTTCACGGAACCTTCTCCAGGACAGATCACAACCTGGGCCATAAATCTAGCCTTGGTAAAATCAAAAAAATTGAAATCATTCTGACCATCTTTTCTGACTACAATGCAGTAAGATTAGATCTCAATTATGGAGAAAAACTATTAAAAATTCCAACATATGGAGGCTGAACAACATGCTGCTGAATAACTAACAAATCACAGAAGAAATCAAAAAAGAAATCAAAATATGCCTAGGAATGAATGAAAATGAAAACACAACAACCCAAAACCTGTGGGACACTGTAAAAGCAGTGCTAAGGGGAAGGTTCATAGCAATACAGGCATACCTCAAGAAACAAGAAAAAAGTCAAATAAATAACCTAGCTCTACACCTAAAGCAACTAGAAAAGGTAGAAACAAAGAACTCTTAATTTCTTAATTTTTAAGAAAGAAATCTTAAAAATTAGGGCAGAAATAAATGCAAAAGAAACAAAAGAGACCATAGCAAAAATCAACAAAGCCAAAAGCTGGTTCTTTGAGAGGATAAATAAAATTGACAAACCATTAGCCAGACTCATCAAGAAACAAAGGGAGAAAATCAAATCAATAAAATTAGAAATGAAAATGGAGAGATCACAACAGACAACACAGAAATACAAAAGATCATAAGAGACTACTATCAGCAATTATATGCCAATAAAATGAACAACTTGGAAGAAATGGACAAATTCTTAGAAAAGTCCAACTTTCCAAAACTGAGCCAGGAAGAAATAGAAAATCTTAACAGACCCATCACAAGCACGGAAATTGAAACTGTAATCAAAAATCTTCCAGCAAACAAAAGCCCAGGTCCAGACGGCTTCACAGCTGAATTCTACCAAGAATTTAGAGAAGAGCTAACACCTATCCTACTCAAACTCTTCCAGAAAAAAGGTAAACTTCCAAACTCCTTCTATGAGGCCACCATCACCCTAATACCAAAACCTGACAAAGATGCCACAAAAAAAGAAAACTGCAGGCCAATATCACTGATGAACATAGATGCTAAAATCCTTAACAAAATTCTAGCAATCAGAATCCAACAACACATTAAAAAGATCATATATCATGACCAAGTGGGCTTTATCCCAGGGATGCAAGGATTCTTCGATATCTGCAAATCAATGTAATACACCACATTAACAAATTGAAAAATAAAAGCCATATGATTATCTCAATAGATGCAGAGAAAGCCTTTGACAAAATTCAACATCCATGTATGATAAAAACCATCCAGAAAGCAGGAATAGAAGGAACATACCTCAACATAATAAAAGCTATATATGACAAACCCACGGCAAACATTATCCTCAATGGTGAAAAATTGAAAGCATTTCCCCTAAAGTCAGGAACAAGACAAGGGTGCCCACTTTCACCACTACTATTCAACATAGTTTTGGAAGTTTTGGCCACAGCAGTCAGAGCAGAAAAAGAAATAAAAGGAATCCAAATTGGAAAAGAAGAAGTAAAACTCTCACTGTTTGCAGATGACTTGATCCTGTACGTAGAAAACCCTAAAGACTCCACCAGAAAATTACTAGAGCTAATCAATGAATATAGTAAAGTTGTAGGATATAAAATCAACACACAAAAATCCCTTGTATTCCTATACACTAATAATGAGAAAATAGAAAGAGAAATTAAGGAAACAATTCCATTCACCATTGTAGCAAAAAGAATAAATACTTAGGAATATATCTACCTAAAGAAACAAAAGACCTATATATAGAAAACTATAAAACACTGGTGAAAGAAATCAAAGAGGACACTAATAGATGGAGAAATATATTGTGTTAATGGATCGGAAGAATCAATATAGTGAAAATGAGTATACTACTCAACTGCTACTACTAGGTCACTTCAGTCGTGTCCGACTCTGTGCGACCCCATAGACGGCAGCCCACAAGGCTCCCCCGTCCCCGGGATTCTCCAGGCAAGAACACTGGAGTGGGTTGCCATTTCCTTCTCCAATGCATGAAAGTGAAAAGTGAAAGTGAAGTCGCTCAGTCGTGTCTGCCTTCAGCAACCCCATGGACTGTAGCCTTCCAGGCTCCTCCATCCATGGGATTCTCCAGGCAAGAGTACTGGGGTGGGGTGCCATTGCCTTCTCCCAAAGCAATCTATATTTCAATGCAATCCCTATCAAGCTACCAACGGTATTTTTCACAGAACTAGAACAAATAATTTCACAATTTGTATGGAAATACAAAAAACCTTGAATAGACACAGCAATCTTGAGAAAGAAGAATGGAACTGGAGGAATCAACCTGCCTGACTTCAGGCTCTACTACAAAGCCACAGTCATCAAGACAGTATGGTACTGGCACAAAGACAGAAATATAGATCAATGGAACAAAATAGAAAGCCCAGAGTTAAATGCATGCACCTATGGACACCTTATCTTTGACAAAGGAGGCAAGAATATACAATGGATTAAAGACAATCTCTTTAACAAGTGGTGCTGGGAAAACTGGTCAACCACTTGTAAAGGAATGAAACTAGAACACTTTCTAACACCATACACAAAAATAAACTCAAAATGGATTAAAGATCTAAACGTAAGACCAGAAACTATACAACTCCTAGAGGAGAACATAGGCAAAACACTCTCTGACATAAATCACAGCAGGATCCTCTATGGCCCACCTCCCAGAATATTGGAAATAAAAGCAAAAATAAACAAATGGGACCTAATTAAAATTAAAAGCTTCTGCACAACAAAGGAAACTATAAGCAAGGTGAAAAGACAGCCTTCAGAATGGGAGAAAATAATAGCAAATGAAGCAACTGACAAAGAATTAATCTCAAAAATATACAAGCAACTCCTACAGCTCAATTCCAGAAAAATAAACAACCCAAGAAAAAAATGAGCCAAAGATCTAAACAGATATTTCTCCAAAGAAGACATACAGATGGCTAACAAACACATGAAAAAATGTTCAACATCACTCATTATCAGAGAAATGCAAATCAAAACCACAATGAGGTACCATTTCACGAGTCAGAATGGCTGTGATCCAAAAGTCTACAAGCAATAAATGCTGAAGAGGGTGTGGAGAAAAGGGAACCCTCTTACACTGTTGGTGGGAATGCAAACTAGTACAGCCACTATGGAGAACAGTGTGGAGATTCCTTAAAAAACTGGAAATAGAACTGCCATATGACCCAGCAATCCCTCTGCTGGGCACACACCCTGAGGAAACCAGAATTGAAAGAGACACGTGTACCCCCATGTTCATCGCAGCACTCTTTATAATAGCCAGGACATGGAAGCAATCTAGATGTCCATCAGCAGACAAATGGACAAGAAAGCTGTGGTACATATACACAATGGAGTATTACTCAGCCATTAAAAAGAATACATTTGAATCAGTTCCAATGAGGTGGATGAAACTGAAGCCTATTATACAGAGCGAAGTAAGCCAGAAAGAAAAACACCGATACAGTATACTAATGCATATATATGGAATTTAGAAAGATGGTAACGATAACCCTGTATGAGAGACAGCAAAAGAGGCACAGATGTATAGAACAGTCCTTTGGACTCTGTGGGAGAGGGTGAGGGTGGGATGATTTGGGAGAATGGCATTGAAACATGTATATTATGATATGTGAAATGAATCCAGTCCAGGTTAGATACATGATTCAGGATGCTTGGGGCTGGTGCACTGGGATAACCCAGAGGGATGGTATGGGGAGGGAAGTGGGAGAGGGGTTCAGGATGGGGAACATGTGTACACCCGTGGTGGAGTCATGTTGATGTATGGCAAAACCAATGCAATATTGTAAAGTAATTAGCCTCCAATTAAAATAAACAAATTTATATTAAAAAAAAGAACAAACTCTTTAAAGCTCAAGAAAAACAGGGACAGTATTGGCTCATAACACAGGGAAGATGGTATAAAGTGGGCAGATGACAGAAGACAGCTACTGAACTTTCCTTCTGCCTTGTGTTATTTGACAAGGAAAATACACTTTCTCTTCTTCTGCACCCTCCAATATCCCCCCAACTTAAATCCCTGACAACTGATGTTCTAGCAGGCTAGGAGTTACAGATGATCTGCTCGTCACCTTCAATGAGCTCAGAAGACTTATATTCTGAATTACTAAAATAAATTGAAGATGTGTTCTTACCATTTGCTCTCAGAAATCACAGACAATGACACAGATGTCAGATAACTGAACACAGGTCTGCTGCTGCTGCTTAATTTCAGGAAGAGGAAACAAGTGGACACTATTGAGAACTGAATGGGAAGTCTGATGTCTAGAAAAATTTCTAAGGTGGGTTCCTATGGAACAAGCCAGGTCAAATAAACATTATTTTACTTCTACATAGATTTATGAGACTTATACATCAAGAGAATATTATGGTGACAAGGCACCTACATTTCAATAAGGCATTTGAGGTGTCCTACAACATCCAAGAGATGTCAACCAGGCAGAGGAGTATTATGGGAGGGCTCAGGGTAGAAGGGTGGTAGAGATACAAATGGAGGATTCATGGGTGCATAGATGGTATTTCAAGAAATGTGGCTTAAGGAGCTCACCTAGGGAGAAGGAATTGAAAGGAAACAGATCAGATCAGATCAGTCGCTCAGTAATGTCTGACTCTTTGCGACCCCATGAATCGCAGCATGCCAGGCCTCCCTGTCCATCACCAACTCCCGGAGTTCACCCCGACTCACGTCCATTGAGTCAGTGATGCCATCCAGCCATCTCATCCTCTGTCGTCCCCTTCTCCTCCTGCCCCCAATCCCTCCCAGCATCAGAGTCTTTTCCAATGAGTCAACTCTTGGCATGAGGTGGCCAAAGTACTGGAGTTTCAGCTTTAGCATCATTCCTTCCAAAGAACACCCAGGGCTGATCTCCTTCAGACTGGACTGGTTGGATCTCCTTGCAGTCCAAGGGACTCTCAAGAGTCTTCTCCAACACCACAGTTCAAAAGCATCAATTCTTCGGCGCTCAGCCTTCTTCACAGTCCAACTCTCACTTCCATACATGACCACAGGAAAAACCATAGCCTTGACTAGACGAACCTTTGTTGGCAAATTAATGTCTCTGCTTTTGAATATGCCATCTAGGTTGGTCATAACTTTCCTTCCAAGGAGTAAGCGTCTTTTAATTTCATGGCTGCAGTCACCATCTGCAGTGATTTTGGAGCCCAGAAAAATAAAGCCTGACACTGTTTCCACTGTTTCCCCATCTATTTCCCATGAAGTGGTGGGACCGGATGCCATGATCTTCGTTTTCTGAATATTGAGCTTTAAGCCCACTTTTTCACTCTCCACTTTCACTTTCATCAAGAGGCTTTTGAGTTCCTCTTCACTTTCTGCCATAAGGGTGGTGTCATCTGCATATCTGAGGTTATTGATATTCCTCCCAGCAATCTTGAGTCCAGCTTGTGTTTATTCCAGTCCAGCGTTTCTCATGATGTACTCTGCATATAAGTTAAATAAACAGGGTGACAATATACAGCCTTGACGTACTCCTTTTCCTATTTGGAACCAGTCTGTTGTTCCATGTCCAGTTCTAACTGTTGCTTCCTGACCTGCATATAGGTTTCTCAAGAGGCAGGTCAGGTGGTCTGGTATTCCCATCTCTTTCAGAATTTTCCATAGTTTATTGTGATCCACACAGTCAAAGGCTTTGGTATAGTCAATAAAGCAGAAATAGATGTTTTTCTGGAACTCTCTTGCTTTTTCCATGATCCAGTGGATGTTGGTAATTTGATCTCTGGTTCCTCTGCCTTTTCTAAAACCAGCTTGAACATCAGGAAGTTCACGGTTCGCATATTGCTGAAGCCTGGCTTGGAGAATTTTGAGCATTGCTTTACTAGCATGTGAGATGAGTGCAATTGTGCGGTAGTTTGAGCATTCTTTGGCATTGCCTTTCTTTGGGATTGGAATGAAAACTGACCTTTTCCAGTCCTGTGGCCACTGCTGAGTTTTCCAAATTTGCTGGCATATTGAGTGCGGCACTTTCACAGCATCACATTTCAGGATTTGGAATAGCTCAACTGGAATTCCATCACCTCCACTAGCTTTGTTCGTAGTGATGCTTTCTAAGGCCCACTTGACTTCACATTCCAGGATGTCTGGCTCTAGGTCAGTGATCACACCATCGTGATTATCTGGGTCATGAAGATCTTTTTTGTACAGTTCTTCTGTGTATTCTTGCCATCTCTTCTTGATATCTTCTGCTTCTGTTAGGTCCATACCATTTCTGTTCTTTATCGAGCTCATCTTTGCATGAAATGTTCCTTTGGTATCTCTGATTTACTTGAAGAGATCCCTAGTCTTTCCCATTCTGTTGTTTTCCTCTATTTCTTTGCATTGATCGCTGAAGAAGGCTTTCTTATCTCTTCTTGCTATTCTTTGGAACTCTGCATTCAGATGCTTATATCTTTCCTTTTCTCCTTTGCTTTTCGCTTCTCTTCTTTTCACAGCTATTTGTAAGGCCTCCCCAGAAAGCCATTTTGCTTTTTTGCATTTCTTTTCCATGGGGATGGTGTTGATCCCTATCTCCTGTACAGTGTCACGAACCTCATTCCATAGTTCATCAGGCACTCTATCTATCATATCTAGGCCCTTAAATCTATTTCTCACTTCCACTGTATAATCATAAGGGATTTAATTTAGGTCATACCTGAATGGTCTAGTGGTTTTCCCTACTTTCTTCAATTTAAGTCTGAATTTGGCAATAAGGAATTCATGGTCTGAGCCACAGTCAGCTCCTGGCCTTATTTTTGCTGACTGTATAGAGCTTCTCCATCTTTGGCTGCAAAGAATATAATCAATCTGATTTCAGTGTTGACCATCTGGTGATGTCCATGTATAGAGTCTTCTCTTGTGTTGATCATAAATTGAACCCAGAGGCATTTGTGAAGATGAGAAAGAGTGGGAAGGAGAGTGATAAGTTGTGGCCAATGAAGTAAAAAAAGAATCATGGTCAAGAGATCTGAGGCCAAGGCAACAGCGATCAACTATGTCAAATGTATAAACTGGTTCAGGTGAGAGCTGAGAAGCAATGTGGTCACATTATGAGAGAGGGGGAGAAGCAACCTCTGGAAAAGTGATGATAAAGGGATTCAGTGCTATAGGCTTCTGTTGCAGGTTATCAAAGAAAATAAATGGAAACATAAGGAGTCAAATTTATTTTGATAAATTGTAGTGAGAAGCCTAAATAATCAAAAGAACTTAAACATGGTAAATGTTAGGCCCAGCATTTAGAGTCAGACTAGAAAAATTGTACATACATGCATTCAAAAGATTGAAAGAATGTGTCCCCAAACATCAGATCAGATCAGATCAGATCAGTCGCTCAGTCATGTCCGACTCTTTGCAACCCCATGAATCGCAGCATGCCAGGCCTCCCTGTCCATCACCAACTCCCAGAGTTCACTCAGACTCACGTCCATCGAGTCAGTGATGCCATCCAGCCATCTCATCCTCTGTCATCCCCTTCTCCTCCTGCCCCCAATCCCTCCCAGCATCAGAGTCTTTTCCAATGAGTCAACTCTTGGCATGAGGTGGCCAAAGTATTGGAGTTTCAGCTTCAGCATCATTCCTTCCAAAGAAATCCCAGGGCTGATCTCCTTCAGAATGGACTGGTTGGATCTCCTTGCAGTCCAAGGGACTCTCAAGAGTCTTCTCCAACGCCACAGTTCGAAAGCATCAATTCTTCGGTGCTCAGCCTTCTTCACAGTCCAACTCTCACATCCATACATGACCACAGGAAAAACCATAGCCTTGACTAGACGAACCTTTGTTGGCAAAGTAATGTCTCTGCTTTTGAATATGCATCAACAATTATTAATTGTTATTAATTAAGTATTAATCCATAATTGTTGGACCTAGTTTTTCTTAATGTTTTCATAATTTCTAAATTCTGTCTGTAAGAAATATACATGACTTCATTTTATTTACTTTTTTATTTATTTATTTTTATTTTTTGGCCATGCCACCTGGCTTGTGGAGTCTTAGTTCCCCGACCAAGGATTGAACCCTCACCTTTAGCAGTGAAAGCATGGAGTTCTAGACCACTGGACTGCCAGGGAATTTCCAAATGTGCATTACTTAAGTAGTCAGAAAAATAAAATATCTTATAAAGTATCAGTTGTGTATAAATAAGGAAAGAAGGGAAAAACTTGTTTTATGCTAAAAAAAAAAAAATCTCCAAACATGTTGAAAAAGATCTTCAGCTGAATTAATAAATGTGTAACATGCATTGCGGCATTACTGCCACTGGAAGTGGGAAAACTGAACAGTTGCCTGGCCAGAAAGTACATAGAGAAGAAATCTGGAAAGTATGTCACGGGAAAAGGTTGAGGGAAATGTCACTAGAAAAGTGAACCTTAGAAAAGCTAAACCAACGGGGACATGTGATGAGGTGGTGTATATCGCAAAGCATCGAGTAGATTCAGTCCCACTCTGGGAAAGTCACTCAAGTTTTCTGACTCCCAGGATCCTCATAGAAAAAGTACCAATATCATCTCTTGAATGATGTAGTGATTGGGTTACCCTCTCTTCTGGCTCCCATGTCAGTCTCTCCAGTTCAGTTCAGTTCAGTCGCTCAGTTGTGTCCAACTCTTTGTGACCCCATGAACTGCAGTACGCCAGGCCTCCCTGTCCATCACCAACTCCCAGAGTCCACCCAAACCCATGTCCACTGAGTCAATGATGCCATCCAACCATCTCATCTTCTGTTGTCCCCTTCTCCTCCCTCCCTCAATCTGTCCCATCATCAGAGTCTTTTCCAATGAGTCAGCTCTTCACATCAGGTGGCCAAAGTATTAGAGTTTCAGCTTCAACATCAGTCCTTCCAATGAACACCCAGGACTGATCTCCTTTAGGATGGACTGGTTGGATCTCCTTGCAGTCCAAGGGACTCTCAGGAGTCTTCTCCAACACCACAGTTCAAAAGCATCAATTCATCAGCACTCAGCTTTCTTTATAGTCCAACTCTCACATCCATACATGATTACTGGAAAACCCATAGCCTTGCCTAGACGGACCTTTTTTGGCAAAGTAATGTCTCTGCTTTTCAATATGCTGTCTAGGTTGGTCATAAATTTCCTTCCAAGGAGTAAGCATCTTTTAATTTCATGGCTGCAATTACCATATGCAGTGATTTTAGAGCCCCCCCCCCAAATAAAGTCAGCCACTGTTTCCATTGTTTCCCCATCTATTTGCCATGAAGTGATGGGACCGGATACCATGATCTTAGTTTTCTGAATGTTGAGCTTTAAGCCAACTTTTTCACTCTTGTCTTTCACTTTCATCAAGAGGCTCTCCAGGGTCTGGTCTAAATGCCCCTGAAGGCAGATCTCATGAGCCTCTCTTTGAATTCCCCACTAAATCTACTCACATGGAAGCTATCCCTTGGTGAGTTAAGAAGATTTCACTGGAGTTTTGATCCAATAGATGAATGAGGACTGGGTTTTCCTTGGTAAAGAATCTGCCTGCAGTCCTTGGGTGGGGAAGATCCCTGGAGGAGGAAATGGAAACCCACTCCAGTATTCTTGCCTGGGAAATCCCTTGGACAGAGGAGACTGGCAGGCTACAGTCCATGGGGGTTACAAAAGAGTTGGACACGACTGAGTGACTAAACAACAACAAAGATGAATGAAGATATTCACACTGCACACCTCCCAGAGAAAAATGTTGTAAGGCTCCTCCCTACACTGATGTTCTCTGCAAAGACTTTACCACTGTGCCAAAAGAGGGATGAGTGGGAATGTAGTGGGCAAGGCATGGGGTGGGTAATTCTTCCCCCGGGCAGGCTTGCTTTTCTTCATCCCTCCAGACACTTTAACTCCAGGATCATTGACTCCAGTCAATCCTAAAGGAAACCAACCCTGAATATTCATTGGAAGGACTGATGTTGAAGCTGAACCTCCAATACTTTGGTCACCTGCCGTGAAGAGCTGACTCATTGGAAAAGATCCTGATGCTGGGAAAGATTGAGGGCAGGAGAAGGGGGTGATGGAGGATGATATGGTTGGATGGCATCATCTAGTCAATGGACATGAGTTTGAGCAAAGTCTGGGAGATAGTGAAAGACAGGGAAGCCCGGTGTACTGCAGTCCATGGGTCACAAAGAGTCAGATACGACTGAGGGAAGAACAACAATCAGGACACTGGGGTCTTCACATTCCTTTCCCTTCTTCTATGAGAACAAGCTATCCTCTCCCAGTTCCTATTCTTAACTTGAAAAAATCAAACTTGGACTCCTTGAAACAGATCCACTCATGTAGTGAATCCACTGTCCATAGCAAACATATTTCTGTCCAGAGTGTGGCCTTTGGGATCTCAGAATCTCATCGTTGGCTCCCCATCTCAAGTGCTATCAAGTTTCCCTTGCAAACACATCTATTGCTCGTCTCTTGAGGGGTTCAGCTGAAGGACATTCTCTCGATCCACTTACAGACGTAAAATATCTGGTACAGTACTGTCACTCAGGAAATGATAAGAGCTTTTGTTATTATTATCATGACTATCTTTAAATATTTGAAAAGCTGTGTGGCAGTTGAATGTGGAGACATATTTTCCATTGGTTCCAATGACCCAATAGGCTTCCCAGGTGGCTCAATATTAAAAATTCCATCTGCTAATGCAGAGACACAGCAGACCTGCGTTCAAGCCCTGGGTTGGGAAGATCCCATGGAGAAGTGCAACTCACTCCAGTGCTCTTGCTTGGGATATCCCATGGACAGAGCAGACTGGTGGGCTACAGCCCATGGGATCATGAAGAGTCAGACACGACTTAGTGTCTAAGCATGCAGCATGCGTGACTCAATAGATGCAATTGATGTAAGTCACTGGAAGGCAGAATTTGGCTCCACAGAAGGCAGATATTTCCAGCAGTTAGAACCATCTATCCCATAACAAGACATATGCTTCTCTAGGTGGTGGTGGGCTTCTCTACCATTTGAATTGTCTGATTGGAGACAGAGGAGAACAGGAGACCATAGATGGGAATTTGAACTCGGTGACCAAGACTCTCTTCTGATGAATAATCTTGTGATGCTATGAAAAGGGCCTGAATGTTTTTTCTGTCTTTTCCTTTTCTTCCCAATGTCACCAAAATCTAAGGTGATTTTATATCACCATAAACCTGATACCTTTTGGATCTGGTAGTGTTTAACACACTCTAAGACCAAGAAAACTGCCTTGGAGGGAGTGGGGCCAACAGAGCTGCTGTTTCCTGTCGCCACTTCAAAAGCCTTGGGGGCAGGGAGAGGTAATGTAGCTGCCCAGGCCACCGAAACTGTAGGTTGCAGAGCTGTGTTGCGTCCTGGGGCCTCCGTGGCTGGAGAGATCAGCTCCAGGGAGGGGGAAATGGTAACCAGACTCCAGGACACCCACAGGCTTTCAAGATACACTATATTTGCCATTTTCTAATCTTTTCAGGACACAGAATTAACACAAAGTCCTCCCCATGCCAGTGTGGCTTAGCCTGTAATAGAATCTTTCTAAAAGGTTAAGTTAATCTTGACTTTTACTATTGCAGCATTTCAACTTAATGGTGCTCCATGCACAATTGAATTGGATTTTTATAGGCCTTTATTTAAAGAAATTTGTTTAGTGACAATGACAATTTGACTATTATAGGCAGGTCCCTTTTGTATAATATCAAAGCGACAGTACTGTAGACACTGCTAGACCATAACAGATTTCTACTAGGTGGCTATTATCAAAAGCATACCTCAGTTAAAGCACAAATCATACAAGAATTTATGTGTTCAGTGATATTAAAACCGACACTGCAAAATTAGAGCAAAGGGGTAGGTAGGCCTAAGATCATGTTAACAGGAGGGTTCATACCGTACAATGAATATGTCATGTGACTTCTACAGAAAATTCCACTCATTTCAAGGGTGAACTGGATACTAGATTGAATTTTTAAAGGCTGTTTGTCCTACGAGATTATGAATTTACACTGCCTTAGGTTGTATTCCATCATTATAGAAGTCCAGAAGTCCTCCGTAAAGTTTGTTTTACCAGCCAGAATTGGGAATTATATCTCTTGCAATAAATTCCTTCACGTTGGCTGTTTGACATTTCAGAGGTAACCCTTGGCTTAACTGGCTGCAGGTAAAAATTAGAGGCATAACTAATTTTAATGACAGTCTCTGGGTCTACTTATTCCCAAGTACTCAACCAATTACATTTTCTTTATATAATATTTTTAAATATCCCATAAGGTACATTTCTAACTGGTTTTCTCAATTATTAAATGCTTTTGTTCACTTTTGTTTTAGCTTTAGTTTGTAAAATTTTACTCCAGTCTTTCTTGAAGAATGTGGTAAATGGACATGTTGTTACAGAAAATCTTACTGATGTTTTCAAACATTTGAGTTCTGGATTATCGTTTCATTCCAGAAGCCAATAGAAATGCCCTGTGTGTGGATTTTGGGTTATTTTCCCCGGGTATTTTAAATATTGTTAATATTTGTTTATCAAAAAAGAGGAAGCATAAGTTCTGTTCTGGGAATCTTAAGGATAAGGTTTAACAGAATAAGTTTGCAGGGTGTGGGACTGAGGAGGAGGAAAGTGTAACTAAGGAAACCAGACAGTGACGATGATGGAGTTTTAATTCTCCCTGATGGTAGGTATAGGAGTAGATATAGATCAACCCATAATTGTAAAAAGAAATGTGATTGTTAGGGAACCATCTTTTCTAAGACAAAAAGCAGTGATGGGCAGGAGGAGAGTTTGAAAGATTTAATTGTTCCATATGCCACTGAAAATTCAATTTTTCCAGCTTCTTCAAAGCCTTAGAACGCATCCATAAACCATGCATCTTATTTTAAATAAACTTTTAGTTTTAGAATAATTTTATATTTAAATAAAAGTTGCAAAGAGAATAGAAAGTTCTCATATCCCTCATATCCAATGTCCCTTTTTATTAACAGCTTACATTTGGATGGTATTTTTTTTAACATTTAGTGAACTAATGTTGATACATTATTATTAATAAAAGTACATATCTTCTTCAAATTTTCTTAGTTTTACTTGATGTCCCTCTTTCATTCCAAAAGCCCATCCAGGGCACCATGTCACGTTTAATTGTCACATCTCCCTCAGCTCCTCTTGATGATAATAGTCTTTCAGACTTTCTTTGTTTTGGATGACCCTGACAGTTTTGAGGCATGCTGGTTGGACATTTTATAGGATGCCCCTCAATTTGAGTTTATTTAATTTTTTTTATGATAATATTGGAGAAGGGAAGACCACAAAAGTCTAATGCTGTTCTTACCACATAACATCTTGACGTGATGTCAGCCTTGTTAATGTGGTGATTAGCTTTGATCACCTGGACGAGGTGGTATTTGTGAGGTTTCTTCAGTGTTGCATGTGTGTGTGCTAATTTGTTTTAGGTGTGCCCTACTCTTTGCTACACCATGGACTGTAGCCCGCCAGGCTCTTCTGTCCATGGGATTCTCCACACAAGAATTCTGGAGTGGGTCGCCATGCCCTCCTGGCAGGAATGGAGGGCATGGTGGGGATCTCCCTGACCCAGGGATCAAATCTGCATCTCTTACGTTTCCTGCAATGGCAGGCAGGTTCTTTACCAGTAGCGCCATGAGTGAAAGTTGCTCAATCGTGTCTGACTCTTTGAGACCCATGGACTACAGTCCATGGAATTCTCCAGGCCAGAATACTGGAGTGGGTAGCCATTCCTTTCTCCAGGGAATCTTCCCAACCCAGGGATTGAACCCAGGTCTCCTGCATTGCTGACAGATTCTTTACCAGCTGAGCTGCTCGGGAAGCCACCTGGGAAGTTACCCTTTTATCTCATCTTCCATGCTGTACTCTTTTTGAAAGAAGTCATAATGTGCAGTCTGTATTTAAGAAATGGGTATTTATATTCCACATTCTTGAAGGCTAAGTATCTACATAAACTATCTGGAACTCTGTTGCACAGGAAATTTGTCAATTCTGACCCACTTATTTATTTGTTCAGTCATTCATTTCTATCCATCTGGACTCACGGGTATTTATTTTTATATTTTGGGTTATAATTCAATATGCTTTTATTTATTTTGTTGCTCGAATTGTTCCAACTTTGATTTTTGGTAGCTCCTTTGATCGATTTCTGTGTTCCTTTCACATGTTCTTATTATTCTGGGGTGTTCGTCATTTGGGCACTTTCTTACTTCCTGACCCTACAAGATCCTCCAGTCTCATCCTGTATATTTCCTGCCCTCAGTTCCAGAATCAGACATTTCCTGGTGCTCTGGTTCCTCTTACTGAAAAAAGGTCTGCACAAGGCATGCTTGTTGCCACAGTGTAAAGTCTAACCACACTATCTAACAGAAATTGAATCAAAAGCCACATGTAATTTAAAATTTTCTATATCAAAAAAGAAACACTTGAATGTATAATTTATTTTCTGTAACTACTGTATTCAAAACATCCTCATTTTAATATGTGACCAATTTTAAAATACTGAGATGAGAAATTTTACAACCTTTTATTGTGTACGAAGTCTTCAAAATCTGATATGTGGACTACACTTACAGCAGGTGTTACAGGAGCCAACGCATTTCAGTTGCATAATAGCCATGTATAGATTGTGGCTACCATATTGGACAGGAGAAGTTCGGGAGGCCAGCAGCAAGAGAAAGACTACAAAGGTAGGTTGGGGCCAGATTATAGGGAAACAGTTCTGAGCTTGTTTGGAATTTATTCTGTAAACATTGGATAAACCCTGCCACTCACGAGCAAGTAAATGACTCCCACTACCACAGTGCTCCTTCCCTTCACTGTCCTGTGTCAGAGAGGGGTTAGTACACGTGTGCTCAGTGACTTGCACCATCACAGCGATGCTCTATGTAGGGCAATTGACCACATATACACGAAGGTGGAATCAAAAAATAGGGATGCTAATGCCTCGGTTCTTTTATTTAAACCACATGACATAGAAGCTTTTTGATATGAACTGGATGCTTTCTCTTTTGCCCTAGATGTGAGGGAAATTACTGCCTAAAACACTGGCTGTTTCATGTAGGACATTCATTTCTGGTGTTTTGTCCTTCACTGTGGTGGAGTGTGAATGGGACAGCCTTGTGCTAGGATATTTTTGGTAGCCTTCGGGAATGGGCCTATTTACCGATTACAATTGCTACATAACGAAATGAAATGGTTTCCTGAAAGGATAGGAACTTCCCTGTAGCTCATACAATAAAGAATCTGTTTGCAATGCAGGAGACCCGGGTTCGATCCCTGGGTCGGGAAGATCCCCTGGAGAGAGAAATGGCAACCCACTCCAGTATTCTTGCCTGGAGAATCCCATGGACAGAGGAACGTGGTGGGCTATAGTCCATGGACTCGCAAAGAGTCAGACACGACTGAGCGACTAAGCACACACAGCTAGAGGGTAACAAGTCGAAAATATGCCTGTTGTAGAAATTAATTATTTTTCCGAGAATGCTTCCTCACAGTGAAAAACTAGAAGCCCTCTAAAATGAGGGTGGTAATGGTATTAAAAATCCCTGTCCTTAGTTGGCTGTGGATAAAACCAACCAAGCTACTTGGGCTTATTGTGATTATGGGTGCCACTCTTCTTGCCAAATCTATTCTTACAAACTAGCAGGGAATCAAAGCTGAAAAGCTTTCTATTTTTTATTTATTTATTTTTCCCTTGAGATCACTTCTGAAGACTGAGAGTTAAATATCCATTGGGAGGCCATTTTGAACACAGAAAATGTAATATTTGCATGCGGGGGTGTGTGTGGGTTTTGCATTTTAGGCCTGTCAAACTTGACAGCGTCCTCTTAGGCTTTTCAAGAGAAAAACCTCATAGCATCAGAGCCACATTTTCCGTCAGCTCTGACAGACTTCTACATGTTAGGATTCAGATATGGTTGTACTTTCTTCTTTGTAATTAAGTCAACTAGGTTTTTAGAGGCTGGTTGTTTTACTACCTTTTTTAAAAGTGAAATTTGAGCAGCATCAACTGGACTTTAACTCTTCTGTGAGAATCAGTGTTTAACGTGCCTCATAGCCATGTAGGTGCACCTGATGCCGTTTATTAGTACAAGCTTTGGGAATCTCTGCAGGAGTGTTTTGGCTGCTTTTGTTTCTTAGCCCAGCAAGTGTCTGTGAGCTGGGGCTTTGCTGCCAGGTCATGGTTGGAAAATATCAATTACTATAGAGCATGTGCACTTCTGAGAAATTGTCTCCATACAGACAAGGACGTGGCACTGGAGCCGCTGTACTGCTAATGCACTTCATTTATTTAAAGGAATATTTTACCTTGGTTCTTTATAAAATGGAGGGACATGGTGACGGTGGGGGGTGTCTGCTCCCAGGCAAATTTCTGGGGTGACTGCAAAGCCTTATGTGATTTTACCAGAGGTTTCTCCTCTAGTCGTGCATTATGAGACGATAATGACAGTATTTTAATATTTAGCAGAAGTTAAATATCTTATAAATTGCTCCAGCTGAGAAGTGACTTCAGAGGTAATGCAGAAAGTGGCTTTGGAATTAGACATTAGGGTGGAATCCTGGCTCTGCTAACAGTTACTGCATAACCACAATTTTTCTAAGACTCAGTTTTCCACCTGTAAAATAGGTTTATAATAGTGACCTTGTAGGGTCAGTGTGATGTTTACCATGGTAACTATATTTAATTCCTTATGCACATGTATAAGTGGAAGCTATTATAATGGGAAAAAAAAAAAGAAAATGTTAGTCCCTCAGCCATGTCCGACTCTTTGCAGCCCCATGGACTGCAGCTCCATGGACTGCAGCCCACCAGGCTCCTCTGTCCATGGGATTCTCCAGGCAAGAATTCTGGAATGGGTAGCCATTCCCTTCTCCAGGAATTGAACCCAGGTCTTATGCGTTGCAGGCAGATTCTTTTACTATCTGAGTTACCACAGAATGTTAAATGCTATGCCTGGTTTATAGGCCAAGACCTTATTTGCTCTACTCTCTTTTAATTGTCTCTCTGGAATGAAGTAAATAAGGCAGTTGTGACCAAATAGTGCAGCTCAGAACTCCTTTTGTGGGGAGCATAACTGACGGATGACCTGAGCTGCCCCCTTCTAGATCCACCAGTGAGTCCACACACCTTTTACTGGCTGTGACTAGTCAGCAACTGAGCAGCAGGGATCCAAAGACAGGCCCTTTCCTGCAAAAGGCACATCTCCTCCCTTGGGCAACTTCGCAGGAAGACTCCACAGTACCCTTGCTGAACTTCTTTAAAGCTCTGCTTAGTTGGGACCTTCTCTTCCCTGATCTTCCTTCCTTCCCCCTCTCCTCCCACTGGGGTCAGACTTGCACTGTTGTTCACAAGCTCCTCCCACCTGCTCCTGCTTTCTTCCCCCGTATATTTTCACATCCAGTCCCATTTTGGTGCCTCTTTCTCAGCAGACATGAACTCATGCAGCAGCCCACACCTGGTTTCCAAGGACTTATAAATTTAGGGTTCAGTTTTTAAGAAGTCCAATAAATGTTCCAGTATTAAACCACTTTAGGTCCTAGAATGAGGGGAAAAAAAAATTGAGCGAATTGGAAGGATGTGTACCTAGCCAAAGAAAGAGAGGAAGAAGTAAGATGAGGTGAGCATTTCCCCTTGCCTAAATTTTGGTGTTTTCCCCACTTCCCTGGTGCCTGGAAATGCCAGGTGCAGATGCCCCAGCAGCATACCCTTCATTCTGGCCTCTAGCTTCCTGCACCCTTTGTTAGTTTTGCCACTTACTTAGCCCTGGGAAAAGACTACAACTTGTTTTTTCATGTGGAAAAGATCCCGGGTTTGATTTGAGTTCCATGAAGGATAGGAATACATTTTTGCTGTTTTCATGACTTAGCTCCTATCAGAGGGGACTCTGGTTTTTATTTCCTGTTTGCAAAAGAAAGGAAGGGCTTCTCAGGTGGCACAGTGGTAAAGAATCTACCTGCCAATGCAGGAGACACAGGTTCGATCCCTGGGTTGGGAAGATCCCTTGGAGAAGTGTTCTTGCCTGGGAAACCCCATCGACAGAGGAGCCCAGCAGGCTACAGTCCATGCGGCTGCAGAGAGTTGGACATGACCGAGCACAGACCATACGCACACAGAGAAAGCCAAGTGACCCCCTCCTTAAAGCTGAGGGTACGAGAACTCTGGGACACTGATTGGACTTCTCTCCTCTGTTGTGAGGGTCCCTCTGGGCAGCCCATGGACAGCCTTCAGGAATTAGAGGTTATTAGAAGCATTGGCATTTAAATTATTTTTTTGCCTTAGTTCATTAAACTATTCAATTACTGCTTCTGCTCCAATTATGATGGATCTATTTGGCCTAGTGCTTAATATTTCCCTGTAGCTGTGAACAGTGCACCTCCCATTCTCAAGTTGTAAGGGGGAAACACATACAGCAAAAATTATTAACAGGGGAAAGAGTGACAGTTTTTGAGACCAAGAATGAGTTGCAAGAACAAATGTTATTTGGGAGCAAAAGTGGACTTACAAAAAGGGAGGCTTACCTATGGGGGAAGGGGCTCCAGGCTGCTGGGGGAAACCACTGGGCACTGACCCCGTGGAGGGGAGAGAGAATGCATGGAGGGCTCCAGAGATCAAAGACACTTCCAGGGGTGGCCTTTAGAGTCACCACATGTCTGTCATGGAATTAGACATGCCGGCTGCCCCACACTTGATTCCCTTGCCTCCCTGCTGCTCTCTGAGTTCAAACCGAAAGTGCACGGGGAGGAGGCCACCAGGGGCCTGGGGAAAGCTGATGGAAAGAGGCAGCAGAGAGCAGATTTAGAACAATTCTGTTCACGAGAAGGTGTTTTCCTGAAATTCTCTGGAAGAAATGAAAAAAATCCCTGGTATTTCGCACAATCCCTTTAGGGGCAATTTTATATCACTTTGCTAAAAATTGGATATGTCTCCCTAAGTCTTCCACAGCCATTGGCTCAGCAAGAGTTTGAAGTGTTGTGGCAGTGACCCTGAGTTTTTCCCTTGCCTCCTCCACTTCCCTCTCACCCCCTGCCTCTATTTTTCTCTTTTATGTGGATCTATCTGTGTCTAATTTAGACGGCAAGTTCCTTACTACTGTATGTTATAGTGTCTAGCATACTGTGAGCACTTATAAATGTTAAATGATAATAATGATAATATGAGAGCCCTAAAGGTGCCAGCTGCTTCATTTCATTTGAGAGAAGAGGGTTTTCACTACAGACTGTAGTTAAAAAAAAATAAGGCAGTAGAGAGGGAGGGCATATTAGTTTTCTGAGGCAAAGAAGGAGATAGAGAGAGGGAGAGGCTGATAGAAGCTTGCAATATTTTCCAAAAAATGGATTAAAAAAAAAAAGGTCAGCTAAAACCTTGGGATGTATAACAAAATTCAATGCCTGGCCTTGAGTATTATAACTTTTCATGCAATCTATTGGTTGCCCAAGGTTTCAAGCAAATTTGGAGCACTGATTACCTAAACAGGATAGAGCATCTACTCTCAGCCTGCAGCAAGAAAACTGCAGGGAGTGAAAGAATTCCAGTCCTGATTCTGCAGTTTCTTGGCCACATAACATTTGTTAAAACTCTTAGTTTTTCTATGAACTAATTTCCCATCTACAGAATGAAGGATGGGTCCAATGGTGGGGGGGTGGCCCTTACTAGATAATCTCTATATATCTTTCAAGTTCTGAAATTCTGTGAGTCAATGGCTAAGGCAATAGCTGCATGTGTGTGTGCTAAGTCACTTCAGTCATGTCCAACTCTGTGCAACCCTATGGAGTATAGCCCTCCAGGCTCCTCTGTCCATGGGATTCTCCAGGTAAGAATACTGGAGTGGGTCGCAATGCCCTCCTCCAGAGTATCTTCCCAACCCAGAAACTGAACCCAAGTCTCTTCTGCCTCCTGCCATAGGCAGGAGGTTTCTTTACCACTAGTGCCACCTGAGAACAATAGCTGCATCAGTTCAGTTCAGTTCAGTCGCTCAGTCATGTCTGACTCTTTGGGACCCCGGGAATTGCAGCACGCCAGGCCTCCCTGTCCATCACCAACTCCTGGAGTTCACTCAAACTCACGTCCATCGAGTTCTAATCCTTATCAATTTGCTGAACACATACTATATGCCAATAGTTTTCATATGGCTCAGATGGTAAAGCATCTGCCTGCAATGCAGGAGACCCAGGTTCGATCCTTGGGTTGGGAAGACTCCCTGGAGAAGGAAATGGCAACCCACTCTAGTACCCTTGCCTAGAAAATCCCACGGACAGAGGAGCCTGGTAGGCTACAGTCCATGGGTTCACAAAGAGTCGGAGACGACTAAGCGACTTCACTCACTCACTCACTGAATTAAACACAACTCTGTAAAGCAGAAATTGCTGCTATTCCCTAGTAAGAGACGAGGAGATTGAGGCAGAGGGGAATAGTAAATTGCCCTTGGGGCCACAGCTGGCAGTACAGGGAGGGGTCTACACCATCCCTGTCTGTATCTGACCCACTATGCTCTGCTCCACCCTGGCCTGCTGAGCCAGGCCCAAGTGGCCCTATGAGTTGAGTCAGGAATGTACCACAATGGTCTCAAAATAGGAACAGAGGCTCAGAAATAATTAAAGCTAGTAACTAGGACATCAAACCAGTCAGTCCTAAAGGAAAACAACCCTGAATATTCACTGGAAGGACTGATGCTAAAGCTCCAATACTTTTGCCAACTGATGTGAAGAGTCGATTCATTGGAAAAGACCCTGATGCTGGGAAAGATTGAAGGCAAAAGGAGAAGGAGTGGCAGAGGATGAGATAGTTAGATAGCATCACTGACTCAATGGACATGAGTATGAGCAAGCTCCAGGAGATAGTGGAGGACAGAGGAGCCTGGCATGCTGCAGTCCATGAGGTCACAAAGAGTTGGACACAACTTAGAGACTCAACAACAACAACTGTGTTTAGAATATTTATCTCAGTCAAACAATAATAATTTAAAGTTACCCTCCTCACTGGAACAGTGATTACCTGATAATTATTTATTAAGCACTAGAAAGCTCTCTCTCCATATCACCTAATTTAATCCTCATGGCACAACTGTAAGACTATCCAGAATTTTGTAGATGAGTCTCCTGAGGCACGGAGGTGAAACCTGTCCAGACTAGTGGATGGTGAGAGATGGGGCTCCAGTCCCATCTCTGCCCCTAGCCCTGTACTCAGCCTCTGCCCTCAGCCACCTGCCCATCAGTTTTGATGGCTGACGGTTGGCTTCCCACTGTTGGGTCAATGCTCATGGCAGTGCAATAGGGCTTCCATGCCCATGACCTCCAGACAGAGAACCTCCTTGGCATGTCTCAGACAAAATAAAGGGTCCTTGATGAAATGTCTGGGACTCTGAAATGCTCAGCTCTGGCTCTAGACACCTGTGTGGATCTTCCTGTGAAAGCTGCATCTTACAGTTGGGATGGAAGCAGAGAGCTGGGCCCAGTGGGCCTGGGTTCCACCTTTTTCTGCTCCATGAGCATCTTCAGGACAAAGATGCACTATACTCTCTTCTCTGTCCCCTGTGACCATGCCTAACACTCACAGGCAGGAAAGCAGAACAAGTTACACTCTCAGTCCAGTGGACTCTTGTTTCCCATTGGACTTTGCTCGACTGGAAGGAAAAATGGACAGAAAGTCTACTTCCATGATGGAAAGTGGAAGGGAAGCAAATTGCACCTCCTCCTCCGCCCTTAACTCAGTGCTGCCTGCTCTGCCAGCCCAGAGAGAGGCCAGGACACGGGTCCTCAGGGGCCACCATGGCCAGCCCCAAGGGACCCCTACCATGTACCCTTCTTGCTTAGGCAAGTGGGGAGAAGAGGTCCCATTACTCCTTTGAAAGGGTGCTCAAGGACACCCTGGACCTCACATGTCCTTATTACAGAAAGTAGCAGATGAAACTAGGTTTGGAAAGTATAAATTTAGATCTTACAATAACAACCAAAGATGAACCCACCATCCCTGCCCTCCTTGTCTGCAAGAGAGAAATGATAGATGCGGCTTCCCAAGGAAAGACATGTTGACAAATAGCAACCTGAAATAGCTGGGTGCTTATTTTCTCTTTTCTTCCCTCCCTCCCTTCGTTCCTCCATCCCCACTTTCCTCCCTTCCTTCGCATCTTCCTATTCTTGCCATTTGAAAAACCATCATTATAATATCCATTTTATGTGGTATTTTTTTATACACTGATATCAAATGAACTTGAAATTCTTTTGTTATGTGGGGGAAAAAAAAACAAAATGAGGACTTCCCTGATAGTCAAATGGTTGATGCCAGGGACAGGGTCCGATCCCTGGTCCAGGAAGATCCCACACGCTGAGGGGCAACTAAGCCCGTGAGGCACAACTACTGAGCCCATGCATCACACCTACAGAGTAGCCTCCGTTCCCTGCAACTAGAGAAAGCCCGCACGCAGCAAAGAAGACCCAGCACAGCCAGAAGCACATAAATAACGTTTGTGTTAGTCGCTCAGTCGCTTCCAATTCTTTGTCATGCCATGGACTACAGCCCGCCAGGCTCCTCTGTCCATGGAATTCTCCAGGCAAGAATACTGGAGTGGGTTGCCAATAATCAAATAAACTGTTTTTCAAAAGCAAAATGAGTAGTGTAAGTGCAGGCTTTCATTTTTGTTACTAAAACGAAGTTTATACACACACACACTTATACACAAAAACACATGTACAGTTTTGGTCTTTTTGTAAAACAAGAACAATGAAAGCAGGACTTTGCCTAGAATGGTGCAGGCCCGGGGTAGTGCCTGTAGCCAGTGCCCGTGGGCTTTCCTACATAAAGGGTAGGACCTCGATAAGGGTCTGGACTCCTGGTTCCCCACTCCCTCAACCACTCGTTTCCTGATCCAAGTAAAGACCTGTGAATTTAGACACACATATAGTATCTTGGATATAAATACACACACACAAAGACTATTTCTGGAAGGATAACAAAAATTGACAAGAGTAGCTGTTTCTGGGTCTGGGGTCCTTTTCATTGCATTCATCATCTCGTCCTTTTTGATCTTTTTTAACCTCATGCATGTATTTTTTTTTCCTGAAAATATCATTACAGAGGGGAAAACAATTCAAATAAATCATGTTTCCAGCGGAGAAAAATGTGTGTAATTTTTCATGGTGAGAGCTGGGTATTGGTACCTGGAACTTCTTGCCCTCTAGAATGGATGAATAGGAAGAAAAACCTGTGCGGAAAGAAGAGAAAAGCATCCTATTTCCCAATGGCCACCTAGGCTCTCATCGTGCTCCTGCTGCTTCTGTTTGCAGGAAGAGGGCCTGCCACTGGGCTTTTCAGAGATCAGACTGTCTCCCCTTCCTCTCTGCTCCTGGTCACCATGGGTTACGGATGCAGACACAGGCAGAAAGCCTACAGGTGTGGGGGATGGGAGTAGGATGCTGATTAGAATGCAAATTGCAGCAGTGAACAGAGAGCCTACAGATGTGTACCAGGAAAGGTCTAAGCTGGAAGCACTTGACCCTCAACCATCTAATCTTGCCTCACTGGGTCTAATTGTCCCCCACAACGCACAGAGAAAATATGCTCCTTATGTCATTTCCATCAGTTGGCTGAGAATCTACATGAGTGACGAGCAAAACAAAAACAACATTCTGAAGAGAACTTTCACAGACTTGCCTGGGGTTCTGCTTTGTGCGTTCACTGGAGAGTTATGTTGACAATCTGAACTTATAAGAATAGCAAGTATTATGCCACTTTTGAGCCAAGCTCTATTTTCCTCTTTATGACAGCCTTGAAAAGCAAGGTGCCTGTCTTCTGGAGAGAGGTAAATGTGATTTATATCTGGGGGATGGCTAAATAAATTACACTCCTTGAGCCAAAGAAGGCCTTTATCAGCATTGGATGTAGAAAGCAGGAGAGTGTGGTGAGAGGGGGTCACGGGCTGCTACGCACGGGTGTGTGTTTGTGCAATCATAGACTTTCTGGTTTTCAGGGAGTGTCCCTGACATGAGTCTGTTCCTTCTCTTTATCCTGATGGAAATTCCAGAAACAAACATAATCCTTGGTTCTGGATAAAGATGTTTGGGGGAGGCCAAGAAAGATAGAGTGGTGGGAAGTGGGGGAAGCCAGTGCAGGAAGAGAGCGTGTAATAAATGGGAGCTTGGGGAATGTGTTCCACCTGACTTAGCCAGATGCCTCTAGAGAGAAAGAAAAGGAAACAGCTAAATGCCTTTATATCCCCTGGAGTCTTCAAAGGAAGCCTGCAAAGCAGGGCATCAGGGTAATCCTCACTCGGTTAATATCTGACGCCTTTGCATCTGTGATGTGAAGAGTAAATTAGAATTCCTGTTATAAGAACAGAATTTTAACCGCCAGGAGTTAATGCAGAGGTCAGGCTGGTTTATCACCACCTTATCTTATCGCACACAGTGCCCGGATGACTACTTTGGGATAGGGTGTTGTGGACTTTTTTCCTCTAGGATTCTTAGGAAAAGTCATAAAGAAAATGATTCTGAACTCAGCAGTCTTCTGTGTGAAAGAAAGGTTAATTCTATCCCTGGCTGCTATTCGTCCCTGCCACGGACAGCCCATATTCTCACTATTAAGATGGTTCAGTGCAGGTGTGCTGTTATTTTAATTATTTAGGATGTAATTTCTGGGCCCAAGGAAGATGGATAGCACATCTTAAAGAAAATGAACTTTTTCTCTCAGACATACTACAACTAAAATCGTCTGCAAAAACAATGACAATGGATTACATCACGTGTTTCTTAGATATTGTTAACTTTATTTTCAGAGGAAGCACCAACATTTCTGCTGCCTGGGCTTTGGGGATCCACTTGCCATGGAGACATGAAGCCTAAGTTTAATAAAATCATGCAGCGTGAAGTCCATACAATATTATTTTTCTTACACTGGGCTGGATGCTTTGATTATTATTCACTCTCAAGTTACCCCTGAGATATGAAAGCTTCAGTATTATAATATTTACACTGTTGGCCAAAGACTTCTCAGATATGTCAGCAATTATTACCCCATTTTATAGATTAACAAAATGAGGCAAAACAGGTACATTATTGATGGGAAGAGGAAGAATTTTACACACACACACACACACACACCCCTAAGGTGTCATCCTTAGAGTCTTAAAAATATAGTTTATCATCTAACAGAAATATATTTCTTTTCCTCCCAGACAGTTGTGAACCCAAGTTAATACAAAATTAATTATAGGTCTTGAAGTGACAGTTTTATTTTTCCAATATGTTTCTAATTTTATCTTTTTGAAAGTAATGATAGAATTTCTGGCTTAAGTAGAAAGTCTTGAATCTATATAGAATATGACACAATCAAGAACTTTTAAAAGTGTGAAAATTCAAAGTAGCTGAGAATGCCACTGATTAAGATATAGACTTAGAACAAGTTTAAAATACTACCGATTACACGACTTTCCGGTTTCTCTGGACCTGAATAAAACACTCCCACATAACAAGGACCCCATTCCAAAAGACCCTTTTTCTTACACAGTATATATCCTTAGAAATCAGCCAGGGTAGATTTCTGCCATTTATCTCAGAAGTCCTTTGACAGAAGTTGTGAATACTTTTCCAGGTTATAAAACTCTACCTTGTTCTGGATTCTTCAGAGCCAGCACAACTCTGATGTCTCTCTCTAGAATAATTCATAGAAAGAGGAAAAAGCATTCAAAAATGGATGGAGAGATTTTCATCCAAGAACCCCCTGCTAGAAAATGGATTCCTTCTGCCTGCCAGCGAAATCCTTGCTGATTTATATCTTCCTAGAACATGATACAGGGTTCTGCCCGAATAAGATGCTACACCATGTTCTACACACCTGGGCATGTGCAGGTGCTCAGGTCTCCCTCGGAATGGGTTGCGCATTGGCCTTTAGCCTGTAAAGACCTAGCGGGGACAGCGGCAGGTTGCTGTCCTTGCTCTGTGGTGACTCCAGCCTCCTGGCAACACAGTAAACCAGGCAGAGTCTTAGTAAGCTTTTAGACTGAGAGGAAGAGAGGTTACTTGGAATCTGGAGAAAGAGAAAGGAAAAGCACTTTTTGTTACCTCTCTTGTTTGTTTGGAGGGTAATCACCACCTTTTCCTCTCTTGCCTGCAACTGGCTACCTTTTGGCCATTTCAGTGTTCATTTAGCACCTAGATGGAGCGGGGCAGAGAGAGGGAGAGAAGACCAAAGAATTCATCCATTCAAGGTGCTTATTCCTGACTTTCACACCAGGCTAAATTGCTTGGACATGTTATTGGACAATTTTGAGCCAGTTTCCCAAACCCTTTGGCCTCATCAGTGAATTTTGTATTGTACACTGTTTCAAAGAACTGAAGAGTATTTGTCCAATTTCCCTAGCAGCTCAAGGAGAGAATTTTGAAAATGACAAGGCTTGCATACCCTATTTCCATAAGAGAGCTAAAGCAAACTCTTAATTTCTCTGTGTTAATGGAGGAAAGGAGTAGGATTGGAAATTTAAATGCAAAAAGAACAGAAAAAATTTTATCTTTTTGGACCGCCTTCTCTTATTTCAGGATACATCGAAAGCCACCACCATAGTGAAAAAGATTAGTTTGAGTTTAATTTAACTTAAATATCCTCTGGTGGAGATGCTAATAAGCAACCAAATGACCTAAAGCCAGAGAACAGGAGGGAGACAGGGAAGAAGCAAAGTGCTTGTAAAACTCACACATTGGATCATTAACCCTTGAATAACTGAGAGTTGGTCTGAGATAATTCATGCTGTTTGTCTTTAAAAAAAGTCGTGAATTGCCACAGCCCATTGCACTGAACAAGTAGCAATACACTTGCTAAGAGGCGATGTCAATAAAGTAATATAATCCTTATCTGGGATAACAGGGGATGTAGACAACATGGATAATTGAAACACACAAATAATTCCAAGACCTGATAATAAAGTGATAGTTGCAACTGCTTTTTCACCAGGCTTCTTACCAGCACCAATATTCATTCAATTTTATTTCCTCTCTCACCCCTCTCTTAACACTAGGAGGGATGGAAGTATAAATAAGCCACAAAACAACCCAGAGAAGAACATTATAAACAAAAGAGAAAAAGGATAAATAAAAATAGAGGATAGTCCATATTATTGAGTAGTGGTCCTTGAAAGGTTGATGGATGACTGGACAGAATTTGCATCAGTTCATGGTATCTCTGTGTAATTTGCTTTGATGGAACAAAGAACCCCTGTATCACTCATAGGAGTAATATTTCCCATTGCTTTAAGGTTTATAGGTTTGAACTTTCAAGACCTTGTGCTCCTGAGGCTGTTTATTTTCTCCTGTATCCTTGGCCTGCAATTATGGTAAACCCCAACCGCAAGACCTGGACGAAGACACACACATTCACCTGGTGACACTTCACCTATTCTCAAGGTAAGCAGACAGAGGGAGTAAGTGCCGAAATAGCATAAAATTGAAATTCATAGAACCAGCTTCAAGTCCCAGAGATATTACTTGCGTGTGGGCTTGTAAAAGTCACTTAAGAGTTTTGAGCCTTAATTTACTTGTAAGTAAAATTGGGAAAATAATATCCCATGGGATTTTTATGCATACAAGATGAGACAATATATGTAAATGTGATTTATAAAGTTGAATTGATATATAATTCTTAGTCGATGTTGTAAAGTGGTGTCCCTGGTGGCTCAGTGGTAAAGAATCTGCCTGCCAATGCAAGAGAGGCGGTTCAATCCCTAGTCTGGGAAGATCCCCGGAGAAGGAAATGACAATCCACTCCAGTATTCTTGCCTGGGAAATCATATGGACAGAGAAGCGTGGTGGGCTACAGTTCACAGAGTTGCAAAAGAGTCAGACAGGACTTAGTGATTAAAAAACAACAAGAGATTGTAAAGAGGAAAAATTATCTGGCACATCAAATGAACAGCTCCCGTGATTCTCAGATTTTAAATGTTTATTCAGGAAATTTGATTAAGATGCAGATTCTATGATCCAGTCCCAAAGATTCTGATTCAGGAGGTCTGGAGTGGGACTCAAGCATTTTTGTTTTTTAACAACTGCCCAGGTGTTTCTAATGGAGGCAATTCATGGATGACCCTTTTAGAAACACTGCCATTGCCGCCAATTAACATATTCAGGCAAGAGTGACAAAAATAAGAGAGGAACAATATCTCAAAAACATATGGAACCAATGCTACTCTTCTCCCATCCTCATAAATGTTTCCCTGCCATCTCATTTAAGTTGCAATCCACAACTTGCCCCAGTCGGTTCTTGAGAGAATGGATGCAGCAACTGCAAAGACAGTTAAACATCCACCAGTTAGTCCATGTGACATACCACACTAATAAATTGAAAAATAAAAATAATATGATCATCTCAACAGATGCATTAAAAGCATCTGACAAAAATCTAGAATCTATTCATGATAAAAACTCTTAATAAAGTAAGTATAGAGGGATCACACATGCATGCTCAGTCATGTCTGACTCTTGGTGACACCATGGACTGTAGGCTGCCAAGCTCCTCTGTCCATAGAATTTTCTAGGCAAGAATACTGAAGTGGGTTGCCATTTCCTACTCCAGGGGATCTTCCCGACCCAGAACTGAACCCTTATTTCTGATGTCTCCTGCATTGGCAGGCAGATTCTTTACCATTAGTGCTACCTGGGAATCCCAGAGGGACTATATCTCAACATAATAAAGGTCATACATGAAAAGCCCATACAGGTAATGTCATACTCAACAGTGAAAAGTTGAAAGATTTTCATCTAAGATCAGGAACAAGACAAGGATGTCCAGTCTCGTCACTTTTATTCAACATAGTAATGGAAGTAGTAGCAATTAATAAGGAAAAGAAATAAAAGTCATCAAAATTGAAAAGGAAGAAGATAACCTGTCACTATTTGCAGATGGCATGGTGTTTTATATAGAAAACCCTAAAGGCTCCATCAAAAAAAAACCAAAAAAAACCCTGTTAGAACTAATACACAAATTCAGTAATGTTGTAGGATACAAAATCAACACACAAAAAAATTATTGCATATTTTACACTAATAACAATCAGAAAGAGAAATTTAATAAATTATCCCATTTACAATTGTTTCCCCTCCCCCCACCAAGAAACTCCTTAGGAATAAATTTAACCATGGAGGTGAAAGATCTTTATATTGAAAACTACAAGACATTAATGAAAGAAATTTAAGAAGACACAAATAAAGGGGAACATATTCCATGTTCATGGATTTGAAGAATGAATGCTATTAAAATGTCCCTACTGCCTAAAGCATGATAACCACGATGCTGTGAGCACTCACCTAGAGCCAGACATCCTGGAATGTGAAGTCAAGTGGGTCTTAGGAAGCATCACTATGAACAAAGCTAGTGGAGGTGATGGAATTCCAGTTGAGCTATTTCAAATCCTAAAAGATGATGCTGTGAAAGTGATGCGCTCAATATGTCAGCAAATTTGGAAAACTCAGCAGTGGCCACAGGACTGGAAAAGGTCAGTTTTCATTCTAATCCCAAAGAAAGGCAATGCCAAAGAATGCTCAAACTACCACACAATTGCAGTCATCTCACACGCTAGTAAAGTAATTCTCAAAATTCTCCAAGCCAGGCTTCAGCAGTATGTGAACCGTGAACTTCCAGATGTTCAATCTAGATTTAGAAAAGGCAGAGAAACCATAGATCAAATTGCCAACATCCACTGGATCATCAAAAAAGCAAGAGAGTTCCAGAAAAACATCTACTTCTGTTTTATTGACTACACCAAAGCCTTTGACTGTGTGGACCACAACAAACTGTGGAAAATTCTGAAAGAGATGGGAATACCAGACCACCTGACCTGCCTCCTGAGAAATCTGTATGCAGGTCAAGAAGCAACAGTTAGAACTGGACATGGAACAAGAGACTGATTCCAAATCAGGAAAGGAGTACGGCAAGGCTGTGTATTGTCACCCTGTTTATTTAACTTTTATGCAGAGTATATCACGCGAAATGCCGGAGTGGATGAAACACAAGCTGGAATCAAGATTGCCAGGAGAAATATCAATAATCTCAGATATGCAGATAACACCACCCTTACAGCAGAAAGCGAAGAAGAACTAAAGAGCCTCTTGATGAAGGTGAAAGACGAGTGAAAAAAGCTGCCTTAAAACTCAATGTTCAGAAAACTAAGACCATGGCCTCTGGACCCATCACTTCATGGCAAATAGATGGGGAACCAATGGAAACAGTGTTAGATTTTATTTTGAGGAGCTCCAAAATCACTGCAGATGGTGACTGCAGCCATGAAATTAAAAGATGTTTACTCCTTGGAAGAAAAGCTATGACAGCATACTAAAAAGCAGAGACATTACTTTGCCAAGAAAGGTCCATCTAGTCAAAGCTACAGTTTTTTTCAGTAGTCATGTGTGGATGTGAGAGTTGGACTATAAAGAAAGCTGAGCACCGAAGAATTGATGCTTTTGAATGGTGGTGTTGGAGTAGAGTCTTGAGAGTCCCTTGGACTGCAAGGAGATCCAACCAGTCCATCCTAAAGGAAAAATATTCTAAATTATTAGAATAATCTAATAATTCAGATTATTCTGAAAATATCCTTCTGAATATTCATTAGAAGGACTGATGCTGAAGCTGAAACTCCAATACTTTGGCCACCTAATGTGAAGTACTGACTCACTGGAAAAGCCCCTGATGCTGGGAAAGACTGAAGGCAGGCGGAGAAAGGGACGACAGAGGATGAGATGGTTGGACGGCATCACCGATTTGATGAACGTGAGTTTGAGTAGCTCTGGGAGTTGGTGAAGGACAGGGAAGCCTGGCGTGCTGCAGTCCATGGGGTTGCAAATAGTCAGACACGACTGAGCAACTGCACTGAACTGAACTGCCTAAAGTAATATACAGATTCAGTGCCATCCCTATTAAAATTCCAATAGTATTTTTCAAAGAAATAGAATAAACAACCCTAAAATTTGTGTGGAACCACAAAAGACAACAGCCAAAGCAATCTTGAGAGAGAGGAACAAAGCTGGAAGCATCACATTCCCCACGTTCAAACTATATTATTAAGCTATAGTAATTAAAGCAGTATATTTGCATAAAAACAAACACAGAGACCAATAGAACAGAATAGAGAGCCCAGGAAAGTATCCTCACGTATATGACAAAAGTATAAGAATATAAAGTGGAGCAAAGACAATCTCTTAAATAAATAATGTTGGCAAAATTGGACAACCACATGCAAAAGAATGAAACTGGACCACTATCTTATACCAAACACAAAGAATAACTGAAAAGGGATTAGAGCATTGGACATAAGATCTGAAATGATAAGACTCCTGAAAGAAAACAATGTCATTACCTCCTTGGCATAGGTTTTGTTGTAATTTTTTGAATCTGACATCAAAAATGAAAGAAACAAGAAGAAGACTAAACAAGTGGGACTACATTGAAACTAAAAAGTTTCTGCACAGCACAGAAAATCATCAATAAAATAAAAAAGGCAAACTACTAAATGGGAGAAAAATAATTGTAAATCATATATCTGTTAAGAGACTAATATCCAAAATATATAAAAAACTTATACAATTCAATAGTAAAAATGTTGATTTAAAAATGGGCAGAAGATATGAATAGACATACAATTGGCCAAAGGGTACATGAAAAGATGCTCAACAAATTAATCGTCGGGGAAATGCAAATCAAAACCACAATGAAATATCACCTCATACCTATTAGAATGGCCATATAAAAAGATAAGAAGTAACTAGTATTGGTAAGGATGGAGGAAGGAGAACCCTTGTGTGCTATTAGTGGGAGTATAAATTAGCACAGCAATCATGGAAAACATATGGAGATTCTTTAAAAAATTAAAAATAGAATTACCATATGATCCAGTAATTCCTCTTCTGAATATTTATCAAAAAAATGAAAATACTAACTTGAAAAAATACATTCACCCTCATGTTCATTGCAGCATTATTTACAATAGCCCAGGTATGGAAACAATGCATTGATCAATGAATGGATAAAGAAATAGTGGTATTAATATACCTCCATCTAGCTATCAATCAGTGTAATGGAATACGATTAAGCCATAAAAAAGAACAAAATCTTTCCATCTGTAACAACATGCATGGAACTTGAAGGCACTATGCTAAGTGAACTAAGTCAGACAGAGAAAGAAAAATACCGTATGATCTCTCTTATATGTGGAATCTAACAAAACAAAACAAAAGCCCAAGCTCATTGTTACAGAGAACAGATTGATGGTTGCAAGGGGTGGGTGGGAAGTGACAGAAATTGGTGAGCTTTTTTTTTAGATTAAATAAATTGAATTTTTAAAATGGCTGCTGCAAATAAAAGGCAGTGTTTGTTAGAAAGAAACTATGGAGGAAAAATAAGCATAATCGAATGACCTTTTAGTAAATGCCATAGAAAATCATGAAAGTATTTTCAAATACTGGAACCTAGCAGTCTTCACTCCTGAAAAGGCCAGTATAAGGTCTGGAGGACACAATATCTAATTCAATTTTTTTTAAAGGCTAATATAGATTCTAAACTCTATCACCAAAGAACGATGAAACCCCAAAGTGTAACATCTGCTTGTACTACCATCAGTGGGTTTGTAGGCTGAAGTCTGTCTGGCTGATGATATTAATAGTACTGGAAACACAAGACATTCCAGTAAGGAGACAGATACATCCAGCCAGATTTGATGACCCACAGTGGAGCTTGTCTCACTAGTTTCTTTTTGGAAAAGAGATCCTAAACCACGTCTACATGTCAAGCTAGTCTTCAGAACTGAGAACTTATTTTGGCCAAAATTCTGTCTGCAAAAGTATGACTCAAGTGAATTAAAGTTCAGAGCTTCTTGAATTGAATGGGCTGTGATTGTGCAAATTTAATTTGAGATAATGTACTGCATTTAGACGTTTGCTTCCAGGCTTCTATTACCCAGAGGGAAAACTGCTAAATCAGTATTGTGCAGTGGAATAGCGCTGCCCCGGGACGGCAGAAACCTGGAAAGCAGCCCCTGTTCTGCCGTAATTAACTCCACGACCTTGGGCAATCCGTGTGGCTGCTCTGGGCCTCCTGTGAAAAATGAGCGGGTTATAGTAGATGATCTCCAAGGTCTCTCCAGCCCTCGGTTGCTCAGCCTCTCAGATGGAACTGCATCAAATTACTGCAGCAAATGGTTCCTAGGCCCACGTGAGCGGTGTCAGGTGAGTAGCACTTGACTGACAAGTGTCCAAGCCATCGAAAGATGTTCATTTGTCTGCCTTTTTGATGGTAGTTGGGAGGGTGGGTGTTGGCAATGTATCCTGTTGAGTTTACAAAAGGGCCAGGGAAATTCACCACCACCAAAGGTAGATCAGGAGGTTGGGAACCACGAGGGTGGGAGGAGCTAACACTTACTAAATGCCTACTGTGAACCAGTCATTGTCTTCAGCGCTTTTTGGTAAGAAATCATGTAAATCTCCAACAGCCATAGGGGATTAGAATATAATACCATACTGCAAAATCCAGCCGGAATTCTAACCTGGGGTCCTTGGGCTTTTGCTCTGACCACATCAGTCAGCATCACAAAGCAGCCCCACCCCACAGAACCCGGAGAGAAAGCCCAAGAAGTCAGATGCTCTCCCTGCACCAGGAGAGGTGGTGAACACAGCATCTTCTGCGAAGAAGATGAACAGGGTAATTCAGATGCCCTGGCTGTTTTCAGGACTGCCCTTCTTGGGTTCACGTCCAGTTTCTGAACTAACAGAGTCACTGTGGTAACCTGGAAAGCCTTTCTTAGCCTCACACAACAACTTAAATTCTTCTCAAAACTCCTAACCCATTACAGAAATTCAGCACTTGCAACAGCAGTCAGAAGACCTCTGACAAGAAGTTTTAGGTAATTTGTTTAAACATTACTATACTTGAAGTAGCATTAGAAAGTTATTTTGTGTTCAAGTACAAAAAATAATAAATACACTTTTCTTTTGACCTAGAAATTCATTTATTAGGAAACTATATGTATGTGCATGCTAAGTCTCTTCAGTCGTGTCCAACTCTGTGTGACCCTATGGACTATAGCCCACCAGGCTCTTCTGTCCATGGGATTCTCCAGGCAAGAGTACTGGAGTGGGTTGCCATGCCCTCTTTCAGGGAATCTTCCTGACCCAGGGATCAAACCAGCATCTCCTGTGTCTCCTGCATTGGCAGGCAGGTTCTTTACCACTAACACCACATGGGAAGCCCATTAGGAAATGATATTTCTCAATAATTAAAAAGGAAGGAGATATCCACGTTATATTTTCATTTTTCTAAGTTTATAATTTCTAACCAACACCTTACTAAAAAACAAAAAAAAGATTAAGGCAGGTTATAAAGCTCCTGAGTGGGAGTGAAATAATCATAAGTGTGAGGGGAGGAGGAAAGTGGGAGCAGGAACTGAGCAAGCATTAGAGATACAGCACTTAATCAATAAAAGGTGACGGTGGCAGCGCCAGGATGAGGCTCATTTGAGGTCAACAGGAGAGAGCCTTTCTGCTCCAGGGAAAGAAATAACAATTAGTGAGCGAGAAAAGGGAAGAGTGAGAAATTATTGTGGACATAGGAAAAAATAGAAAAATGTATTCAACTGGATAGTTTTATGAAAATTTGTGTCAATTACTGCAGATGGTGATTGCAGCCATGATTGCAGAGGATGAGATGACTGGATGGCATCACCGACTCGATGGACATGAGTTTGAGTGAACTCTGGGAGTTGGTGATGGACAGGGAGGCCTGGCGTGCTGTGATTCATGGGGTTGCAAAGAGTTGGACACGACTGAGCGACTGGACTGAACTGAATCTAACAAATGTATTTGAGCACCTCATGTGAAAATGTGCATTCCTATGAGAAAATTAAATAAATAAATAAGAGATTTCCATCATCAAGGAGTTTATGCTTTTTAAAGAGTGAACATGTTAGTCACTTCAGTCATGTCTGACTCCTTGCAACCTCATAGACTATAGACCATCAGGCTACTCTGTCCAAGGAATTCTCCAGGCAAGAATACTGCAGTGGGGTAGCCTTTCCCTTCTCCAGGGGATCTTCCTGACCCAGGGATCGAGCCCAAGTCGCCTGTATTGCAGGCAGATCCTTTATCATCTGAGCCACCAGAGCAGCCCTTTTTTCATTTTCACTTTTGGGCATAAGAGGAAGAAGGCAAATAAGGGCAGAACTTTGTATTCATGGAACAGTTGATGGAAAAGGATATTGAAGAATAAAATGCAACTGTGAATAAATTCACTGTTTTTTTATTCAATCAGTTACATAATCTACAGCAGGTGTCACTGAAGTTTTTCTGGTAGAGTCAGATAGTTAATGAATGTTTTAGGCTTTGAAGACCAAGAGGCAAAATAGAAGTTGTTGGTAGGTACTTATAAATTAAGTAAATAAACCTCTTACCTTTGCCCACCCCAAAGTGGGCAGTCTGCAGCCCAGTTTCCATCACTTGGAACTCTTCCAGGGATGAAGAGCAGTGGTCTCTGTCCACAGTTGTCTTCCCTCCAGGAGTCTAGCCATCTCAACTTGGGCAGCTGGACTGAATGAAGCCAAGCAACTCACCAAGTTGTTGACTCCAGAACTGTGAGTCCAAGACTCAAGGCCTAGTAGCTGACAACCATGGAGTCTGAGATGTGTAGATGGCAACCACAACATCCTGAACAGGAGTGCTGGGAGCAGAGAGGAGGTAGGTGTAGGGATTGCTCCAACTCCACCTCCTGGCTCACTGTGCTAACAAGGGTATACAGAGACATGCCACGCTGAGTTCAAAGTAAGAATGTGCTGTTCTTACCTCATTACTCTGACAAAATGATTTAAAATCTTCCACGTTGGGAAAACTGGATAGACATATGGAAAAAGACAAACTTAGAATTCCTCATAGCACAAGCCAGGATAAGTTTAAAGATCAGATATTTAAATGTACCTAAATTACAAAACACTGCTGCTGCTGCTGCTAAGTCACTTCAGTCGTGTCCGACTCTGTGCGACCCCATAGACAGAAGCCCACCAGGCTCCCCCATCCCTGGGATTCTCCAGGCAAGAACACTGGAGTGGGTTGCCATGTAGACAGGGAGAAGAGACAGACAGGAATGCACTCTACTATTTAACACTATGTTGTAGATACTGGCTAATGCAATTAGACAAGAGAAAGCTATAAGAAGCATAAGCATTGAAAAGAAATATGTAAAATTATTTTCAGTTATAAAGAATAAGATTATATTATAATAAAAATGAACAAAAAATTATCTTTAGTTGCAAAGAATAAAATTATAATAAAAATGGAAAAGAATCAATGAAACCACTGCAAACAGTTAAGTAAGAGGGTTTAGTAGGTTACAAAATTAGCATAGAAGCCAATAGCCTTTATGCACATAATTTAAAAAGCACATGATTCAAGAGAAGACCCACTTATTAATAAAATAGCGAAAATGAAAACAAAACATGTAGGTGTGAAATTAGCAAGATATATCCAAAACCAAACCTATATTATAAAAATCATATGACATTCTTATAAGAAACTAAATAAACTTGAACAAGTGAAAAGACACACCATGTATTTAAATAAAAAGACTCAACATCATAAAGTTGCCAGTGCTCCCTAATAAACACTTTAAAGCATTAACAACAAGAATGCCATCAGGTTTTTTCCCTGAATATAAACAAAACGCTTATATGTTGTTTGGAAGAACAAATGAAAAAGAACAACCAGGAATACCATGAGAAAGAAGAGTAATTAGGAGGGGACTAGACATATCAGCAAAGTGTACAATAAGGCCTCCATGATTAAAATATTTTGATACTGACAACAGCAATGAGACAGAATGGGAAAGCCTGGAATCAAATCCACCCACATGTGAAATTCATAATGAATAAATAAAGTATGTATAATGTCATTCAGAAAAGGCAGCATTTCAAATCACACAGGGAAAAAGATAAACTATTTAAGAAGCAATATGGGATAACTGGATAGCCATACAGAAAATGATGAAATTACATCAATTCTTCATGGTGTACGCCAGGATATATTCAAAATGAATAGAGACTTAAATGCCAAGTAATCAAATAAAATCACAAGTAAACTTCTCTACAACCTGGGATCTAAGAGAACCTTCCTAAGACTCAATCCAGAATTAATAAGGCAATAAAAAAGGGAATATTTGATAATACACAATAAAATATGTGCACGTAGACACATGCCTACACAACAGATTGGGGAAAAAGACAACTGATATTTGGAAAAATAATTTGCACTTATTACAGATAAGATGTTATTGTTTCTAGCACTATCTCTGACATACAAAGAGGTTCTAAAAATAGAACACAAAAAGGCAGCAACCTCAAAGTGGCTAGAGATATGAAAAAACAGTACACAGAAAAAGAAAGTCAACTGGTTCTTAAACATAGGAAAATATACTCAGTTTTACTAACAATAAAATAAATGCAAAATAAAACTACACCAAGATGCTGTTTCTCCACTATCAGATTGGATAAAATCCAAGCAAGACAATAAACTCTGTTGGAAAGGCCGTGGGGAAACAAGTATATCAAATACTGCTGGAAGGAATAAAAAATAGTACAAACCCTGTGAAGGAGAACTTGGAAGAATCTAGCAAAATTATGTATGCATTTACCCTTTGACCCATCAATCTTATTTCTAGGAATCTATCTTAAAGATACATTGGCAAACACATTAAGATATAGTTACAAGACTAGAAATTGCAGTTTAGTAAGAACAACAACTGGAAGCAATGCAAATGTAATTAATAGGAAACTGGTTGAGTGAACCGTGGAAAAGCTATTCAATGAAGTATTATGCAGCTGTGAAAAGGAGTGGAAAAATATTCATACCCAACTATAGAGTTACCTCTACGATGTAGTGTTAAGTGAAAAATATATGATAAATAGAATGAGTCTATTTTACTTCCCTGTATCAAAGAAAGAGAGATGCAAATGCATGTCTATATTTCTGCATATATTTTCTTTTTAAAATAAATAGTATAAACATAAACCATAAAATAAACTAGTTACCTAAGGAGAGGGAGTGAATGACATTGATGAATTAGGGATAGTAGCTAGAGTTCTTGAATATATCTTGAAGACTTGATTTTGGTATTATGTAAATATTTTATGTACCAGTCAAATTTTAAAAAAAATCCTAAAAAGTAAAATAAAAATGAGATAAATGAACCTAAATGTATATATAGTTGGTGGCATAAACATACGGAGTTCTCTGGGTGATGTTAAAATAGATTTTATTGAACAACTTTAATGGAATATACTCTAAAGATCAAGAACTGCATCACCACCACCCCCCCAAAAAAAAAAAAAACCAGAAAAAAATATTGATGGTAATGCTGGTTTTGTTAATCTGAGATTGTGCTGCTAAGTTGCGTCAGTCATGTTCGACTCTTTGTGACCCCATAGACGGCACCCAACAGGTTCCTCTGTCCCTGGGATTCTCCAGCCAAGAACACTGGAGTGGGTTGCCATTTCCTTCTCCAATGCATGAAAGTGAAAAGTGAAAGTGAAGTCGCTCAGTCATGTCCAACTCTTAGCAACCCCATGGACTGCAGCCTACCAGGCTCCTCTGTCCATGGGATTTTCCAGGCAAGAGTATTGGAGTGGGTTGCCATTGCCTTCTCTGTTGGGATTCAGCAATTAACTTACTGTGTTGATGTCACTGAAAACTGCAACTTTCAGTAAAAACTGAGAAATAAAGGGAAAGAATCAAGCATGATCCCTGCCTCAAGCATATGAATGATACCACAGCATAACTCAGAATTTGATGTAGGGAAGCTCCTCTTTATAGAATTCATCTATCAGCCAAATGAACAAGGAATGATACAGTAGAAGAGGTCCATGCTCCAAACCCTCATGAATTACATAAATCAGATCCTAATGGAAAGGCGGGTGTCGGTGGTGACTGCCAACATCACAACATGAGGCACCCAGATATTACACCCCTCCCGGTGGAGGTACACCACACCACCCATTGAGCAGTGCTGCCGTGAGAGTCAGTGTGGATCCGACCAAGCCTCAGATCTATCAATATATAGGAATTATATGTTAAATGACCCTAGCAAAATCTAGACTGTAGGAAATTCTGTGGACAAAACACAATTTCTTCCTCAACAACAACAACAAAAATGGTTAAGGAAAAGGGGAAAGTAGAATAAGAACCTGTAAATTAACTGAGACAAACCAGGACAGTGTGTGGACATTATTTGCATCCCATATCAAAGAAACAAAACTTAAAAAAATTTTCCACGGCTGGGGAAATGTGACCACTGGCTAGAAATTAGAAAATACTAAAGGATTATTGTCAGTTTCTCCAACTGTGATCATTTGATCATTCTTTTTCAGGTTTTTTTTTTTGTTGTTTTTTTTTTAATGAGCCCATTTTTTTTTTTTCAGAGGCATATAATGAAATATTTTCAGATGAAATGATGAGGTATATGAAATTTGCTTCAAAATAATCTGGGAGGGCAAGAGCAGTGATAAGATAGATAAAACAGGATTAGGCAGGGACTGATAAATGTGGGAGTTGGGGAAAGAGTCAGTACATAGAAGATCCCTCATATTATTATTTTACTTGTGTATTTTGATACTTTTTTACAATAAAAAACACTTTAAAGATATATATTCCTCCCTGAAGCTCAATAAAACGAGTTCATGTTGGGTTTTTAAAATTTGGCCTGAAAATATAATTGAAAAAAGTGGAAGTGTTAGTTCTGTCCAACTCTTTGCAGCCCCATGGACTGTAGCCCACCAGCCTCCTCTGTCCATGGAATTCTCCAGGCAAGAATTCTGGAGTGGGTAATCATTCCTTTCTCTAGGGGATCTTCCTGACCCAGGGATTGAACCTGGGTCTCCTGCATTGCAGGCAGATTCTTTATCGTCTTGGCCATATATATCTAATATGTATCTCTGGAGGAGGAAGTGGCAACCTACTCCAGTATTTGTGCCTGGAAAATCCTATGGACAGAGGAGCTTGGTGGGCTACAGTCAAGGGGGTCACAAAGAGTCGGACACACTTAGCAACCAAGCATGCTAGATATGTTTAATATATATCTGTATATAGAATATGTGTATTTATATATATATATTATTTACATTAGATAGTAGTGCATTTGGATAAGCATCTGCCTTAGTGACATGGTATCAGGGTACCATTACTGCTGAGGACTCAGGACCTCATACCACTGTCCTCTCAAGTCCTTGGAGTCTATGGTCAGCATGGAGAGAAGCAATGAAATAAACAGCAGTCTTCAGTATGTGGTTTGAGCTTTGGGCTCAGCTTCTGCTCATGACTAGTTCAATAGCTTCCAGTAGGGTAACTGGTTGAAATCAATTATACTATCCATCAATCTGGTAAACTATAACATCTATTCAGGTTGGTGTATGGCAGAATTGACTGGCCAGTTACTAACTATTGTATAAAAAGATACATTAGTGATCACTCAGGCATTTAGAAATGTTTCCAGATTACTGAGACAGCCCTCTGATGCAAAGATTTCTTTTTAAAGCAAAGATTGTTATTGCCAGTAATTTAAAGTATTGGTTTCTAAAAAGAAGGATTAAAAGCAATATATCTCAAACTGTACTTTATAGAAAGCTGATGACAAATTACAGTTGACTCTTGAACAAGGAGGTTAGGGGCACTAACCCACCTGGCAGTCTGCATATAACTTTACAGTCGGTCCTCCAATCCACGGTTCAGCACTTGCAAATTGCATTTATTGAAAAAGATCCACAGATAAGTGGACCCTCACAGTAGAAACCATGGTGTTCAGTGGTCAAGTGTACTCAAGTTTAAGACTTTTACATTTAACACTGCATTTACTCCTGTACCCAAGGTCTTTTACTCGTCACAGCTCTTCAAGCAAACTTTAGTACAAACACAGTGTATCCCTTATCAAAATAAAGTTAACAGGAGATGCTTTCTTCCTCATTTGCCACTTAACCTCACCTTCAAAATTGTTGGACCTAACAGGAACCCCACCAAAGTGAAAAGTGTTCTTATGCCAATGCTATTATCAGCATTAGATACATTATTGACTGTGATTCAGAGGCACACTAAATTAGAAACTTGTGAAGGAAGGAACTTATTAAATAACTAAAAATAAGGCTTGCTCTTTTAGGGCCTATATTTCAAAGAATGATGAGGTTGCTTTGTTCTTCAAAGCTCTATTAGTAAACGCAGCACAGATTATAGGATGAAATAAATAATCCTCTGTTTTACTCAGAAGCTCTTAAAAGGGCAAGCACAGAGTTTTAGAAATTCAAATGCATTCGTGTACCGTTAAATGTATGGCACATTCGTGCATGCCCTCCAGTGCTACCTGCAGCCCATCGGGCCCAGGGTTCTGTCTCTGGCTTGTGAAGGAACAGAAATGTCCTCGGGGTTGCCCAGGATCTGGTGGGTCTTAATAGCTAGCGCTCCCCGTTATGCCAATGTTCTTAGAGAAACAGCAACAACAATTCATTAAACCTCTATTCCGAGTTGTAAACAAGACCTCAATTGTATATCATTTAAGTCTGCAAGTAAGTCAAGCCACCGCAGAAACTGTGAATGCTAAACCAAGAGAAAAAAGGGGAGCTCTGTAATCTTTAATATTTTTGAAAGTTAATTAAGGGCTTGGGAAATGCCTCAGATTCAAAGCTGGGAGAACCGATGCCATCTAATCACAGACCCAAATGGCAGCCAGGCTAAACTCTCCCCAAATGCCTCCCATTTAGACGGAGGGACCACCATGACGGCGAAACGCTTCTGCCTTCATGCCCATTCAATTCTTGGCCTTGTTTCTGGGCCTTCCAACAGGCATATCAATTAGTAGCTCCAATTGTGAGGGTGGATTTTTTTTTTTTATTTTGCAACTCAAACACCTGTCCGCTAGAAACTGGACAGAGGCCACTGAACAGTTGTCAGATGGTAACTGTAATGTTTATAGATCCAATCCATAGATCTGCCTCTGTGTTGCATAAAGTGCCAAAAAGTTATATAGCCAGACATCTGGCAACTGAAAGAGTGTCTCTCTCTTTAGCACTCCGCCTAGCCCTTGAAGTTCTATTTGTATATGCTAGGCTGACCCTGGGAAAGCGAGAGTTATTTTTAAATTGCTATCTCCCTCATTTCTGGAAGCAGAGTTGCAGCAGCAACTTCTGGAGACTTTTTCTCTCTGCCAGGACTACGGTCAAACCAAGATACAAAAAGAGCTTCCAGACCTCAGGCTTCTGGTGTCTGTTTCTGCTCAACTCTCCCCATTACTCGGCCTGGCCAAATACAATCAAACAGCCTCTAGTTCTAGTTCTCCCCGGTGCCTTGGTTATTTTCAGCAAGTAATCTGAGTATTTGGAGAAGCATTCAAATTCATTTAAACTTCAGGGGACCATATAGAGCTTTATAGGAAATGTATCATAAAGAGTCCTGACAGGCCCTTGGAAGTTAACATGCTTTGCTGTCTTCTACATTTTCATCAGGAAGGTTGTGTGTGTGCATGCTAAGTTGCTTCAGTTGTGTCTGACTCTTTGCGACCCTATGGACTGTAGCCCGCCAGGTTCCTCTGTCCATGGGGATTCTTTAGGCAAGAATACTGGAGTGGGTTGCCATGCCCTCCTCCAGGAGATCTTCCCAAACCAGGGATCAAACACACATCTCTTAAGTCTTCTGCGTTGGCAGGTGGGTTCTTTACCACTAGCGCCACCTGGGAAGCCCCATTAGGAAGGGACTGAGACAAAAAAAGGAGAGGGGACACACATCATGGACATATGTTTTCAATGATAATTGATAGCCTGAAACATGGTGGAGTTATGGTGGGACCCTAAAAAGTACAACCTGTGTTAATTACTGATGGAATTCTATAGCCTCCCACAAAAAGCATCTCTTTTTTTCCCTTAAATTCATTCACTTAGCAAGCATTTATAGGCTGTACATTTGAACATGTATTCTTGAAAATTTGCCCTAGGTTGCATGTGTGACAATTAAACAATAGATATATTTTACAAAGGGCTTCCCTATGGATCAGCAATAAAGAATCCAGCTGCAATGCAAGAGATGTGGGTTTGATCCTTGGGTCAGGAAGATCCCCAGCAGGAGGGCATGGCAACCCACTCCAGTATTCTTGCCTGGAGAATCCCATGGACAGAGGAGCCTGGTGGGCTACAGTCCCTGGGGTCACAGAGTCAGAAACGACTGAAGCAACTGAGCATGCACACATATTTTACAAGGAGAATTCTGATTTTTAAAAGCTGATACAAGAAATCCCTAATTAGTCCTCACCTTTGCTGTGTTTCTAGAGTTTTATACCCAGCGTTTTATTTTACGATGTTCCTTCGCAACAGAGAATGTATCAAGGCAATTCTTACTACAACTAGAGAGACCTTGCTACATAAGCCTGATTATGCATTTTGTATTTCTCTTTGGTTTCTTTTGCGTCCCTCCTTTCCCTCTCTTTACCTCTCTGCAAAGCATTTAAGGTATCCACAGGACATTGACAGCCCTGGCAGGGGTGTTAAGGGTTAACGGTATTTTGATTACAGATGAGGGCAGGAAGGATCTGGAAAGAATCCCCTCAGGTAACGTGCAAGAGGAGAGGCCTGATGCTTTGGCTATTTGCCATTAAAGCTCATTAAAAACGCCTCCATGACTATGTCTAATTCAAATGAATAATTAATGCTAAAACATTAAGCGCTTCAGAATCTCAGTAGTGACTGGGACAGAAGGCATGGGGACCAGTCTCTATGACTGTCCATTCACTCCTCTTCTTGGCTGTCTTCAGCTTCTTGCCCTCAATAGTGGGGTTTTGTCTCTCTCTGTCATGCAGTAACTCATGGTACTCTCTCACCTGTGTTTATAAAATGTCTGTGTGAGGGAGGAGGAATCCAGCTGTATAGGCTCACTGGACGGAGTGACTTCATAACATGCTTGGATGCTTAGTCGCTTCAGTTGTGTCTGACTCTTTGTGACCCCATGGGCTGTAGCCCACCAGGCTTCTCTATCCATGGGATTCTCCAGGCAAGAATACTGGAGTGGGTTGCCATTCCCTTCTCCACTTCATAAGTCGAGCTTAAACTCAAGCCTTTTGGTATCAACCAAGAGACACCTCAGGGAGTCAGTGTTTATGTAAATAGAATCAAAATCAAGATACAATCTGGGTCTGTCAGTTACATTTATGAGATTAGTAAAGTTTCTCCAAATCAGTAATATGTCTCCAAAATCAGTGATTACGATGGCTGCTGAAGCATTTTTCTGCACACTTGTAACTCTGAGATGGACTGACACGTGTACCACAGCTTCTACAACATCACCACTAGGGACGCTGACATACAGCAGGGCTGTGAAGTTTAGCTCACACTGGAAGTCATATGTGCATGGAAAATATATCTGTGCTGATGAGGTTGGGTCTTCTCGCCCTCCTTGACTACAACGCCCTGAGCTAGAAAAAAAGGTGGGCTTTTACTTAGCCTTTTCCTATGTCAAATTTTCTTACTACCATAAAGCCAGGCATAGCTCACCTGACATCAGGAGATAAGGGAATTTAGAAAATCTGCTCTCAAGACAACATTCTGACTTGTAAGGCATTAGTCAGACTTACTTTGAATTTCAAAAGCTGAATGTTACCTAGATCTCTACTTTCATATTCCTCCAGCAAATGTTATAATCTACCCCCAGGAAGATGGTTGTCTGATTGATTGAGGAAAATCCTGCATTTGGAGAGGTAAAAAGGAAAGCAAGAGTATTTAAGAACCAATTAACCCTCTTTACACATGTATTGATAAAGGATGACTCATGTGACCTTCCATTAAAAAAATGCACACTATAGTACTGGGATTTGGTGCTGAGATAAATTGAGAAAAAGATCATTAGTTTCTCTTCTTTTTCAGGGGAATTTTTGATGACCTGTACCTGGCATTCTATATAAGTAGAAAGGTCGGGGGACATTATAGAGAAGCAAGGTTGGAATGCAAGAGACATTTGGTAGATTTTGTTCTTGGTGTTGTTTATTTACTAAGTTGTGTCTGACTGTTTGCCACCCCATGGACTGTAGTCCACCAAGCCCCTCTGTTCATGGGATTCCCAGGCGAGAATACTGGAGTGGCTTGCCATATCTTTCTCCAGGGGATCTTTCTGACCCAGGGATCGAACCTGCGTCTCATGCATTGGCAGGCAGGTTCTTTACTGCTGAGCCACCAGGTAGATTTACAGAGACACAAAAAGGCCATTTTTCAGTAACTGCTGAATACATGTAAATACACACACAGGAAATGGTTATGCCTCGTTACTATGTGGCAGTGGTTAGTCGATCAGTCATGTCCCACTCTTGCAACCCTATGGACTGTAGCTTGCCAGGCTCCTGAGTCCATCAGATTTTCCAGGTAAAAATACTGGAGTGGATTATCATTCCCTTCTACAGGGCACCTTCCTGACCCAGGGATCGAACTCAGGTCTCCTGCATTGCAGGTGGATTCTTTACTGACTGAACTATGAGGGAAACCACTCATCCCTTATTTTAGGGTTAGTGCCAGCTGAGCAGGAAGTCATGCTAAAGAGACAGTAAGACAAAAAGGAAAGAAAATAGCTTCAAGATTTGGGAAGATTTTCCAGATGTCATTTTCTATAGTCTCTGGAACTTTAGCTTTCCATTTAAAATTATTACTATTTTTAATTTAAATATTTTATGAAAACTTAACCAAAGTTTACATACATATATAATCCTTGGATGAAATTTTTCAAGGGATAAGACTCTTATCTCCTAGCAGACAGACTTCCAGAGCTCCACTTCTGAATCAGATTTATGTTGCTTTAGTTAAAGAGTAAACTTAAACTTCGCATTTAAGTTCATTAAGCAAAAACTGGTCTCTGTTGGGCTTGGAGACACTTCCTCAAACAGCTGAGAAACCATCATCTGATTGAAGGCAAAAGTTCACCTGTTAATGCTGTTCTCCAGTGAATTTTATACTGAGTGATAGTGATGTCTGTCCATCTGTTTCCATTCATGAATAGAGAGGAGAAGGAAGGGATGGTAGGAACCCCTTTATTTAGACTCTCAGGTGTATCTATATAAATATACAGCAAGGAGAGTGGGAGGCTTCAGATGATCAGCAAGGGGTTTAATATTCAGCAGTACTAAAATTCCCCCAAGTTTCACATGTTTTAGCAAGTTTATTACACCCTAAGTAAGGCCCTCGCAGGCTCAGATGTAGACCTTCTGAAAGATGTGTGTGAAGTTGTGGGTGTACACAGATAGGAAATTTGCTTGGAGGAAGAGCACATAACATCCATGAGATCCTTGAAGGCGTGTCACAGCTCTTCTGAAAGATTAAGAACACTCCTTTTGGATAAAGATCAGAGTACATTAGAAAGGTAATAGAAGTTGCTGGCAATCACTGGCTACTCATGTGTCCCAGCAGCCCCCCAAGCAGTGGGTGGGCTGGGCATAGAGATCAGCAAGACTACCCACTGAGATGTGGACAGAAAACGTTGCACTTGTATAGATATTTATCCTTATTGTGACAGAGATAAAAATGAGCATGGCCAGTGTTTAGTACATGGACGTATGGAAGTACCCTCTTTCAAAGTTAGATTCTTAGGGGTCCTGCGGGAAATGGGAATTCCACTACATGCAGGGTTCTTTGGCTCATTTGTTTATTTTCTAGTTTAGCATGATGTGTAGTTTATGTGAAACAAGATAAGTGGGCTTACAGGCTGAATTCTTGAAAGAGTAAAATTCCTCCCCCTCAAGTTTTATGGAGAAATAATTGACATACGATCAATGCAAAGGAATAGAGGAAAACAATAGAATGGGAAAGACTAGAGATCTCTTCAAGAAAATTAGAAATACCAAGGGAACATTTCATGCAAAGATGGGCTCAATAAAGGACAGAAATGGTATGGAGCTAACAGAAGCAGAAGATATTAAGAAGAGGTGGCAAGAATACACAGAAGAACTGTACAAAAAAGATCTTTATGACCCAGATAATCACGAAGCTGTGATCACTCCCACTCACCTAGAGCCGGACATCCTGGAATGTGAAGTCAGGTGGGCCTTAGGAAGCATCACTACGAACAAAGCTAGTGGAGGTGATGGAATTCCAGTTGAGCTATTTCAAATTTTAAAAGATGATGCTGTGAAAGTGCTGCACTCAATATGCCAGCAAATTTGGGAAACTCAGCAGTGGCCACAGGACTGAAAAATATCAGTTTTCATTCCAATCACAAAGAAAGGCAATGCCAAGAATGCTCTGCTGCTGCTACTGCTGCTAAGTCGCTTCAGTTGTGTCCAACTCTGTGCGACCCCATAGACGGCAGCCCACCAGGCTCCCCCGTCCCTGGGATTCTCTGGGCAAGAATACTGGAGTGGGTTGCCATTTCCTTCTCCAATGCATGAAAATGAAAAGTGAAAGTGAAGTTGCTCGGTCGTGTCCAACTCCTAGTGACCCCATGGACTGCAGCCTACCAGGCTCCTCCGTCCATGGGATTTTCCAGGCAAGAGTACTGGAGTGGGTTGCCATTGCCTTCTCCAAAAGAACGCTCAGACTACCGCAAATTGCACTCATCTCACATGCTAATAAAGTAATGCTCAAAATTCTCCAAGACAGGCTTCAGCAATATGTGAACCATGAACTTCCTGATGTTCAAGCTGGTTTTAGAAAAGGCAGAGGAACCAGAGATCAAATTGTCAACATCTGCTGGATCATCAAAAAAGCAAGAGAGTTCCAGAAAAACATCTAATTTTGCTTTATTGATTATGCCAAAGCCTTTGACTGTGTGGATCACAATAAACTGTCGAAAATTCTGAAAGAGATGGGAATACCAGAGCACCTGACCTGCCTCTTAAGAAACCTGTATAGAGGTCAGGAAGCAACAGTTAGAACTGGACATGGAACAACAGACTGGTTCCAAATAGGAAAACAAGTACAGCAAGACTGTATATTGTCACCCTGCTTATTTAACTTATATACAGAGTACATCATGAGAAACGCTGGGCTAGAAGAAGCACAAGCTGGAATCAAGATTGCCAGGAGAAATATCAATAACCTCAGATATGTAGATGGCACCACTTTTATGGCAGAAAGTGAAGAGGAACTAAAGAGCCTCTTGATGAAAGTGAAAGAGGAGAGTGAAAAATTTGGCTTAAAGCTCAACATTCAGGAAACGAAGATCATGGCATCTGGTCCCATCATTTCATGGCAAATAGATGGGGAAACAGTGGAAACAGTGTCAGACTTTCTTTTTCTGGGCTCCAAAATCACTGTGGATGGTGATTGCAGCCATGAAATTAAAAGACGCTTGCTCCTTGGAAGGAAAGTTATGACCAACCTAGATAGCATATTCAAAAGCAGAGATATTACTTTGCCAACAAAGATCCGTCTAGTCAAGGCTATGGTTTTTCCAGTAGTCATGTATGGATGTGAGAGTTGGACTATAAAGAAAGCTGAGCACAGAAGAATTGATGCTTTTGTACTGTGCTGTTGGAGAAGACTCTTGAGAGTCCCTTGGACTGCAAGGAGATCCAACCAGTCCATCCTAAAGGAGGTCAGTCCTGGGTCTTCATTGGAAGGACTGATATTGAAGCTGAAACTCCAATAATTTGGCCACCTGATGTGAAGAGCTGACTTGTTTGAAAAGACCCTGATTCTGGGAAAGATTGAGGGCAGGAGGAGAAGGGGACAACCGAGGCTGAGATGGTTGGATGGCATCACCAACACAGTGGACATGGGTTTGGGTTGACTCTGAGAGTTGGTGATGGACAGGGAGGCCTGGTGTACTGTGGTTCATGGGGTCGGAAAGAGTTGGACACGACTGAGCGACTGAACTGAACTGATGTACTTCACTATATAAATTTAAGGCATGGGTCATGAGTTACACATATTGTGAAATGATTACCACAGCAAGTCGAGCTAACATCTATCATCTCATATAGATACATTAAAAAGAAGAAAAGAAAAAATTAAAAAAAATGTTTTCTCCTTGCGATGAAAACTCTTAGGATCTACTCTTTTAACAACTTTCCAATATATCATACAATAGCGTTAGCTATAGTCATCATGTTGTACTTTACAGCCCTAGTACTTATATACCTTTATATCTGGACGTTTAGACCTTGTAACCACCTTCTTCCAATTCCCCTTCCCCACCCTCCACCTCTGGCAACCACAAGTCTGATCTCTTTTTCTATAAGATTTTTTTTTTTTAATTCCACACATAAGTGAGATCACACAGTATTTGTTTTTCTTTGTCTGACACTTCACTTTGCATAATGCCTTCAAGGTCCATCTACACTGTGCCAAATGGTAGATTTTTCTTTTATTTTTATGATTGAATAATATTCCATTATGTATATGGAGTAGGAAATGATAACCTGCTCCAGTATTCTTGCCTGGAAAAATCCCATGGACAGAGGAGCCTGGTGGGCTACAGTCCATGGAGTTGCAGAGTCGGACATGACTGAGTAAGCATGCATGTGTGTGTATGTGTGTGTGTATATATATATATATATACACACACATATATATTCCTCCACCAGCGTACACTTTGGTGTTTCCTTGTCTTAGCTATTGTAAATAATACTGCTATATACTAAGGGGGCAGATATCTTTTTCAGCTAGTGTTTTCATTTCCTTTGGATATATTCCCAGAAGTGGAACTGCTGGATCATATGGCAGTTTTTATTTTTAATTTGTAAGGGTCCCGTGTTGGTACTGGTTGTCCCAGTTTACAATCCCACAGTGCCAGGGGTTCCCTTTTCCCCATGTCCAGGCCAGCATTTGTAATCTCTTGTCTTTTTGGTGATGGCTATTTTAACAGGTGTGGTGTAATATCTCACTGTAATTTAAATTTTCATTTGCCTAATGACTAGTGATGTTGAGCATTTTTTTCTTGTACCTATTGGCCTTTCTTATATCTTCTTTGGAGAAATGTCTATTCAGGTCCTTTACCCATTTCTTAATTGGATTACTTGGATTTTTCTCTTGAGTTGTATGGTTTGCAAATGTTTATTTTCCATTCTGTTAGGTTGTCTTTAAGAGTCGTCGTTGCTATTTAGTCACTTAGTGGTACCCAAGTCTTTTGCCACCCCATGGACCATAGACCACGCCATGGAGCCCACCAGGCCCCTCTGTCCATGGGATTTCGCAGGCAAGGATACTGGAGTGGGTTGGCATTTCCTTCGCCAGGGGAACTTCCTGACCCAGGAATCGAACCTGAATCTCCTGCCTTGGCAGGAGGATTTTTCACCACTGAGCCACCTGGGAAGCCTGTCTTTGAGAGTAGAATTTTTATAATTCTTTGCTATGATATGGGTGTGACAGTGAAAATGCTTGGGGCCACCGAGAGTTTCTCCAATTATTTCCTTGAAATGTATCCAAAAGTTACTGAGCTTAAACATGAATTACATATTTTCTGGATGAATTACACATTTTTAAGCAAAAAGATATACCCAAATTTGCTAGGTTGTTTTCTGTGATAAAATGTGGTTGCTTGTCAATAACATGCTATCTAGAATTTTTTTGTTTTTTGTGTTCTTTTTAAAATCAACCCACTTCATCGGTAGCTTGCAGATAAATGTGACTAAACAGAGAGAAAATAGATGTTTGGGGAAAGAAATCTCTCATACGGAAAGAATATTTTTTAAAAGGATATTAGAAGTGTTTTCATCATATGATTGCTTTACTGAAAATGTTTTCTGTTACCTACCAAAACTTTTAAACCTAGAAACAAATTCAGAAACAAATCTTACCCATTTATAAATCTTCCAAATGAAGAGCTTCACAGTGTTTTGAACCTATTGAGTAAAATACAGTAATTTCTGATTATTTTTAAAAATAACTGACTGAAACCAGACAAGACAAAAATTTACCAACTGAATTCCAACAAAAATTTTTCTATAACTGGAGTGTTGGGTTGCAAATTTTAATAAGTATAGCCAGAAATTTATGTCTTTCATTTAGATGTTCGTATTTTAATGAAGCATATTTTAAATTGTGATGGTCACTAAAACAAAGTAGAAACAGACCTCCAAATTAGTTATAACACTATGTTAAAGCAAAAACATTTTAAAATGAGTCATTTTAATCACTTGCTCTCATAAAAATATGTTTAATATAATAAGATGTTATTCAAGTATAGCAATAATTTTTCCCTGAAAGCAAAAAATGAGTTTTGTATTAGTGAAACAAATGAAAATATTTTTGAAATACTTTATTTCAACCATTTAAAATTTCTATATTGTGTTTTACAACCTATATAATCTAGTTTAGTGGTATACAATTTAATCATAAGTATATAGATATACATATATTAAGATATACATGCTCATATATATGCATGAATGCTCAGTTGCTAAGTTGTGTCCAACTCTTTTGTGACTCCATGGACAGTAACCCACCAGGCTCCTTGTTCATGGGATTTTCCAAGGAAGAATCCTGGAGAGGGTTGCCATTTCCTTCTCCAGGGGACCTTCTTGACTCATGTGGGATCAAACCCACATCTCCTGCATTGCCAGGCAGGTTCTTTACCACCGAGCCACCAGGGAAGCCCACATGTATATGGCTTGTATATGGTATACATGGTATACACATGTATATGGCATGAGGGACAATATCAAGGGGCATTGGGACTGGTTCCATAAGTCCTTGACATATATTTTCCTAATTATTGTTGGCATTTCAATTTTACGGATAAGGAAAGAGGACCAGAGGCCTTCAGTAGCTCGGGACCTAGCCCATAGTCACCGAGTTAGTGGATGGTTGATTGAAAATTTGTAAGCTCTAACATCTGATGTCCGAGCCTATGCTTGGGCCTAGCACTACTGAACTAGAACAACCTCTTCGCAAAGACATGCTTAAGAACCCAGAAAGGCCCAAGGTTAAGTCAAGCTGTTGATTGATGATAGTTAGTGGTTGACAGTTGCCAAGTTTTACTAAGTGCCCTTTTCTTTATATCTTACTCTAATTGTGCACAATATTTATTTCAGGTGTGGGATAAATGTGGCAAGGTGTACTGATTATTTGTTTCGGTACCCTCTCCTTTGGGAAAACCTGTAGTCTGGAACACAGGTGCTAACTAGAGTCCCACAGATCAGCTGCTGGCGGTGTTCTGTGATTGCAAGCAACAAATTTACGAGAAAACAGTTGCTTCATTACTGTCCATACAAACTCGAGCCCAGGAAAGGGACGGCAGTATGACACCTACAAATCTTACAGCCATCCACGGAAATGATTACTGGGGTGTCTGATTGGGTCTTTACTCTATCAAAAACATTTCTACAACCTTTTATACAGTCAATTTAAGTACAATGTATAGGAACTTCGGAAACTCGAGTTACTCTGTGAGGCAATGATATCTGCAACAGGGCCATTATTATCCATCATGTCAACGCATACTCTTTAACAAGATTACTGACAAGATGGAGTGTAATGACAATGAGGAAAATGTTAAAATGTTCCTATCTATCATGTCGGCTCACTGTCCACCAGTTGGCTAAGATTGGCTTGTTACAACACCCTCACAGGCCACCAGGCTGAGGCCACATTATCTCAATGAAATAACCCCATCATTTTTATTTTACTCTTATTTTCAAAATATACCCAAAGGCTGCAAAGCACTCTAATGTGTCAGGCTTCAGGCAGCAGTGAATTTCTGTGGCAGTTATAAGCCTCTGAAACAGGGTCTTATAATGGAAAAACTGACAGGTCCTTAACTAGAGTTGCACTAACAGGAATCACTATGATAAAAGCTAGCTTAATAAACCACAATTTGCCCCAATTACATGGGGCTGCTCCAATCTCCAATAAGCCTCATGTTCAACCTGACCTAATAATTTGTGCACTTCAGATTGTATGTGTTGGCAGTTTCTAAATGGGTGCCTTCTGCCCTGAATGGAGGCTGTCTGATGAATCCAGATTCCTGGTTTTAACCGCCAGGTCCCTATGCCTGGGAGATTAAACCAGTGAGTGATCACTAAGACTTGTCAGTGAAGGAGGAAAGAATCAGTGGTGGCTCGTGGGTGAAGCGTGAATGTTTCACTGGCCTTACCAGTGGAGAGTCACAGTCAATAGGCTTACAGACAGTCAGATCGTGGCTGATAGAGGGATGACAACTAGAGGTTGCAATCAACAACCGCACATTCATAAAGCCAGAGGGCCGGGCATGCTGCCAAGCCCTAAGGGAACAACATAATTATTTCCCTTAAGGAGCTAAGATAGTTTAGTGAAAGATAAAAATGTCAAGAAATAAATACAGGTGTTTTTTTTTTGTTTTTTTTTTTTTTTTTTTGCTTCATTCCTTACTGGGGTAAGATAGAATTGGAGTGTTGAGTACCTTGAATCCCATGTACTACTTACCACCGTCTCACCCATCTATTCATCCACCTACTGACTCACCCATACAGCTACCCACCCACACGCCTATCTGTTCGTCCATTTGACATTTACTGAAGGTCTCTTATGTGTGGGGCTCTGTTTTCTTCCAGCATTCAACACTTTCTCCTTCACACCAGCACCTCTTCTCCCGTCTTTCTTATTCCTGTTTGAAGTATTAGCACGCCTCCATTCACACTTTCATCCCTACCACCTCCACATACAGTTTCTTCACTGTCCTTGTGGCTTCTACTTCCTCCTACCTTCCCATAGTTACCAGGATCTTAGGTGATGAGCAGAATGCCTGCTGCAAATGTGTGCTCAGTGTTTGGCTTCGAATTGAATCAGCTATGCTCCACATTGACCTTAGTGATCAGTTTCCCTACTTTATCACATCATCCTTTCATTTTCCTGCATATCCCCTTTTGATGGCTTAATAATTAGTTCCATGTATTTAGGAACCTTACCTTGTCTAACGCTGACAAATGAACCCCATGCCTACATGTATCATACCCCCCTTTTTTTTCACACTGGTAAATATTTATTGAATGAATGAACATTTCCTCATAATTCAGCCTAGCCTTATTTCCTTCATGAAACTTTCCATGATCTCCCCTTCCTAGCTCTGAATTATGTACACACCTTCTCCCTGTGTTCCAATAATACATAGAACATAATGCTTATCAAATTGCTAATGAAAGCACATTCCAATTACATTTACTTGTCAATCTGCCACCTTTGTCCTGACAACCCAAGGGCAGGCATGTCCTGTCCCATGGGATTTTGCATTCCCATCCCAAGTGCCTCTTCATGGACTGAAGTACATATTTGTTGAATCATTCGTTAAGTAAGCAAATATGTACAAAATGGGTTATAGAAATAACCATGAGCTTCCATTGTATGTACAATATTTGGCTACCAGGATAGTTGTCATCACTTAAATCAGTTTTTGATTAATTTGGCTGTTACAATGATGAAGTTGCTTTGAACATAGACCTGATATTTTCAATAGAAGAAACACAGATGTTTGGATTCACATGTGTTTTGACTTAGGCCAGCAATAGGCTTGAGACCCCAAGCGTAATCAATGCTCTGGATCACTGTGAACCGAAGGCCTTTAAACCAGGGTTGTGTATGAGCCATTCACACACCCTCAGGCTCCAGAACTCTCCCTGGGATTCAGTGGGAAAACCTGCACAAGGAAGGAAGCAGTGAGAGGGAACTTGCCCTGAGAACGCCCTGAGAGTGGTGTAGACTAAAATGACACAGACTTGGGCAAATGCCCACAGTTTACTAGAGCTTGGGTTTCTGGCCCTCTACTTGACTCGTAGGATGGACCACTGACTTGCTAGACCCGACTCAGTAATCAGAGGCATGATCTTCCAAGGGAGAATCATAAGGACCTGCAAGTGATTGTACTTGTATGAAAGCCTCTCTTCTTTTCTTCCTTCCTTTTTAAACCTTTCCCTCCCTCCCTTCTAACCTCTCTTTCTTGTGATCCCCATATGTTGAGTGCTTAACATATTTTAGACACAGAACTTGGTCATATAGAGAAAATGGTATGAGTGTTTGCCCCTAAACGTGAATGATCTGGCTGGACAACTAATTGAGTACAAATACTATAATAACTCAAAGGAAGGTGAGATATGTGTCATCAGAGTAGTTCTGAAGAGCTATTTTTCAGTTCACAGAAGCCTTATGAAGGGCATTGGGAATATAATGATAAATACAATGCAATCCCTTACCACCATTTTAGTTTCCTGTCTATTAAGACTGGCATAAAATATGTTACTATAAAATTAGTAGTATGAAAAATAGTGCTCTAGAAGGACAGATGAGTAGCATCTTACTCAAATGGAGATTCAGGTACGGCTTACTAAATGGATGACTCCTGAGCAAATCCATTGTTAATTTAGCTTAGCTATCATGTAGTACTTAATATGTGCCAAACATGATCATAGACATCATTCGTATGTTGTTAGCTCATTTAATCCTTACAACAATCCTAAAAATAGGCATGGTTATCACTTCCATTAAATCAATAAGAAAACTGAGACACAGAGAGGTTAAGCAACTTGTTCAAGGTTACATAGCTTACACGTGTTAGGGCTTGGATTCAAGCATAGACATTTCAGTTCTTGAGTCTAGTGACTATGCTATGTACATTCTAACATTCAAAAATACCACATGGAAAATTCAAAGGTAAACAATAATCTGGAAAAAATTTTCATCACATGATATAATTTAGTGCTATAAAAATATTTTCAGATTACTTTTCAAAAGTTAAACACTCCAATAGAAAAATGGGAAAGAACACGGAAAGGAAATTCACAAAAGACGTAAATGATCACTGAATACATGGAAAAGTTTAAAACAACACAAAACCGGATCACTATATTACTCACTAAACTGGAAAGAAAGTGAAAATTGCGTCCGACTCTTTGTGACCCCATGGACTGTATAGAGTACACAGTCCATGAAATGGAGTACACAGTCTCTAGGCCAGAATACTGGTAGCCTTTCCCTTGTCCAGGAGATCTTCCCAACCCAGGGATCGAACCCAGGTCTCCCACATTGCAGGTAGATTCTTTACCAGCTGAGCCACAAGGGAAGCCCAAGAATACTGGAGTGGGTAGCCTATCCCTTCTCCAGCGAATCTTTCTGACCCAGGAATCAAACCGGGGTCTCCCGCATTGCAGTGGATTCTTTACCAGCTGAGTTATCAGGGAAGCCAAATTGGAAAGATTAATTAATTATTGCCACAGCCTTTTTGAGAAAAAGTTGGGGTTTGCATTAAAAGCCTTAAGAAGGGAAAGTGAAAGTGTTAGCTGATCAGTTTGTCCAACTCTTTGAGACCCCAAGGACTATAGCCCATCAGGCTCCTCTGTCCATTGAATTCTCCATGCAAGAGTACTGGAGAGGGTGCCATTCCTTTCTTCATGGGATCTTCCCAACCCAGGGATCAGAGCTGGGTCTCCCATATTGTGGGCAAATTCCTTCCCAACTGAGCCACCAGGGAAGCCCCAAGAATAAAAGCCTTAAAATGCTGCATATTTTTGATTTAACAAATACACCTTCAGAAATTTATATAAAGGAAATTTAAGCATACGTTCAAACAATTTCATCAATAAGGATAATATTTATCACAGTATCATTTATAACTATATAAAATTGGAAATAATGTAAATATCCAACAAGAGGGGATTGATTAAGTAAGTCATAGTACTTCCACAAAATAGACTTCCATGTAGCCATCAAAATGTAATATTGAAGCATAATATTAAATGATATAGGAAGTTATTCATGATAGACAATTAAGCAAAATCAATCAAGTTATAAAATAATATGTAGAGCATGTTTCCACTTCTATAAAACCTATATTTGAATGTAGAAAAACTATAAGCATTGTTTATCAAATGGGAGTTTTTATCTTCTTCATTTGCTTATCTGAATTTCCTAATTAAAATATATTGCCTTTATTATCAATATAAAGGCAAAATGAGCAAACAATTCCTTTTTTGAGGTGAGTTATTTATTTGGTAAGGGGCTTCCCAGGTGGTTCTAAGGGTAAATAATTCACCTGCCAATGAGGGAGACACAAAAGATGCAGTCTCAATCCCTGGATTAGGAAGATCCACCGGAGGGGGAAAGGCAACCCACTTCAGTATTTCTGCCTGGAAAATTCCATGGACAGAGGAGCCTGGTAGGCCACAGTCCATGAAATCTATTTGCAGGGAAGGAATAGAGATGCAGACATAGAGGACAGTTGTGGGGACATAGCGGGCAGGGGAAAATGAGGGTGGGGTGGTTTGGGAGATTGGGATTGACAAATATACACTCCTATGTATAAAAGCAGAGAAGGCACTGGCACCCCACTCCAGTACTCTTGCCTGGAAAAGTTGGCTGTGAAGAGTTGGAAACTTGCTCCTTGGAAGAAAAGCTGTGACAAACATAGACAGTGTATTAAAAAGCCGAGACATCACTTTGCCAACAAAGATCCATATAGTCAAAGCTATGATTTTTCCAATAGTTATATACAGATGTGAGACCAATGCTGAAGCTTCAATACTTTGGCCACCTAATATGAAGAGCCAACTCATTGCAAAAGATCTTGATGCTAGGAAAGATTGAGGGCAAGAGGCAAAGAGGGCAACAGAGGATGAAATGTTTGGATGGCATCACCGACTCGATGTGAATTTGAGCAAACTCCAGGAGATAGTGAAGGACAGGGAAGCCTGGTGGGCTGCAGTCTATGGGATTGCAGAGTCAGACAAGACTGAGTGACTGACCAACAACAAGGGAAGACATCTAGGCAGAGAAAACAGTCTGAACAGAATGACTTGGTGTGTGTGCCTATGATGTGGGAGAAATAAATGCATTTGTTTTTGAGAAAACGGGAAAGAGGTTAAGAGTGGCCTCATGCACCACGCTAATAATAAGCCACTGATAGGTGCTGAGCAAATCAGTGGAGGGCGATGGTCAGGGCTGCATTCCAGAACAAGCACTCTGCAGGCTGAGGGCTGAGGGAAGGCTTGGGAAGGAGCAGAGTGTCAGGGCTTCGGCATGCTGAAGGAAGAGTGGCGAAAACCTGAAGAGAATCAACAATAGTAATAGGGCAGAAAAAAACGCATTTGGAGAAGCAAAATGTGTAGGAGGTTATTCAGGTAACTTTGGAAGTGAACGTATCAAGACTCTGAACGATTAGGAAGTGACTGAAAAGAAACCTCAATCAATGCTTAGATTTCTGACAAAGGTTACAATGGGTGAGGGCATCTTCATTGAGAGTTATAACACAGAATGAAGAACATAAAAGATTAAATGTTCCATCCTAGAGACGATGAACTTGAGGTTCCTCTGACACCTCTGAATGGTGAATTCAGCAGTTCAGAACACGAAGCGATATGGCCAACAGGGATGATCATATAATGTTTTATCTGGGAGATAGATAGAGAAAGGGAGACAAAGAAACTACAGAAGGAGCAGGATTGCTACAGGTCTAGATGTTAGACACAAACAAAGACAGAGGCACAAGAGCTGAAGAGAGTCCAGATTGGCTGAAAATAGCCTTTGAGGGAGAGTATTTGAAGATAAACCTGAAAATTTTAGAGGCAAACTAAAAAAGTCTTTTAATGCTGGGCTTTTAGAGTTTTTTTTAAAACGTGTGTGTGTGTTGTTTTGTTTAATGCTACAGGAAATAAAGTTCTTTTGAGGCTTTTTGGACCATAGGAGTTACACAACAGAAGCAGTGCTAAGTACACTTAGTGTTCAGCAAAATAAAAGTTTTTATCGCCATCATTTTCAAAACATCTACTTAGAGTCTGTCATACAGAGTGAAGTAAGTCAGAAAGAAAAGTCAATATTGTATATTAACGCATGCATGTGGATCTAGAAAAATGGTACTGATGAAATCTATTTGCGGGGCAGGAATAGAGATGCAGACATAGAGGACAGTTGTGGGGACACAGGGGACAGGGGAAAGTGAGGGTGGGGTGAATTGGGAGACTGGGATTGACAAATATACACTACTATGTATAACAGCGGAGAAGGCACTGGCAACCCACTCCAGTACTCTTGCCTGGGAAATCCCATGGATGGAGGAGCCTGGTGGGCTGCAGTCCATGGGGTCGCGAAGAGTCAGACATGACTGAGCGACTTCAGTTTCACTTTTCACTTTCATGCATTGGAGAAGGAAATGGCAACCCACTCCAGTGTTCTTGCCTGGAGAATCCCAGAGACGGGGGAGCCTGGTGGGCTGCCATCTATGAGGTCGCACAGAGTTGGACATGACTGATGCAACTTAGCAGCAGCAGCAGCAGCAGCATGTGTAAAAGAGACAGCTAGCTAGTGGGAACCTTCTGTATAGGACAGGGAGCTCATCTTGCACCCTGTGGTGACCTAGACTGGTGGGATGATGAGAGAGGTGGGAGAGAGATCAAAGAGGGAGGCGGTGTTTGTCCACATATAGCTGGTTTACTTCATTGTACAGTAGAAACTAACACAACATAGTAAAGCAGCTATATCCCAATACATTTTAAAAAAAAAGAAAAGAAAAAAAGAAACTATTCCCTAAGCAGGGAATACAGTGAAAAATAAAAATAAACAAAAAATAAATAAATTAAAAAATAAAAACGCCTATTGTTTTAGCACATTAAATACCATGAATCAGGCATTTGTTTCATTTATGATTAACAGGAATTCTATGAGTAAGGCATTATGGTTCTCATTTTACAGATGAGGAAGCTGAAACATAGTGAGGTTAATAAGTTTGCCCAGCGTTACACAGCTAGCAAGTGGCAGAGGTCAATTTCAAACTCGGGTCATTTAGACTTCAAAGTTCACAAGAGTGACTGGTAGCAGCTAGGAAATCTAAGGAGGCCCCTTTGAGACATACCATTTGAGTGAAACTTGAATGATAAGAAGAAACTGACCATGTAAAGATTGGCAGGAAGAATCCGGGAAGTGGGAACATCTAGTCCAAATATCAGGTGACTAAAGCTGCTTGTGGTCAAAGACTAGAAAGGAGATCACAGTGATGGAAGTAGCAGGGAAGGAAATGAGGTTATAGGGGAAGGCTAGGCTGGATCCAGGACGACCTACAACTGGATAATGGATTTGAGCTTGACCACAGAAGTCCACCAGCAGATCTTAAAAAGTGACATGTCTCTGTGATATGATCTGACTCATGATTTTAAAAGATCACTATTAGGAGCTTTTTAGACAAATAGGGATGGGAACAAGGAGGGAATTCTATGAAAAGGAATAGCCCAGGGGAAGACACAACACGGAAAAGAATTCTGCACAGTTAGGAGATAATGATGAGGCTGGTAATCAGGGTCTGGCAAGGTCTTGGCTAAGAATTTTAAGAGTTACTCAATGGTGGAAACTGAAGAATTTTCAGCAGAGCAGAGACATGATCTAATCTGTTTTCTAGAGACCCTCCTCCCTTTCAAAAGCAAATGGAGAATAGAGGTGCCAACTGGGGGCTGAGAGACCAGTATGCCAGACAGACTGTGATGGGAGCCTGAGAAGGCAGGGGTGACAAAGAGATCCAGAGGGAGAATATTTGAGAGAGACCAGGATGGGAGGGTCTTCAAGATGTCAGCAGTGGATATAAGCAGGAATTCATGGTGATTCCTGGCCTTCTGGTATGACTGACTGAGTTGATGATAGTGATTAGAAAATATGACAAAAGATGATGAGTTCAATTTGGACACAGTGGCTGATTTATTTAGGGGGCTCCAAGTGGAGATAGTCTGGAGGTAGGCTGGACACAGGGGTCAAGAATTCAGCAGAATTGTGGATCAGAGATGAAGATGTGGGAGTAATGGATCTAAGGGTGGTAACCTGAGGCCATGATGTGAAGAAGGTCATCCAGGGGTAGGGTGAGAAGAGTAGACCCAGGTTACTGAAGGGTACATCCTTGGGGACATACCAACATAGGTGGGCCAAACAGAGAAAGAATAAATTGTGAAGTAGATTGAGGGCTGTCAGAGAGGTAAGAGGAAAATAAAAAGTAGTGGTCAAGTAAAATAAAACATAAATGTGAATCAGTTGGAACAATATAGAAGTAAGTGGTAAGCTTAACAGAAGTTTCATTGAATTATAGAAAGTGTAGCTAGGGACCATGGACTGCACTTTCTGAATGCTCTACTGGGAAGAACCACTGAATTTAGGAAAGATGTTTTACAAAGAAGCAGAAATGGTAAATGTGATTTTATGATTTTAAGTTAGAGCTAATATAGAGGAAAAGACTGAATATACTGGAGGGAGGTGATTGAAGCATGCAAGTCCTCTAGAAGGCGAGGAGGGCAGGTGACCAACCACAGGCAGAGAGGCAAGACAGGATGCTTCTCCAATCTTCTCCCCCTTAAGCAAATTCTATGCACTAATCTTTGATCAGATGGCACCAATTTTTATTTCATTTTAGCTTCATTGACTAATACTAACTTCAGTTTTCTCTCTCTTTACTTATTATGCAACCCCTCCCAGCTCACTCAGCTGTAGTCTACTGGAGGAGTTTCCCCTTTCATTTGGCCATGGGTAGGGCAGGTTTTGCAGAAGAGGCTGAGAGCTGAGATGGTTTTCATGGATGTGGCTAGGATATATTTCTTATGTCTAATTCTCACTTGTAAGGTAAGTACTCTTACCTCTACTTTTCAAATGGGGAAAATGAGGCTCAGAAAAGCTTACTAATTTACCCAGAGTTTTGCAGTTGGTGGTGAAGTGGAGCTGGGCTCAGTGTTTTGGCCGGTATGACTCCAAATCCTACTTTTCCCTTTGTGTGAGAGAGCACGCATGCTCAGTGGCTTCAGTCATATCTGACTCTTCGCGGCTCTCTGAACTTTAGCCCGCCAAGCTCCCCTTTCCATAGGATTCTCCAGGCAAGAATACTGGAGTGGGTTGCCATGCCCTCCTCCAGGGGATCTTGCCCCACCCAGGGATCGAACCTGCATCTGTTATGTCTCCTGCATTAGCAAGCAGGTTCTTTACCACTAGCATCACCTGGGAAGCCCACTTTTCCCTTCACCATGTTGTAAAAGTCTTGTTCTGGTGGGTTTGAAGATAAAGAGGCTGGAGGCAAAGAGGCTTGTAGAGAGGTTTTTGTAGAAACCAGACCTGTGGGGATAAACGGGTGGTGGCAGTGCTAATGGAGACATGGGTGGAACTGTGTGGGGAAGCAAGCTTTCAGTAGCATGCTCAGGACTTTGGCTTGGAGAGTTGTAGGATAAACTGTTTGATGCCTGTGTCCAAAAATGGCATCATCTGTGTCCCAGATCTTGGTTTCTAAATAATATTCCAGTCTTGGCTGTTTCCAAAGTTGGGGCAGAGAAAGTATAAGGTGAGCCTGGGATGTCTTATTGTGCCAGAAAGCAACCAAGTGCTCAAAGATTAATGAGATCATGTCAAAAGGACACAGGAAGCCACAGAACTAGCTTCAAAGGATATTCACTAGCTGAACTGCAGACAATTTGAGCAAAAAAAAAATAATGAATAAACAAAACAAAAAAGTCCCTGAATCCATGATGATATGGGGAGAGGGAGAAAGAAATAAAAGGGGACAGTTATTCTTTACAATAAATGTAGAAGGATAGAATTAGAAAATCACCACTTTGCAAACTTTAATAAGTGATTTTAGGCAAGTATTATTCAGTTCAGTTCAGTTCAGTCGCTCAGTCGTGTCCTACTCTTTGTGACCCCATGAATCGCAGCACGCCAGGCCTCCCTGTCCATCACCAACTCCCGGAGTTCACTCAGACTCACGTCCATCGAGTCGGTGATGCCATCCAGCCATCTCATCCTCTGTCGTCCCCTTCTCCTCCTGCCCCCAATCCCTCCCAGCATCAGAGTCTTTTCCAATGAGTCAACTCTTCACATGAGGTGGCCAAAGTACTGGAGTTTCAGCTTTAGCATCATTCCATCCAAAGAAATCCAAGGGCTGATCTCCTTTAGGATGGACTGGTTGGATCTCCTTGCAGTCCAAGGGACTCTCAAGAGTCTTCTCCAACACCACAGTTCAAAAGCATTAATGGATGCTAAAACCATAGGGTGGATGGTTGTTGGGGAATAGAATATTCACAGACTTAAAGTATTACCATAAAATGTCTATTAATTACATAACTGAAAATGTATTTTTATAATAGATCTGTGGACATCAAGTGTTAAATTTAGCAAAGATGGGAAACATATAATACTGCTTATATAATATGGATTTAGCAGTATGTGAACCAAGAACTTCCATATGTACAAACTCAGTTTAGAAAAGGCAAAGGAACCATAGATCAAATTGCCAACATTTGTTGGATCGTGGAGAAAGCAAGGGAATTCCAGAAAAACATCTATTTCTGATTCACTGACTATATTAAAGACTTTGTGTAGATCACAACAAACTGTGGAAAATTCTTAAAGAGATGGGAGTACTAGACCACCTAACCTGCCTCCTGAGAAACCTGTATGTAGGTCAAGAAGCAACGTTAGCACTGGGCATGGAACAACTGACTGGTTCATAGTTGGAAGAGGAGTACGACAAGGTTGTATATTGTCACCCTGCTTATTTAACTTATATGCAGAGTATATCATAAGAAATGATGGGCTGGATGAAACATAAGCTGGAATCAAGATTGCCGGAAGAAATATCATCAACCTCAGATATGCAGATGATACTACTCTAATGGCAGAAAGTGAAAAGAAACTAAAGAGCTTCTCTGTGAGAGTGAAAGAGGAAAATGAAAAAGTTGGCTTGAAACTCAACATTAAAAAACCAAGATCATGGCATTAGGTCCCATCACTTCATGGCAAATAGATGGGGAAAAAGTTGAAGTAGTGATAGATTCTATTTTCCTGGGCTCTAAAATCACTGTAGATGGTGACTGCAGCCATGAAATTAAAAGACCCTTGCTCCTTGGAAGGAAAGGTATGACAAATCTAGACAGCATATTACAAAGCAGAGACATTACCTTGCCAACAAATGTCCGTATCGTCAAAGCTACAGTTTTATCAGTAGTCATGTACAGATGTGAGAGTTGGACCATAATGAAGGCTGAGCGCCAAAGAATTGATGCTTTTGAATTGTGGTGCTGGAGAAGACTCTTAAGAGTCCCTTGGACTGCAAGGAAATCAAACCAGTCAATCCTAAAGGAAATCAACCTTGAATATTCATTGGAAGGAGTGATGCTGAAGCTGAACCTCCAAACTTTGGTCACCTGATGTGAAAACTCTAATTCTAGGAAAGATTGAAGGCAACAAGAGAAGTGAATGGCAGAGGATGAGATGGCTAGATAGCATCACTGTCTCAATAAACATGAATTTGAGCAAACTCTGGGAGATAGTGGAGGACAGAAGAGCCTGATGTGCTGCAGTCCATGGGGTTACAAAAAGTTGGACATGACTTAGCAGCTGAACAACAAAAACAACAAATACTCTTACCATATACTTAACAAATGTCTGTACATGAGTAAATAAATCTAAAATATGGGTTACTTCACAACACAATTGTCCTGAACTCCAAAAGTTTCAATGTTTTAAGGACCAAAAAATAAAATAAAAAAGGGAGGGTGATTATTATAGCTTAAAGAAAATTAAAGAGACAACCAAATACTAGGAGTGAAATTAAACTGGATCCCAGATTTCTGAAGGCTATAAAAGGTCATTTTGGAATAAATGGGGAAATTTGGTCTGGCATGTAAGGAGCTTGGAAATTACCACTTATTCCTAACAATAAGAGAAAAGCCAAACAAACAAAAATTAACAAGTTTCATTTATTTGTAAATGAAGGGAGATCACAGGGCAAACTGCTAACCTAAAGTTGGAGAGGCAGACAGGTGAATACAGAGAATCAGAATATACCAGACAGAGCAGGAAAACTGTGAGTAGAACCTCTGCAGGAACCAGGACCAGGATAGGAAAACCTGAACTGTAACTGACAAATTGCTGGAGAAATGGCAACCCACTCCAGTATTCTTGCCTGGAGAATCCCAGGGACAGAAGAGCCTGGTAGGTTGCCGTCTATGGGGTCTCACAGAGTCGGACACGACTGAAGTGACTTAGCAGCAGCAGCAGCAGCAGCAATGTAGGCAAGTGTGAGAGTCAAAAACTTCAGGGAGTGCCAGTCATAAGGAAGTCCCCACACCTTTTTGAGTTTTACTTCCAGGAGCTCAACTAGGATCTCATGATGACTATTAGAGACAAATCCCCTCTTGCTTCCAGCAGGGAGAGAATAAAAGTAACCATTTTGAAATACATCAGAACATTCTGTTCTTCTTAACAAGGTCTGCCCAAAGCAGAAACTAGTCAGTACATCATGTCTGCTATCAAAAAAATTTTTACAAGACTTAATAAAAAGCAAAAAAGCACAATTGGAAGACAGCAAAAATCAGAACCAAACTCAGATATGGCAGGGATGTTGATAATCTGAGACTGGGAATTTAAAACAACTATAGTTACGAGAGACCTGCAATTGATTTCAGGCTTGGGAAGATCCCCTGGAGAAGGAAATGGCAACCCACTCCAGTATTTTTGCCTGGAGAATTTTATGGACAGAGGAGCCTGCTGGACTACAGGTCCATGGGTCTCAAAGAATCAGACACAACTGAGCAACTAACATTTTCACTTTCATAGTTAGAATGGATAAACAACAAAATCCTACTGTAAAGCACAGTGAACTGCATTCAATTTCCTGTGATAAATCATAGTGGAAAAGAATATGAAAGAGGAAACTATTGGAGTCACTTTGTTATATAGCAGAAATTAACACAGCACAACATTGTAAATCAATTATACTTCAATAAAAATTTCTTAGAAATATGATTAATTAATGGTTCAAGTGAAAAAAGTAGACAGCAAGAACAGATGGAAAATGTAAGCAGAGATGGAGATTCTAAGAAACAACAAAAAATGATAAACACTAACAGAAATAAAGAATATCTTTGAAGGGCTTATTAGTAGACTAGATACAGTTGAGGAAAGAATCTCTGAGGTAGAAGATATATCAATAGAATCCTCAAAAACTGAAAAGCAAAGACAACAAAGATTAAAAAATTAAGACAGAATATCAAGGAACTGTGGGACAAGCATGAAAGGTATAACATACACATAATGGGAATATCAGAAGAAGAAGGGAGAATGGAGTAGAAGAGATATTTGAAGCAATAATGGCTTAGAATTTCCACCAAATTAATGTCAGACACCAAACCACAGATCCAGGAAATTCAGAGAACATCAAGCAGGATAAATGTCAAAAACCTACTCCTAGGCACAGAATTTTCAAACTGCAGAAAATAAAAAATAAAGACAAAATCCAGAAAGAAGTCACAGTATATTTTCTATATGCGTGTTACACTTCAATGAATAGTTTAAAGTTTTAAACAGTTTGTTTTAGTATATGTGCTATTTTACAGGTGAAAATAATTTTTTGGTTGATTGAATAATATGTTAGAAACATCCCCTGTAGGTCCAGAGTTATGTCATTATTTCAAAGAACTGTAGTCTTTTTTTTTTTATTATTATTTCAAACTTTCCTTCACTTCAGGGTAAAAGGGCAGAGCCTCCACTTTCCTAAATTTATGGCTTGAAGATATGGACAATTTAAATACTCTGATCTTCACAGCTGTTTATCACTTACAGTATCACATGACATCTATGTGCCTGCTGATCTTTCTGATCTTTCTAATAGAACAACTACCACTACCTTTCACTCCATGAAAACTTACATTACTGTTATGTGCAAATTGGACAGCCAGTACTGATGTGGCCAAGTAAGTGAATCTCAATAAAATGCTTGATGGTCCACAGATTCTTCAGTTAATACAATATGTCTTGTATTTATATCATGTTTTATATTTTGCAGGGAGGAGTAAAGGAAGAGGATATTTATTGTTTATTAAATGCCAGGCATTGTGTTTATAGTGTTTTACATTTGTTGTTTTATTCAGTGCTCACAATTACCAATTTGGCTCAGAGTATTATCCCCCTTATCCCCCAAGGTCTCAGAACAAATGAATGGTGTAACTAGGGCTCAGCTTGATAAGCCTCAGAACCAGAACGAGCAATAGAGTTATCCCCCTAACCCCACTGATAGTGTCAGGAGGCTGTCCAGGCCAAAAGTATTCACTGCAATGAAGACAGTCACCCAAGAGGGTTAGTTGCCACTTACAGAAGGACAATACCTTTTGCCACATTGCTGGGTCCACAGATTTCCTGAGACATATGTGTCCCCAGGAGTGTAGGATGCTTTGCTTCTGCTGCTGCTGCTGCTAAGTCGCTTCAGTCGTGTCTGACTCTGTGCGACCCCATAGACGGCAGCCCACCAGGCTCCCCCGTCCCTGGGATTCTCCAGGCAAGAACACTGGAGTGGGTTGCCATTTTCTTCTCCAGTGCATGAAAGTGAAAAGTGAAAGTGAAGTCGCTCAGTCATGTCCGACTCTTAGCGACCCCATGGACTGCAGCCTACCAGGCTCCTCCGTCCATGGGATTCTCCAGGCAAGAGTACTGGAGTGGGGTGCCATAGCTTTGCTCCTAGGGAGTGATTAAATCAGTGATTGACAGAGGTCATTAGTGTCAATATCGTAGTATCCAAGCCTCAGGAACACCAAGATCCATAAAAAAAAATCCGACTGCTTCAGATACTCAGCTTAAATTCCACAAAGGGATGGAAATATGTCCTCAAGTGACAACCTCCTTACCACAGGACTTATGGACTCACATACTTGGATTTCTTCCATGGACCAATTCCAGCTGTCCTACCTTCTGATGATGTATTTCGGATACCTTCCAGGCTTTACCTAGGAACTCCACCTTGAAAAGACAGCAGGAATTCTAGGGAGTTGTCATGGCAACCCCTAGATATCATCTTCAGGATGCCCCTTGGCTGCTGAGTCCAGATTTATCACAATTATATTTATATATGGAAGGCAAGCTCTTGCCTAGGCAGCCAGACCCCAGCAAATGGATCTAATTTGTAATTATATGGATCACTTTAAGACTGCTGGCAGGGAGATTTTAGGGAACTGCTTTGGAATGTTCGCTTTTTGGTGGCTGCTTGTCATATTTACATGGGCCTATTCCTTAAAACCAATGGGGAGTAAAAGCTAACCAACATTTGCATTTTGTCAAAAACTTCACAGTTAAGTTTTATGAAGGTATTTCCTGAGAAACTGTTTCAGTTGCCCTTTTTTCCCTAAAATGAGAGAAGACTAAGGGTTTCGGAGATTCTCATTTTATTTCCTCTTTGTCTCATGCGCCATCCTTAGAACAATGGCAACAGAAAGCCCAGTCGCACAGTATCTGCTTCAAGCAGGGTGGTGCTGGGTCTGCCCGGCGTCTGTCTTGTGCAGTGGCTGTTTGTTTAGCATTGTCGTTGCAATTTTTATTGCATCTCATGATGTGCACAGATGTGCTTGGTAAGTATCCCAAGAGGAAAAGAGACTCTGCTCAATATCCCTGTTCCCAAAGGACGCTACCTTATAGAATCACTTTCTGGGCTACCTCCTTTGGGATGCTGTAACCATTTAAAGTCTCTGGATTTTGGTGTTTTAACAAGGGTTTAATTACTAAGGTAAGTGTATGCACCTGCTAAGGCATTCCTAATTATTTGATAATGGTGCAATCTTTCTCAATACAGCCAGTTTTGTGGTGTAAGCTGCACTAATGAAGCACACTGAGAGAACACATTCCCCCAATGTTGGGGAAGCTTATTTAAATTAAATAAATTTGCGAAGGACTGGATTTTTACCACTGGCCTCAACAGTTATGTATCGGTATTTCATGCTGGAAGCAGGTAGGCATGGTGTCAGAATGAGACATACTTCCTATTACTTTTGTTCTTCAAAGTGTCTTTCAAAGAAATTAAGTCACTCTTAGAATTTTATCTTTTCCAGATTGTTTCACATACTTCTCCTTGTTCCACCAGTGTCTTTAAAAAAGAAAGAAAGAAAAACAGGAAAAAAAAATCTAGCTTAGCTCTTGTGTTGTTCACTTGGCAGCAACTCATAGAAGCACTGTTTTGACAATGCTGAAAATTTTCTTTTCCACCTGATTTTTACCATTGCCACATGTGGTCTGTAGTGGTTTAGTAATAAGATCTTTGCTATAACATCTGCAAATTAGCACCTTGCCTTGCAACCTCTCTAGAAACTTGCTGATGGTTTGCAATTGTAGTAAGTCAGAGTTGACACTATATCCAAGTGTTTCAAACTTTGTTGTTTTGGACTAAAAAAAGAAGATTCCAACAGGCAGATGGTTTCCAAGTCGCTGTTAGGAGCTACGCTAGCAAAACACAGCATCTCACTTCTCAAGCGCACACATTCATTGTAATACACAAAATTACTTTGGGAAGACATATGCACTGTTATAAACTAATTCTATCTATACTTCTCTGTTCCTTGTCATTTGCCTTTTCCTCTGAAATATTTTGGCAAACTGAGCTAATTCAGCAGCTTTCAAAAGACCATCATTCATACACTTTCCTATGTAGCCATAAAAGAACTTCCTTAATTATCTAATGTTCCTGAACTTTTATGCAAATTGATTTTTTAAATTTTCTGATAAAACAAGAGCATTCCTTTAAATACATTAATGACTGGCTGTTGAGATTTTAAACTATTAACGAATGATGGCCAAGACAAAGGAACAGAGGGTAAGAATACATACAAAGGAAAAACTGTTGCAAATGATTGCCGAAGGATTAACAGAGTGTTGAGGATCTGACTTTAGATGCTACCAAAGGATGCCTTTCAGTTGTGCCAAGGTTCAGGTGCCTCACACGCTGCTGGAGTTACACAGAGCTTATAGCCACACAGGTCGAGATCACACTGCCCTTGTTTATCACACCATCAACCCATCTACCCAGGCTGGAGAATGCAGCAGCTGGGGATGGGTAAGAGCAAGCAGGAGCACATGGGAGGGGCGTGGGTAGAAGCAGAGAGTGCAACTTGCAGTGCCAGGCAAATCAAAAGGCGGAGGGGGCCTCCCAGCTGACTCCTCAGTGTCCTAGAGATTTCTGTTATTAATGTGGCTTGGGGCATGTACTGCTGATAATTACTGCTAGCTGGAATAATTAATAAGAATAATTGCTCGGCATGGAAAGGGAAAGGGAAGCTCTGGGAGGAGGAAAAAGCAGGCTAGGGGAGCAAGAGACTCCCCAGGCGCATTACTATAGACAGGAAGTTCAGCAGCAAGCATCCTGAGAATCAAAGAGTTGTCTGGACGCCAAGGGCAAAAGTTAACAGATAGCAAGTGAGGCTGCAGTCAATAGTCTTACCTTGGAATGCAATGGAAAAGAACCTTGTCATGGCTTCAGTGAAGGGTGACTCCCTTTGGAAATAAATAGGTGGAGGCTGTGAAAGAAAAATACAGTGTGACGGAATTAAGAAGTGTCCTAAAATGAGCAGACAAGACTGCGTGTCTGGTTTAAACCCAATAGTGACAGCAGGAGAGAAGCAGAAAGGGAAGAAAAGTGAGAAACGGTGCCCCAATGAGAGTTTGGGAGAGTTTATCCCAGCTTGAAGGAAGAAAAGCATCCATTAGAAATCAAGCATTGGTGTTGACAGTCTGTAAAATAACCACAATTTGATGTAATAGGGTAAATTTTCTCAACGCTACATAGACTTGCCAACACAGTTCTTGATACTGTAGCTTTCTACATATTACACTAAAATATTCCCCCAAGGACAAGACAAGCATATACTTGGCAAAACTTAAAGAGGTGAGGAAACTGGATGTGAAAGCTTAAGTGTAAGCAGCATATGGAATCTGGCCGCTAGAGTTCCGATAATGGCATACAGAGCGAGGGGGCCAAGCCCCAGGGCTGGGTGTTTACCGTGACCCTCTGCAGGAGACAGGGCACCATATGCAATGTTGTGTTATGAGATTAGAAAAGCCCACGAAGACCAGGGGCTGACTATTCATGATTCCTTTTTCCTATGGGAATCATGCAGGAAGAGCAATTAAAGCCAAAAAAGATTGATTTATCAAATTATCCCTTAACCAATATTCAATGTGAGGCATTATATTTCACTGGATCATGATGACCCTCTCTGTGTGTTTGTAACATAAATGGATTACAATTGGAAGGCAAGAGAAGGAATGCTACTAACACAGCCAATGCCAAATGCATGGTGATAGGGCTGTTTCAAGGTCATGCTGCTGCTCAGTGTAGGGATGATACTCCCTTCACCAAGCTTCCTGAAGCTTGAGGTGGCAGCCCTGATGGATAAGGGGGTTACATACCTGAAAACAGGTATCATCTCACGTTAGGCAGCTTTGTGTCTTTACAGTAGTTAGGGAATGTGAAAGGGAAGACTCAAATGACCAATGCCTTTTGAATGGATGGGACAGGAAGAAGAGAAGAGAACCAGGTGTAAACCAGGTTCCTGGCTTTAGACCAGAAGACAAAGGCCAGATAGTGCCGCCATGAGGGGATAACCGAAGTGTCCTAGGGGAGGTCTCAGCCCAATCACTTGTGTTCTGAGGAAACTTTGTCCATCCCAACTGAACATGGCATCTCTTGGCAAACAAGAATGTGAGCTCAACCTTGAAGTCACCCCCAGTTATCCACTCAATGGCATTGAGGAGTATGGTGGTCAGGCACCAGGCAGGGTTGTTGGTATTTATCAGTGGGCTTCCCTGGTAGCTCAGCTGGTAAAGAATCCACCTGCAATGCAGGAGACCCTGGTTCAATTCCTGGATCAGTAAGTTCCCCTGGAGAAGGGATAGGCTACCCACTCCAGTGTTCTTCGGTTTCCCTGGTGGCTCAGATGGTAAAGAATCCGCCTGCAATGTGGAAGGCCTGGGCTTGATCCCTGGTTTGGGAAGATCCTCTGGAGGAGGGCATGGCAACCCACTCCAGTATTCTTGTCTGGAGAATCCCCACGGACAGAGGAGCCTGGTGGGCTACAGTCCACGGAGTCACAAAGAGTCAGACAAGACTGAGCAACTAAGCACACACATGGCAGGGTTAACGGAATCCAGAGTGAAATTGAGCATGCCTGGAACCCAAGGAAACACTGCAGGTTAGAAATGCATCTGATGCTTGTTTTTCACAGCTTTGAAAAAAAAATTACAGTTGAGGAAGTATGAGTAATTACTGGGCACAAACAGTTGAATTGGAAAATGTGGACCTGCATGGGCTGGAAGCGGGGCGATGGTGGGAGAGGAAGTGGGGTGGAGCCCAAGTTTGAATAAGTCCTGATTCAGTCCTTAAGGAAAAGGGAAGAATACCTCAGTGCCCTTGCCATCCTGTCTAACTGTAGAACATCTAGGCCCTCAGCTCAATATTCCAGTTCACACTGAAGAATTGAGAGAAAACTGTTAGTGAGGTGAAACAGAAAGCTCAAGGGCTTTGAAGTCACACACACATGACTCTGCAGCTCACCACAGGGTGATCTTAGACAAGACACTTAACCTGTGTACAATGTGGATGCTAATATTTATCTGGTAGGACTAGTATCAGATTTACAGTAAAATATATACTGTGCTCATTGCCTGGCATCTATTAGGTACTCAAGGTATGTCAGCTCCCAGTCCTTTATTCTCCCTTGACTTTCATGGCTTTGCTCCCCTACTTTCCCTCTTACTCTCTTCTTAGCCCCTCCATCAGTTACATAATTACAACAACTGTAATTATGAGAGGTTTGAAGAGGATCTCTGATTATCTTGCCTTTCAAGCTTTGAGCATCAAGTCATTTTTATTTCCTGGCTACGGTTTCAGCAGTTTCCACCCTTGTTCCACCAGAATGGTACCTTGATCTATTCAACAAGTATTTACTGTGTGCCTCCTAGGAGTCAGGAAGTATGTCTGCTCCCAGCATGACTGATGCCTTCATCTTCTCCAGATACCAAGACCAAAGATGTCACAAGGAGCAACACATTGAGATGAACCTCTCGGTTCCACCCTTCTGACAAAAGGCACAGGGCCTCAGAAGAGGGGCAACTGACAGAGACTGTGGGAGGAAAAGGAGACAACATTCACCTGGTTCGAAGTAAAGATCGTATTCCTTAACATGTGCTTGTGCCAGGAGATCAAACCAGTCCTTCCTAAAGGAAATCAGTCCTGAATATTCCCTGGAAGGACTGATGCTGAAGCTGAAACTCCAATATTTTGGCCACCTGATGCGAAGAACTGACTCATTTGAAAAGACCCTGATGCGGAGAAAGATTGAAGGCAGGAGGAGAAGGGGATGACAGAGGATGAGATGGTTGGATGGCATCACCAACTCAATGGATATGAGTTTGAGTCAACTCCAGGAGTTGGCAATAGACAGGGAGGCCTGGCGTGCTGCAGTTCATGGGGTTGCAAAGCGTTGGACATGACTGAGTGACTGAACTGAACTGAACTGATATATACCTGATATTGTTTTAAGTGCTTTCCATGTACTAACCTATTTAATCCCCATAACAAGTCTAGGAACAGAGATGGTCATCCCTTCACATTAGAGATAATGAAACCAGAAGATACACATGCTAGGAACCTGTCCATATCACAAAACTAGCTAGTGGTCTAGTAGCCTGGTTCCAGAGTATTTCCTCTTGACCTCAAGAACATTTAAGTATGCCATCATGCACTCACATCTACTTCCATCATGACCTACAAAGCAAGGTGTTTTTCCCACCTCTGTATTCAGATTTCTCTTCAAAGACTTCTCTTCCTTTTTAAGAATGCTCTTAGTGTTTATTTTCATGTAATTTAATCCCTTTTAAAATGTTAGCTTGGGAACAGAGGTTACCCTATACGTACTGCTTTACAGTATACTAGGGCTGTAACAATTCTGGACCTGGATTTTGGTCCAGGTAAACATCTGCTCCTATTTCTCAGGAGAGAGGCCCAAGTATAGTAAGTTTCTGAATTATCAAAAGACCAGATTCAACCTGAGTGCTGAAGAATTGATGCTTTTGAATTGTGGTGCTGGAGAAGACTTTTGAGAATCCCTTGGACTGCAAGGAGATCAAGCCAGACAACCTTAAAGGAAATAAACCCTGAATACTCATTGGAAGGACTTGCTGAAGCTGAAGCTTCAATACATTGGCCACCTGATGCGAAGAGCTGACTCACTGGAAAAGACCCTGATGCTGGGAAAGAGGGCAAAAGGAGAAGAGGTGACAGGGGATGAGATGGTTACACAGCATCACTGACTCAGTAGACATGAATTTGAGCAAACTCAGGGAAATGGTGAAGGACAGGGGAGCCTGGCATGCTGCAGTCCATAGGGTCACAAAAAGTCAGACACCACTGAGTAACAACTGAATTGAGGGGAGCCTGGTGTGCTGCAGTCCATGAAGTCACAGAGCTGGACATGACTTAGTTACTGAACAACAACAGATTTGACCAAAAAAAGACTTAATGAACATTCATAGTGAATCTTTCTGTTTAAACCAGTCTTAACACTGAGATGGTCTTAAGCAATGTACTATCAGGACGCAGTCCTTCTAGCCTCATAGAGTAAGGGAATGTGAGTTTCCCAGATGCCTTAGGGTACATTCCACCCATGAATGGAGTTGCAGGGCAATCTGAAGTCTCAAGGGAATCAGTTCCCAAATATAAATTTTAACTTGTTTGCCTTAAACTTGGAGCCTATTACAATAGTTCCTTTGGGACTCTGCCATTGGCACTCAATCTATCCGCATCTTCTAGGGATTGGGGCATGTCTCTTTCCATCTATGCTTAAGTCTTCATTATTTCCCAAAAGCTTTAAAACAGTGCCAAATTATCCCTGTCCCAGAGGAGCAAACAAAACCCTGGCAAGGAAAGACGACTTTTCAATCTCCTATCCCCGGGGTCCTTGGGGACAAAGCCACATCAGAAGGGACCAATGCTTTAGCCTTCTTGTCTCCTACTGCTTGGCTCAGACCAAATGGACTTTTCTCTCTTTCCTTAGCTGTAGGTCCCTTCCTTCTTTATTTCTGCTTTCTGACCTTGAGATCTCTCTCCCTTTTTAGGAAGAAGGTTCAACTTTACAGAAGCAGCAAGAAAATGGTGATGTTTTAAACTGAGGATCATGAGACAGGATAGTCTGATTTACCCACCATATTATCTCCAGTGTTTAGCAAAGTAGGTGTGAAATGAATAAATAGAATCGACACACAGGAAATCGTCTAAGGAGAAGGGGAGTGGATATTTCCATACACTCAATTATAGAGATACCAAATGGCTAAGTTATCTAAAAATATCTTCTGCATGACCCTATCCTTTTTTCTCAGTGTTAAGTTAGTGGGTTTCCATCAGTACCTACAGGAATCTTTCTTAGAGATCCGGGAAACCAGCAGCCATGCACCACAGGATTAGACGTGGCAAGATGTGAGAAACAGCCTAGATGTGAAGTTAAAGGTTTCTGTTCGTGGCTCTCTATCTATGGAGCCAACAATAGATCTCTTACCCCACGGGATCTTGGTTTCCCTTTCTTTAAAATGGTTCCAAGGCTGGTTGGTTCAGCTATAACTTCAAGGACTAAGGCTGTCTGTCAACTATATTCCAACTTAAAAAATTCTACAAGGGAAAAACAAGAAAGAACTAAGGCTCTCTCTTCTTTCTTCTTTGTCATCTTCAGAGCGTTATGTTTTCCTCCTGGACCAGTTTACCTCATGGACCAATACAAATGCCATAGATGTCATATGCAAGTGGCAACTTCAGAAGAAAATATAGGAACTTCTCTGCCTTGTATACCTTCTCAAGAAAAGCCAGCAGACCTGTCCCCCCACCCCACCCCCGCCTCCTTTGTATCTGATTGAAAGACTGCTTCACAGTCCCTTGATGTAGACCCACAAAGTCTTGGATCATTTAACATTCACTCCCTTGGGCTCATCCTTCCATGAGGACTGGCCAGCTCCACAACGGTAAACACCAAGGAGTTCTGGTCCCAAGGGAGAAAGTAGAGGATGGCTGTTGGCTGGGAGGCCACTAGTATGTGCTCAAATGTCATGTGATTCAAAAGAATTATGATTGCTAGAAGTAAAGTAGAGTGGAAGACAGCAGAAAGGCCAGGCTCCTCCAGGAGGAGTCCTTGGAAGCCAGGATTGTTACACGTCGCAGACGTTTATCTAAAAGTTCCAGGTCTGCTCTGCTTGCCCCTACCTTAACTGCTTGAGCAGCAGCACTCCTCTGGTTACAGGTCAAAGAGATCTTATGGAAACTTCTTCCAGGAAAGGAAGGACTTGCTTTAGCCTTTCAGTGCATTTCCACAGGGATCCTGAGCTGGGATGAGATCAACTATGCAGCTTTGTTTCTGTATAGAGGTAGAAGTGGCAGTCCCATCCCCTGGCAGACCAGTCCCCTGAGCATCTCAGAGCTACTTTCCACTTCCCTCCATGCTGTGTGTCTTCTTTTCCCTTCCGGGTATTTGTACTTGTCATTCTCTCTGCTGAGAACTCCTTTCCCCTTACTTTTGACTTCTTCTCTTCCAACCTTAAATCTCAGGTTAAGCATTTCCCTCTCTCTGGGAAGTGGTCTCTGGTATCCACGATTCTGGGTCTGCTCTGGTCTTCCTGCATTTACACTGACCTACGAATTGCACTTCATTACAACAGCCTGTTTTCTTGTCTACCCCCACTGCTAGGTAGTATACTTCTTAAGAGCAAGGACCATGTCAGACAGAAGCCTACTCCTGCACCCAGCAGAAGGATCCTACATACAGTGAGGGCTTAAATCATGTTAGTTAAAATAATGGGGAAAAAAAAATACTCAATAGAAATAGACATAAAAACACATTAGAATCTGTGGTCAAGACTTTGGAACCACCAGTATCATCAACTTTTAAATAGATGGATTCTAAAGACAATCACCTCTCCCCTTAGGTAACTTGCTGAGAAGGCAGCTCTGTGCCTAGCATGGAACCCACAGCATAGGAATGATGCCTCGTATAGGTTGTGTATGTGTATGTGTGTATCTGTGTGTGTGTGCGTGTGTGTTAGAGAGGACCCTATTGCTTTTGTTTTTCTTAAATCAGTTAAATTTAATATAGTCCTTTCTATCTTTTCTTGAATCTAAAAATATATCTATCCTGGTACTACTACTGGTGTTGATGGTGAGTGTGGTCTTTCTATCTTCTTTTCTTAAATCTAAAATAGATCTATCCCTGTAGTACTCCTGGTGTTGATGGTAAGTGTGGAATGAAGAAACATTGTTTTCTTCCCTTCCTTCCTTCCACTGATAAATTATTGCAGCTACTGTGTGACAAGCACTCTGTTAGGTTCAGGGGCACAGTGGGGATCAAAAAATATATTTTCAGCCTTAATGAAGGTTTTAACAGTGAATTTATATTTTAAATCAGCCATCTGCTTGGAGCAGGGGGAGGGGAGAAGATATTTCCACAAAAAGAAGGGTTTCCCATTCAGCAAGGGATTGAAAGGCACATCTCTGGTCCTTCTCCCCAGGCCTTACGCTTCTCCCAGGGGCAGAGGAGTGAACTGTGTGTCTGGCCAGAGAGGAAGAAGGAGCTGATCACGCCCCTTAGTCTCTCTCCCTCACTGGCCCCTCCCCTCCTTAGGAAAGTTTCACCCAGACGCAGCTCTCCTCTGCCTGCAGGAGGCAGCCTGACCCTCTCATCTCACAATGATTCCACGTGTTGATGCTGTGTTACCAAGACATGTTGGCCCCATGGGATGTGGATAGCCCAAAAGACCAAATTTAATTTAGGGAGTCAGAGAAAACCTCCTTGAGGAAGTGACATTTAAGTTGAGACCAGAAAATGAAGAGGAGTGAGTAAGGGTTTGTGCGGGAAACTGTGTAGTTGATAAGACTGTCCTGAGCTTGGAGAACACTTGTGAAGGCTGGATGGGGAGAAAAAATGATTCATGCAGTTATAATCTTCTTCCTGGCCTCTGATCTGGTGTTAGAAAGGGTCATATCTCAGTTTGGGATACAGGGGACATTTATGTACTTAGTCATTCATTTATTCAATCTAGAACCACTCTCCTAGGTAAGGCATAGTATATAGTATTAGTTGCTCAGTCATGTCCAACTCTTCACTACCACATGGACTGTAGCTCGCCAGGCTCTTCTGTCTATGGGATTTCCCAGGCAAGAATACTGGAGTGGGTTTCCATTTCCTTCTCCAAGGGATCTTCCTGAACCAGGGATCAAAGCCAGGTCTCCTGCATTGCAGGCAGACTCTTTATCATCTGAGCCACCAGGGAAGACCAGAGAGAGCATAATTCTGAGCTTCCCCCACTCCCTGATCTCAGACAGCTGTCATTGACTGGAGGTGAAGATACGTAAATAAGTTTGTTCATAAAACAGTGAGGGTGCTCTGCTAGAAGACAGAGGCACAGGATTTGTAAGGAGTGGGGAGAGGTGTGTTAGAAGGTAAAGAATATGTGACCCTTGAGATGAATGTTAGAAAACGAGTGTGTTTTTACCAAGTCAAAAAGAAGTCTCACTGTCCATCTTTGGGGTTTCCCTTCCTGGGCCTTTCTGCCTTAGAAATCTGATGATTATATGGTGTAATATTCCCCTGCCATAAACATTCTTCCTTCCAGTTTCTAGCCAGGGTGATGTCACCATGAGACTATGTCTGGTGTAAATGGGATATAATCCCAAGGCAAATCAGAAATGAAATGAGATCTCTTTAAGAAGAACAAATTAGCCTCAACATAATAAAATAGTTACAACTTTGTGGGAGATATGTAAAATGGTTTACATCACTGAACTTTCCCAGATGGTAAACATAAGGCAAGACTGTATCTGAAAATGGATGTATGGTGGATTTGGTTACAAATGTACAGTACGTGCACAGTACATATGTGTGGAATCAACTTTGAAGCATTTTTTACCTCCTGGGTGGTAAATATTTATCATAATGTGCCAGACAAACACACCCACAATTTCCAGTGAGCTAAAGGGAACAGAGGATCTAAAACCAGTGATACGTCAAAAGAAAATACGGTCTTTGGAAAAGAGAAAACATTGCTGAACATATAAAAGAAAGTAAGGACATGCGTCTCAGTGTGGTATGTGCCTGCTAAGTCACTTCAGTCATATCTGACTCTTTCCTACTCCATGGACTGTAGCCTACCAGGCTTGTCTGTCCATGGAATTTTCCAGGCAGGAGTACTAGAGTGGTTTGCCATTTCCTCCTCGAGGGGCTCTTCCCAGGGATCAAACTCGTATCTCATGTCTCCTGCCTTGGCAGGTGGGTTCTTTAACACTAGCGCCACCTGGGAAGCCCCAGTGTAAGACAACACAAATAATACAATTAGCACACACATACAACACTGAGTCTAACTGTAACTTCCAGAAAGGAGACAAGTAGAAGACTTCTCCATCCCCCTGTAAGGATGGCAGAGCTGGGGTCCCTGGGGGAGGGGGCAAGCACATGGTGGTGTGGGAACTAAATCGGCCAGGGGCACTGATTTGGTTAGCCCAGTCACTCCCCTGTGAACTTTGGGTTAGACATAGTTACGGGGCGGAAGGGGAAGGCAGGAAGTATTCTAATGAGAATTCAATTAATTCAGGGAATCTCAGAAACCAGGTGTAAACTCTGCCGGATATTAAATGATCCCTGAGAAGAGACTTAGGGTTTTGTAGCGCGTCAGATCAATTTGCGAGGAGCTGGCAAATTGGCAGCTGCCCTGCTGTGGCCCCGGCTTCCCCCCTCCCAGGGCCACGTAATTATCATCTTTCGGCTCTGAGCAAGTGTGACTTGAAACCCTTCACCAGGCTAGTGAAGTCAGGGACCCCTTTCTGCTCCACCCCCGCTCCCCATGTGGATCTTCAGGATGCAACTGCCAGCCTCAGAAGCCAGAGGAGGTCCTGGCTACCCTTAAAACAGTTCCAACTGGCCACACGGCTCAGCATGGGGACACGGCTTCCTGTGGGGTGTTGGACCGGCCATGATAAAATGACGTACGACAGTCTGATGTCGGGGCTCAAAGCAGCGGGAGCTTAATACCAAAGGGGGCAGAGGATGAAAACACAGCTGAAGAACAATGTCCTGCCAGGGAGAAGTGTTGAGTGGGGACCCTGCAGGGGCCACTCCGAGGGTCTTTAAAGACTTTATGTCCGCATGATTAGCCAAGATGAAGGGGCCAGCTGCAAACTTTAATTTCCTGATGACACAAAGGAACCATGAACAATATATAGATAGGATTTGAATTTGTAATAAGCAGTGGCCTAATCCACAGCAAAGGATAGTCAGGGTGGACCGGAAAAAAAACAAAAAAACGCTGAAGTTTCTTAGGTTCCCCATTCAGACCTCCTCTTTACTGAGAGTTTTACTTCCAGCAATTTATCTTGGAGGAACCACTGAGGTTGGGTGTGGGAAACAAGCAATACACTTTTGCACCAAGCCCCTGAATTGCTGACGAACTGTGTTCTCCTAGCAGAAGACAAACCGGAGTTTGTGTAATTGTGTGTGGACACCTGGTCAGAAGAACATTCCAGATAAAGGAATGACCCCATTCGTCCACTGAGAGTAGTTTGCTACGTGCCCACGTTCTTATACCTCCTTTTACTGAATTCTTAATCTTGAGCCAGGGTGGGAAATTTTTAAAAATAATCAATGCTTCCTTCATTCTTAAAACAAAAAAAAAAAAACAAACTTTTTTCCCAGTGCTGTGGGAATCAAATTAGCTGCTGGAAAAGAAAAGCTCAACTTTCATTTCTGTTTTTACCCTTTCAGCTCTAATCATTTTCAAGTGTTAAGGTGAATAATAATAATGTCAAGAAGTTTAGGTCAACAGGAAGTGCCACGTGATGGGGGTTGGCCTTAATAGGCAGGGAAAGCCATGGGACAAGAGGGGCCAGATGTTTTGAGCAGGCAGTGCAGAGCAAACAGTGTCTGGGAAAGGGAAAGAAGTATTTCCATACTTCTCAGAACAGGGGGCTTTTTGTATCCAACACTTGGAAAGATACCCAGATCAAGCGCTTCCCTTTAAGAGGCAAACATGAGAAATTTGTGTAGGCACCAGTATAGTGAATGCAACACGTTACTCTTATTAATTATGAAACCCCCCACAGAGGGAGCAAGGAACTTTACCTACATTATCCAATTTGGTTGCCCTGTAGAGTTAGGCTTATTAGTGCCATTTTACAAGTGAGTTCATCTATGCAGAGAACTTACTTTATTTGTCCAAATATGTTCTCAGTGTTAAATATTATAGCTAAATTGGAGCCCAGGCTGCCTGACTCCAGGCCTGTGGTCCATCCCCCTTGCAGTGACAGAAGTCATAAGAAAGATAATTAGAACTCCAGGATGACTGTCTCATTGTTACTGAGATGTGTTAGACAGTGGTCTCGTTGCTAAAAGCAGTAGAACCCATTGAGGGTAGTTATCTTGTGCCTTCTACCCACTGTAATGACCACCCCTAATCCAGGAAAAATAACAATTACAAAGAACCTTCCATGTGGACTTTTTTGTAATGTCGACGGGATTTCTCAGTGTGGCTTCATGGAAGGAATACAACAGGAGCACTTCCAGTTCTGAAAGAATGCCCCTCAGAGAAAAACTCACAGCTGGTTTTTCTTCTTTCCTTCTTCAGACACATAAGGGATGGGGCGATGTGTTAGCTGGAGAAAAGGAAAATCCTTCTGTGTGATATGTGTGTCCTTATGAGTCAGTCTTTGGAAGCTGTGGTCAAGTCCTAGAGCGTAGAAACTCTATCCATGTGTTCCTCTCTTCGGTATTGAAGGTGCCTCCAGGCGGGAGCTAGTGGAACGGAGGCTCCCCAGCTGCCAGGACCTGGCCCTGATGGCCTTCTGGACACAGCTGTCGAGGAGACTGGGCTCTGTTTCAAGGGGAATGTGTCATCACCCAACCGCCTGGGCAGTGACAGGGGATGGGTGAGGTGAGAACACAGAGGAGCCCATTCTAACATGCTCTTCTTTCTCTGAATGCTCTTGTCTCTTTGTCCAGGAGCTCTGCTGTCTTTGGCTTCTGCTCTGCTTTCTCTCCCCTCTCTGACTCCAAACACTCCATGTCAGAGCGGACTGCTTTGCCACCCTACTGGGGAATGTTGCCCTGTGTAGGAGGTCAGCCCCTGAGTGTTTCTGAGCCACACTATTCCTCAGAACGCAGCTGAGAAATGTCTCTGGACTCGAGGAGTGCTGCAGGCGGGGATGCCAGAGCCCCTGCCCTCCAGCCAGCCCTCCGTTGCGGGACAGTTGAGCTAATTAAAGTGACGGAAGAACAGTTGAGCTACTAATGGGCACCAAGAAAGTGGAGAGGGTCCAATGTGCTTGACTCACATTGGGAAGAGCTTAAATTACAGTTTTGAAAATTACTTCACTTTTACTTAGATTGTCTTCTCTGCCAGGGCATCCAATTCTGAGAAAGGATGCGTGACGAGGCTACCCCATCTGCAGCGAATATTTGCTGCATTTTATCTGACATGTGGTGACTACAGGGTGGGGGTGGAAGGGGAAAGGGGTTTGTTCTCAGCCTGTCCAAGTCATCCTTGGAGGAGGAGAGAGAGGGCACCTGTATGACTACTTTCCTTTGCCCAGGTAAGAAAAAGTAAAGTAATCAAGTTAAAACTGTAATTCAATTTCCTCCTCGAAGAATGTGTTGCTAAGTGAATAGATAAGTTCCTTCTCTGATCTGAAGATCTGTGGTAACTCATATCTCCTGAAATGGATCCAATGTGCTTTGTTTCAACAGAGGTAGATGACCTGGCATTACTGAAAAATGACAAAGGCATTTTATAAGATTTTAGGATGATAACTTGTATCTAATTATGTATTTTCTTAGTCACTGAGGGGCTGCTGCTCATGGTATGGAAAGGCAGCCCAGTTAGACACACCGGGTTAGAATCCCCGTGCTGCCTGGCTATTTGGCAGAAGCAGGTAACTGAGTCTACGACTCAACTTCCTCACTTGCCAAATGAGAGTAATACTAACACCTGCTTCCTTGGATTGTTATGAGGAACCGATGAAATAACAAACGTATTAAGCACTTGTTCCAGTGGCTGATTTATACTGGGTGTTCAAAAAAAAAAATCCTACTTTAAATAATATCTACCTCAGACTGCTGTAAAATTAAATATGCCAATGTATGTTAGGGACCTGCACATAGTCGGTGCATAAACATAAATATTACACTTCCTCTCCCTCTAGTGTCATGGTGTCCAGGTTTGTTAAAACGTTAGATGTCAGACTGTGCTTACATTTACCTTCTATACTCTAGGTCATTTTGTTGAATTACATTGTGGGTTTTAGTATTCCATCTACCTACCACTTTTAAATCAATATGTCTCCTGAAGGGACCAAATTCTGATTCATACACAGCAGACAAGCAAATTCAACCACAGACATGCATCTCACCAAGCCACCACGTGGAGGACCATGGGAAGATCGTGCCGGACTCTCACAGGTACCGTGTCATTCAGTCAACCTCACACGTGTCTGTCTGGTTCAGGGCCATAAACCAGAACTCTTCAGCTTGCCCCTCAGGCCTCAGAAATCTCTTCTAGCAAAGAGTGTATCTACAGGCCTGGCTATATGATTTATAATAGTCCTTATGTATTCTAAGTCATGGGGAGAGGAAGAAGACACTAAATGCCAAGGTTTTAAAGACAGTGCCTCACAGAAATGACCATAAATAGCAGCTCAGGAGGCCACTTACATGAAGTTAGACCCGCTTAGGACTGGAAGCTGTTACAGGGTGAGCTTATCATAACTTGATTCAAGTGCAATAAGCGAGAACTGGAGAAGATGACCAGTCAGTGTAAGAAAGCCAAGCGGAGATCAGATAACCACATTAAAAAGATTAAAATGTCCAGCCCGCTATAAATGCCTGCTAAAATCCTAAAAAGGAGTCTGGAGAGACTCATAAAATCATAACTAAGAAAGTAAGGGAGCCCTGAAGCTTTAACCAGATGTTCTTGTGATATGAATGACTGTGTTAGTAAATTTTCATCCTAGCAATACAGCTTCATATTGATCTTCTCCTTTTATTAGGCAGTGCTGCTATGAGATTAAATATTGTCTGGAAGGAAATACAGACTTCCCTCTCTAGAAGGCTCTTCTCAGTAACCCAGTGTTTGTTATCGCAAAGCACACCAGGGAGTTTGTAATGAATTGTTCAACAGAGCAGAGGCTTGAGTCTATAAAAAGAGTTATAGAAGGGGTAGCCTTATAGAGAATAACCTCATTTGGGAAGCAAGCATAGTGTGCCGTGCTGAGTGGGAAACCTGTGGAGAGCTGTCTGAAACAGAAATAGACATGAGTATTTATGACCAGAAGCACCACTCGCAATATACAGTGCTAAACACTTAATCTAGGGTTAGATTTTACTCCAGATCCAAGCTGAAGTCAGCAGAATTAAATCTTCAAGTGTATTTCAGCAGCCTTAAATCCTTCTGATACTGTTAGCGGTGGCAGGGTTCCAAAATGCATTCTGTTAATAAGACAGTAAAGTATAAAATCGAGTTATCTCCTTCAAGGAGAAAAACACAGAGTAAAAGAAACGAGTCTTGTAAAATTACATTTCCAGCACTCAGGCCTTTTCTACCTGAGTTCCTTTCAATTTACTCTTTTACTGCTAGACCATTCTCCTTGACAAATAGCAGAAAAAAAGAGAGAGGGAAAAATCATCTCCCACATTTTTTTAACTATGAAGGAAAGAGTACCCCTGAAAAAGAGGTTGAGGATTTTTCCTCCTCTTTACAGGTCAGAGGAGGTTAAGGTTTTGCCCATCAGCTTGTAATATGCGGTACGAAGTCTCCGTGGGCTAGCAAAAAAGATTTCAGCAGCTGTTACCTTTCTTTTTCACTTAACATAACTTTTGGTTTACCTGCAGCTAAAAGAAATTTATGCAGCATACACAGGGGTGTTGTTCAAGATCCCAAGGCAACTCCATTTGTTTTCCCTGGAGCAGCATGAAAAAGCTAGTTAAGATATGAAAGGAAGGGAGGATGGATGGTTGGATGGATGGATGGATGGATGGAAGGAAGGAAGGAAGGAAGGAAGGATGGGGGAGGGACCACATTCCATACCAACACCCTTTAAACACAGCATTGACCTGAAGCATTACACTTGCTCAAATGAACAAAGTCAAAATGAAACCTAAAACTTCTGAATATCCGCTCTCACAGCCTAGAGTTTCTGCACATACAGAATAAGAGACCACCCACAGTTTTGAGATCCCTGTAGGGCACCTTGGGTGTTAAGTAATGAATTTTAACCTTAACTCTGAATTTCATTGCTTATGTGAGCTTCACTCAAACTCCTTGATTCATCAATATGTATAACTGTTGGCAATTTTATGTTCTTTAGGCAATTCTTTTTTTTTTTTTTTTTTTTTGCCTGTTCAGGAGTTTGAATAAGATAGAAACTCCCTTGTGTTATAGTACTAATGTGAGACAAGAAATTGAGCTGAGGCAATGCATTGGGCAGGTACAAAAATACATGAAAATATAGATTTATACTCCACTGGAAAACCATGTTATAGTTTAGCTGAAATTTTAATATAGTGTATTAATGTTTCCCCTTTAAGGTAGCTCAGGATCTCTTCATAGGTAATTTTGGTTTGGTTTCTTTATCTGTAGATGAAAGTATCTGGAAAATACTATATGTAATACTTCAATATAACACTTGTATGTATTGGATAACTCACACCTTGATATATTAGAACAAAGACCCACACACAATTTCATCACAGAGAATTACGAAATTGAGGAAAACAAGACTGTAAAACATAATTTAATTGAACCAATTAGAACAAAGAGACTTAGAAGTTTTTAAGAACTATTTTCATTGAGCTAAACAAAATATTTGCTTCTTGAAAGAAAAGCCATGACAAACCTAGGCAACATATTAAAAAGCAGAGACACTACTTTGCCAACAAAAGTCTGTATAGTCAAAGCTATGATTTTTTCAGCAGTCATGTATGGATGTGCGAGTTGGACCAAAAAAAAGGCTGAGCACAGAAGAATTGATACTTTTGAACTATGCTGTTGGAGAAGACTCTTGAGAATTCCTTGGACTTCAAGGGGATCAAATCAGTCAATCTTACAGGAAATAAATCCTGAATATTCATTGGAAGGACTGATGCTGAAGTTGAAGTTCCAGTACTTTGGCCACCTGATGCAAAGAGCTGACTCATTAGAAAAGACCCTGATGCTGGGAAAGATTGAAGGCAGGAAGAGAAGGGGATGACAGAGGACAAGATGGTTGGATGGCATCACCGACTCAATGGACATGAATTTGAGCAAGCTCTGGGAGATGGTGAAGGACAGGGAAGCCTGGCATGCTGCAGTCCATGGGGTTGCAGAGAGTCAGACATGACAGCATCTGAACAAAAACAACAAAACAAGTTACATACATTATTTTAGAAACTTTTCTTGGATAACTGCCCAAGACAAAACCTGAAAAGTTCTAATTAATTCTTGTCCTCTAATTTTTCTGGATTCCAAACAGACCCTTCACTTTACTGTTAGGACATCAGACTTAATGCTTATAGACCATGGTTTTTTAAAGTTGATTTGAGAAACAGTCTAATTGAGATAGGATTTAGGAGATGCCTAGTTTACAGTGACACAACTACGGCCTGTGGGCAACTTCTGCAAATGCAGAACCTTTTTATTGTTGCTGTTCATTCCATTTCCTTCAGTTAAAGAGGAAATTATTTTGTGAACTTGTCCTCAAATTCTGGGTGTCCGAACTTGTCAGCGCCTACAGTTCCCAGGACCTGGCTATTAAAACTACTAATATAGTAGTTTACCTGTGAACAGGGCTTCCCTGTGGTAAAGAACCCGATCACCAACGCAGGAGATGAAAGAAATGTCAGTCTGATCCCTGGTTGGGAAGATCCCCTGGAGGGGGGTATGGCAACCCACTCCAGTATTCTTGCGTGGAGAATCCCATGGACAGAGGAGCCTGGAGAGCTATGGTCTGTAGGGTTGCAAAGAGTCGTAGTGACTTAGCATGCAGCACACATGGTGTGAACAACTCCAGTTACATTTTTACTATAAAGACTCTTCTCCAACAAGTCTTTCCAAATCCTGCTAGTTGACATTAATGCCTTCCTTCATCTAGCTTCCTGCTAGATTGATTAAAGTTATTTCTGTAAGTGACTTCATGCCAAATTGTGAGCTCCTCGACTAGGTTTCTGCCACTTTTCATATTCCCGTCAGTACCCAGAACTGTGCTTTTCACATAAATTGTCCCACATAAATGTCTCTTGAATTGAACTGCTTTTCCTAAAAACGGGGAATTAAATCTACCCATAGGGAATGGTATAGAGATGAATGAGCGAAGGACAGAAGCATACTCTAATGATGTCAGAGATGAAGCCAACACACACCTGGTCCCAGACCCTTGCTAAGATGTGTATGTAAAGCCAAATTAACTTCAAGAGAATTGAATGAGTACAGTGAATGCTTTTCATCCTGGTGCCCCTGGAGAGGATGTGAGCACCATGAGATGAGGTGGAGGAAGAAAGAGATGTTCCTGCCGACCCCAGTGTGATAGACAGACATTCTTCCTACCAGCCCACCAGTCTGCGTATTTCAAAATGACAGCAAGGAAAACAATTTACAGTTGACGCCAGGTGCCCCTGGCTGTGGAACTCCTTCTGTCACGTCAGAGAGATGAAAAAGAGACCCTGTTTTCCATAAACAACTCTGAGCCACATAAATATTGTTCTATTCCCACTTAGAGCAGTTTCTGTGACCGGTCTTTGCTCACCAGCACTAAAATCCTGGCAGGGCAGTCACTCCTGTGTCTATCCACCGTGTCAGAGAGCAGTAACTGTCCCAGGATGGAGTGAAGGTAAAATAGAAGAAATAGCTCTCTTATTTTTTAGGAAAGAAAACATAAGAATATAATAATATGATTGACTTCAATTTAACAAATAAACATATATTTCTACATCAAAAGCACTACTTGGTGAAGATTCAAAAGTTGAGTGAAATCTGGTTTCTTGTGCTCAAATGGCAAGAATGGACCAAAAAGAATTACCATCCTCTCTCAGACAATGGATCATCCAGTTAGTTCAATGCTCTGCTCAAAAAGAACAACAACAATGAAAAACTTAGGGAGAGGGTCATGGTTTGTCTTTGATGTCAACCTTTTCATAAATATCTGATGCATCCTGACTTAGCTGTGAAGCCAAATGTTCATGGGGGTACCACTAATAATAATGGCGTAAAGGCACACCAAAGATCATCCAGCCCTGTCTCCACACATCACCAATGAGGTAACCGAGGCCTTAAGAGGTTAAAGAACTTGTGAAAAGTCTCTAGTTACTTTGCAGCATGACTCACACTAAAACCAGGCCTTCTCACATTAGCCTATCACTTGGAGCAAAGTTGTCCATCAGTTCATTCATCCATCCAACCGTTTGACATTCATACACTTTTCCATTGTACTGATGCTTCGTAAGCATTTACCATGTGCCAGGCAGGTGCTGGGCTATATACTGAGGATGCAAAGTTGAGTAAGATCTTCTTTCTGTCCCCACAATCTCAAAACCATAGAAAATTGAGATCAGAGAACACGTTATATAAATCTGATTTTCTTTGGTTTCTGTCATTAATACAGCTCTTGTGAGTGTTTAGGGAGATCCTTTCATTGTCTCCTGGCATGGTTTTCAGGTTTAGGTTATATCCTCCCTGGCATTGTCTGGTCAACATGGATCATTTTCTTTGGACCTCTTGTTGAGACTGCTTCACCACTGTTTCCTCTTAGAGAGGAGGTGGCAAGCTGTACAGTGTTTCAGGGATGGATGGCCCGTGATCTAGTGCAGGGTAAAGCTATTATTACAACTTCCTTCAAAACAGTGGCCTTTGGACCTGCAACGCTTCTTTGGAACCATGACTCTCAGACCTTCCTCTTCTTCCCAACAGACTTACCAGGTGATTATCCCAGACATAGGATTTTCTTTGTTGCCTACATTTTTCACCTTTCATTGTCATGCATGAAAGCACATATACGCTGTCCATTCACATGGCCTCCCAAGATGGTTCTAGAGTTGGCATTTTATAAACAAAAGATCTTAGTTACAATTGTTAAGTTTAAAAATTTCACTGGGGACTCCACCCCTCCCCTGATTTATTCTTAAATTACAACAGAGAATGAAGGGACAGTTCTGATTCCTGACCCTTTGAAACTCAGCCTTCTTGGACTAGCCACTCCCCTTAGCAGCTGACTCCATAAATGAGCTCATCCTCTGTCTTTACTCCTCATCTAAGGCAAATCCGAGGTAGCAAATCGCATTTTACAGCAATAAAACCTAAAACATTATCCCACAGGAGCCACGGCACCCCCAAAGAGCTCACTAGCATAGTAAAATGTCAGTAGCTCAGAAAAACCAGTGCCCAGGTCCACGATGCACTGTTTCTCACCATTGCCAAGGATACTAAATTATTTTGCCCATGTGTATATATTACTTAGTGGTTTCCAAAAACGTACCTAATTTATCACCCAATTAGAGGATAAACTTCTTTTTAGAACAGGGACTACATCTCTCATCTACTTTCAAAATAAAACCTAATATATGTATTTTTGAGGCTGTGGATGCAATTTGACGGAAGATCCATTTTGTCCTTAAATTCTAATAGCATCAATCATTTGTTTAGTTGTTGATTGACTATCTTGTATTTGGCATAGTCCTTGTACTCAGGGATGTTGCAACCTTACTGCAAAGGAAAACATATGTGAAACAATTGAAATAAAAGATCTAGAAGAACCTTAAAGTCTATCTAGTCAGTTTCCTTATAGTAGATATTCCTGCTGTTCACTAATATTTCTGACTCTCCTCTCTTCTGAGTTCCTGGGGAAATTACATTTCTCAGCTCCTTGAACTTTAGGTAGATCTTTGTGGCGTGCTTTGACAAAAAAGAGAGAGAAAAAAAGGAAGATTTGTGGGTCATATATTGGTGGAAGCATTAAAGAACTGGAGCATGCTTCTTCATTTCCTTTCTTTTTAGCAATGAAGGAGGAAGTTTCATGGTTGTCTTAGTCCCTTTGGGCTGCGATAACGAAATACCATAGACTGGGTGGCTTATGAGCAACAGAAACCTATTTCTTACTGTGCTAGAGGTCAGAAGTCCAAGATGAGGTGCCAGCACTGTTGGCTGAGTACCGTTTCCCAGATCGGACTTCTCACTGTGTCCTCACAGATGGAAGGGGCAAACTAGCTCTCTGGACTCTCTTTCGTGAGGGCACTAATCCCATTCATGAGGGATCTGCTCTCAGGGCCTAATCACCGCCCAAAGGCCCATTTCCTAATATCATCACCTCAGGCATTAGATTTTTAATAAGTGAATCTGAAGGGATCATACACACTCAGCCCCCTAGCAGCGGTGAAAGACACAAAAGTTGAAACATAGAGTCAAGAGCATGGAGGACAGCTGCCCAGCGCCCCCTCCCCTTCCTTCCTCTTCCCAGGAGACTCTGTGGGAGCTAGAAAAACAGGTTTTGTTGCGGTAGGCCACTGAGATGTAGGGTTATTTGTTATCAATAACTAGTATAACCTAGACTAAATCCTTCACTTTATAGATGATGAAATTTTAGGTGCTAACCTGTGTGATCCCGAACCTCAAAGTATAAAGAAATCAATACAACCACGGACTGGAATGCTGAAGGATGTCTTTATGTGTAACTTGACCTTCTCTCTGCAGGACACCTATGATTAATTCTGGGGAAGTGGTTCTGGCATTGGTAGGAGTGTGATGGTGGCAGTGATGAGACGGCCCAGGTCAGGAAGCAAAGACAGAAAGAAAATGGGTACCCAATTATAACAACATTAGTTCACAGCTATGGTGCTCAGCTCATGGCTCAGTGGTAAAGAATCTGCCTGTCAATGCAGGAGAGGCGGGTTTGATCCCTGGGTCAGGAAGATCACCTGGAGAAGGCATGGCAACCCACTTCAGCATTCTTGCCCGGGAAATCCCATGGACAGAGGAGCCTAGCAGGTTACAGTCCTTGGGATTGCAAAGAGTTGGACACGCTTTAGTGACTAAACCACAACAGTGGTGCTGAGCACTTAATTTACATTATCTCATTTAATTCTTACAACCATCTCTATGGAAATAATAATCATAACTATTTCAGCCCTCCTGATGAGATAGTCATGATTACTATTTTCATCTCTTTACCAAGTAAACCGAAGCTTTGAAAACTTTACACTGAACATCCGGAATTTCTTCCCATCATCTACTTTCTTCCTAAGAGTCACGTCTTTACTTATGCAATGAAACCTATCCCCTCCTTTCCTCTGGCTATGTCACCCTATTCGTTGTCTTTTTTCCATTATTTGTAACTGCTCTATTTCTACTAGTTCCATTCCTTTACCTTAAGAACTAGGCAAATGACTCCCATTTTAAAATAAAAATTGTTAAAAAGATATAAATCTGAAATAATTATACCCTAATTTGTCTTCAAGTTAGCACAAGTCTTCACCCCCTTAACCCATCACAGAAACTTCCCTGGATGATTCACCACTGACTTCTTGGTTCCCAAGTTCAGTGGACAGAAGAAACACTGATTTTACTGATTCTATTGCTTAGAGCTAACTTCTGAGGTTCTATGCTCTTCTGGATTATTTTTACTCATTTACTGTAAATCCAATGTGATGATTTCTCTTTCTTCACTAACCCCATATTTGTGTCTTCAGTTCTTATCCTTCTCACAGAGGACCAAACTCTGTAGGTGGACTACATGGCAATATGTTAAATCTCCCCAGATCTAAAGCTCTAGAGCAGTTTTCTCTCATGGATTTCATAAATATGTTTTCTGCCTCTTTATTCATGTGTTACCAAGAGCCTTTAAAATAAACAGGTAAAAAACTGAACTCGTCCTTTACTACTCCGGACGGTCTCCTTCCCCAGAACTCCTTATCTTCATAAATAACTCCATCAACTACCTACTGCTTCAAACTGCACATCTGCAAGCCTATTTTCCTCCTCTTTCAATATAATTAGATTCTACAGCTTGAACAAACCATCTAGATAGTGCCCAATTTTTCTCTTTTTTGCCATCTTTGTAACTGGTTTAACTTAAGGCTTTGTCATGCTCATTTTAGCTAGATCCTTTCCTTAATCACAGTAAGACTCCTTCCAAACCAATCTTAACTTCAGCCAGAGCAATCTTTCTGTTCCAATGTGTTCATGTCATGCATGCCTGCATGCTCAGTCACTTTAGCTGTGTCCAACTCTTTACGACCCTATGGACTTGTAGCCCACCAGGTTCCTCTGTCCGTGGGATTCTCCATTGCCCTCCTCCAGAGGATTTTCCCAACCCATGGATCAAACCCACATCTATTGCCTTGCAGGCAGATTCTTTACCACTGAGTCACTGGGGAAGCCCACGTCATTCCTCTACATCTCCCAGTGGTACTTCATCGCATTCTGGATAAAATCTAAACACCTCAGCAGAACTGTATGATCTTTCATGGTCTGATCTATGCTTAGGTCTCTAGCCGTTCTGCTGTTGCTGTCTTCTTCACACTAATCCTCTGAACCAAGTCAGAGATGTGTTGGCCCAGGAATGAGCTGAGGTCTCTTTTGCTTTCATGTGGTCTCCTCTCCTGAAATACCTTTACTCTTCCCAATGGCTCCTCTGGCACCTTTCATCTGGCTTCCAGTTACAGTTCCGGTCCTCTCTGTTGTGAGGCCCGGGTGCTCCCATGTTAGTGCTCCTGCAGTGCCTTGAGCACAGTCTCTGATGCTGTCCTCCCATGGCACACTGATCAGATGACTGTGTGCTGAACACCCTCTTCCAGCTGAAGGTAAACAGTGATTGAGTCTGTGCTATATGGGGCTTCCCCAGTGGCTCACTGGTAAAGAATCCACCTGCAATGCAGGAGGCACAGGAGTCATGGGTTCAGTCCCTGGTTCAGGAAGATCCCCTGGAGAAGGAAATGGCAACCCACTCCAGTATTTTTGCCTGGAGAATTCCATGGACAGTGAGTCTGGAGGGCTATAGTCCATAGGGTCACAAAGAGTCAGACACAACTGAAGCGACTTAGTATGCAGCACGCGCACAGCATGTTATATATCTTTTTTATCCCTGTGCCTACAACACCAAATAAAAACAACAGATACTCAGTAATTATTCATTACATAAGTGAATTAATATATATTATTTTAAATAGAGGTTATATTAAAAATTACTTTAAAATTTGGTTCACATGTCCTTCTAAAATTTAAGGGAGAATTTTTTCCCCCCACATGATTGTTTCATAGCTTGGTTCCATTTCTATTCTCAGATTTATCTGTTTCACAATATAGGGTTAAGGCTTCAAAATAATGCACAAAAATAAAGTCATCACCTTGTCATCAAGATTTATAGAATGCCCACTCTAGGTGCAGAGTCCCGTAGTTACGAGAGAAACACTTGGAAAACAAATGAACTTCTTTTTTTTAACTTTGCTTGTCTCATTTATAGCTTAGAAGTTGCTTCTGAACCACAGGTGGGCATAAAGACAGTATGATCTTCAAAGATTACTGATATGTCTAAAAGATAGTTTTTATAATTCAGCATGCTTTCTGAATGAGTGGAGCACACCAAGTCATTCAGTACCTTGATGAAAATATGAGGGCTAGACATACTTCTGTTGAACAAGGAAACATCAGAATGGAGCCCATATTTTGATTTTTTGTGTGTCTGTGATAATACTGTAAATTGTCTTTTTTCATTTTCTCAATCTCATTAACTTCATTCTCCATTGCTTCATTATTTTCAGAACTGTCTTCTGTGTAGCTGCATTTTTTCTAACCCACTAATCTGTCAGCTGTTACAGTAGTTTTAATTATATTTTTCCAATATTTCTTTGCTTGTCATCATTTATTTTTAATTTGCATGCATATATTATTTTTACAATGAAGTGCAAGAATGGCTGCTTGCTATACGTAATGTATAGTTACCAAACTTTTGACAGGGACTTTGCCTCTTGTATCTCACCATGAAATTGCAATTCTGCTACTCTCCCCAGTTCCATGCAGAGAAGAGACCCATGTTGGTAGGTTTTGAAGATGGGATCTCAATCAGTGATTGCAATAGATAATCTCACTCTGGTTTTGAGCCTTTAGGCTTTAAGTTGCCATCCTGAGCAGCAGGATACTCTCACAAACCATTTAGAAGGTGGTCCTTAGCCACAAACTCTCTTCAGGGTCATGACTATGACAAAGCAGTCTCCTGATATCCAGTGACATGGTACATGAGGAACATCCTGATCAAACAGGAGCATAATGGAGATGGAGCAGGGATTTGGAAGAAGTAGAGCTACAGAGAAAGCAAGTGTTTCTGGAGAGTAACTCAGTCAGCTGCACTAGGACTGAGATTAAAATTCAGACTCAAGGGATTCATGTTCTTTGCAATTGTCCGCATGAGAATTATTGGGACTCTGACTCAAAGCCTGGATGTTCTCTAGTTCTGTTTCCAGGAAGAGAGGGAAGCAAAATCATGATAGTAATACCAGGTAGTGTTTATTGAGTGCCAAGCACCATTTTATCTACATGCATAACTTAACTGTGCAACAAACCTATGAAGTATGTACTTTATTATATCCATTTTAAAAATGAGAAAAACCAAGGACTGGGGATAAAGCAACTTGACCAAAATCATACATATTGGTAGGTAATGGAGTTAAGAGTTGAACCTAGGCTTTCTTACCCCCAAACTTTTGCTCTTAGAAACTACATTGATTTAATTTAAAAACACCAGGAAAATGCATATTTAGGAGAAATATTGGAAGAGCAGTTCTTTCTGCCCAACTGTTTAATACAAAAGTGCCCATCTTTGATCTTCGTTTTTTTACTTGCACTCAGATCCTTATAGTCTTACAGTTTTGAGTAACATCTATATGCTGACAGCCCCCCAAATTTAGATCTTCAGTCCAGATCACTTTCATAATTGCAAACCTACACGTCCAATTGCCTTCTTGACATCTCCACTTTGATGCCAGGTGGTTTATCTCAGACTTAACAACCCCAAACTGAACTGACTTTTCCCCGTAGTCATATTTCTCCCTCAGTCTTCTGCATCTCAGTCAATGGCAATTCCACTATCCCAGTTGTTCAAATCAAAACCTAAGTCTTTCTTGACTCTTTCACGCCAATCCAATCTCTTAGCAAATCCTGTTAGTTCCCTTTGCAAATTTTATTTAGAATCAGAATTCTACTCCCACCGTTAAACCAGCCTGGTCCTTACCACATTCTGTCTCACCTGAATTACTGTAATAATCTCATAACTGAGTTAACTGCTTCCAGTCCCATCCATTTGCAGTTTATACAGAGCAGTCAGATTGATCATTTTAAAATGTAAGTCAGATCGGGTAATCAGTTTTAAAATGGCCTGTAAGACCCCGTGGGGCTTCCCAGGTGGCACTAGTGGTAAAGAACCCACCCGCTAATGCAGGAGACCAAAGAGACATGGGTTTGATCCCTGAATCAGGAAGATCCCCTGGAGGAGGGCTTGGCAATCCACTCTAGTATTCTTGCCTGGAGAATCCCATGGATAGAGGAGCCTGGGGGGCTACAGTCCATGGGGTTGCAAAGAGTGAGACACAACTAAAGTGACTTAACACACACACGACCCTGTGCGATCTGACTCTCCCTTAATAGAGAAAAGGGTTTGGGGAATACATGTATACCTGTGACGGATTCATTTCGATATTTGGCAAAACCAATACAATATTGTAAAGTTTAAAAATAAAATTAAATCATGAAAAAAAAATAGAGAAAAGGGTATTTTTCTCGAGCGAAAAGGATATTTTCTCTTATCTTCTCTTCCTCTCCCTGATCTACTTTATTCTCATTTATTCTACTGCATGGCTGACTTTACTCTATAACATAAGTTCTAGAACAAAATGGAATCCAGTTCTTCATAGCATATATTGAATGAAACATAAACTCTCTTTGACCAAACACCTCTCCACACAGTCATGGAAGCAAAAGGTTTGGCACTCATCCTTGACTACTCTCTCCATCATTCATTGTGTTCACTAAGACCATAGACGTGGCTCTCAAGTCCATTTTTCCCTCCCCAGCTCCATTACCCTACCTGAGTGCATGGCCTCTACCTTCCACCTGAATCACTGCAATAGTTCCCCGAGAGGTTTCTCTTTCATTGGTCTCTCCCTTTGTCTATTCTCCATCCTATAGACAAAGTTATATTTCTAAAAGGCAAATCAGATATCATTTCTTGACTTAAAGAGTCAAGATTCCCCTTTATTTACAGGTTTGCTTTTTGACCATTTTTGATCAAAGTTCCCTTGCAGGTCTGACAATACATATGAACTTCCAAGAAAAGTACCAACCAGAGTTTGCATCAAATTTCAGGTGGCTCACGGATGTTCTGTAACTCTCAAAGGAAGTATTCCACTCCCAGGAACTCAAATTAGCCAACCTTGGGCCATAGGAAAGTGAACCAAAGTTCTTCAGTCTCAGGCCCAAGACCACCAGCAGCATCACACTCCATGACTCCTTTACTCTTCCAGACCAAGCTCAAGGAAAATACTTCCTAATTAGCTCGGGAACTTTATCTTTCCTCTTCTCTGTCTCCAAAGCACATATATCAATTATCACATTAGATTTTTTTAAAATTGAAGTATAGTTGATTTACAATGTTGTCTTAGTTTCTGGTGTACTGTAAAGTGATTCAGTTATATTTATAACTGGTTTTATAAATGGTATTCAGTTATATTTATAAATGATTAATTACAGGATATCAAATATACTCCCTGTGCTATACAGTGGGATCTTGTTGTTTATCTGTTTTATATATAGTAGTGAGAATCTCAGGGACAGGGAAGCCTGGTGGGCTGCTGTCTATGGGGTCACACAGAGTCGGACACGACTGAAGCGACTTAGCAGCAGCAGCAGCAGCAGTGTGTATCTGCTAATCCTAAACTCTTAATTCATCCCACCTCCACTCCCTTTCCCCTTTTGTAACCATAGGTTTGTTTTTTATGTCTGTATCACATTAGGTTTTAAGTATTTCTAAATATTTTCTCCCTCTAGAGCTTTCAATTCTTTGAAGAGAGGAATAACATCTAATGTTTGGTTTGTGTCCAAGTCCTACCACAAACCTTAGGGCACAGTTGATATTTAGTAAATATTTATTGGGAGACTATATCAAAGGTTAGAAAAAGGAGGGATATTGATTTCTTTGCCCATCCTGGCTGCTTCTATCCTCTCTGATTATCAACCAGAAAAGAGATAACTCAAGTGCATCAGATTACAATGTGACGGTAATTGTATTTAACAAAACCAGTGGTTACCAGTGGGAGAGGGAAGGCGGCTAAGGATCAAGATAGGGTTATGGGATTAAGAGTACAAACTACTATGTATAAAAGAGATGAACAACAAGGATGCATTGTACTACAGAGTAGTTATAACCATTATTTTGTAATAACTTTTAGTGGAGTACCGCCTATAAACTACTGAATCCCTATGTTGTATACCTAAAAGTGATAAACTATTGTAAATCAACTATTAACTCAATTTAAAAAAATAAATAGGGTGGAAGGTGGGAGGGAGGTTCAAGAGGGAGGGGATATATGTATGTACACCTATGGCTGATTCATGTTGATGTATGACAGAAACCAGCACAACATCATAAAGCAATTATCCTCCAATTAAAAATAAATTTTAAAAACACCAAAAGGAAAAATAAATAAATAAAAACTTCCCAGGGTAATGCTCTATGCACTAAAAATTGGGGGCCATTGACCTAAAGCACATTTCTATTCTCTTTTATTTGTATGTTGGATCTGGGTTTCTTCCTTCTTTTTGTGACTCCCCTTTGTTAAGACTATATTTTACATTTGTCATGACTGGTGATTATCATTTTCTATGTGTTTGTTTTTGTAAGCAGGAAAAGATTAAGAGGAAGACGTTAGATCCTAAAAAGTGGGCTGCTGCTGCTGCTAAGTTGCTTCAGTCGTGTCCGACTCTGTGCGACCCCATAGACGGCAGCCCACCAGGCTCTGCCATCCCTGGGATTCTCCAGGCAAGAACACTGGAGTGGGTTGCCATTTCCTTCTCCAATGCAGGAAAGTGAAAGGTGAAAGTGAAGTCACTCAGTCGTGTCCCACTCTTAGCGACCCCATGGACTGCAGCCTACCAGGCTCCTCCATCCATGGGATTTTCCAAGCAAGAGTAATGGAGTGGGGTGCCATTGCCTTCTCTGAAAAATTGGGCTAACAATACTTAACTCACAGGATTACTGTAGGAATTAAATGGATAATATATATATATATAGTATTTATTTAGCATAGTTCACAGCCCAAATGAAGTGCTCAATAAATGGTAGTTACTAGTAATAGTAGTGATAATAAACAACCCTGAATTTGTCACTTTCCCAATAAGATATAAATATATATTTCACAGGATATGTATGTTTGCATGTAGCTATGTATATAAAAGAGGAATAGTATCTAATTAATGTAACAATTTTGCTTTTTTTCATTTCTTTCCCTTTGGGATGGTCTTGATCCCTATCTCCTGTACAATGTCACGAACCTCTATCCATAATTCATCAGGCACTCTATCTATCAGATCTAGTCCCTTAAATCTATTTCTCACTTCCACTGTATAATCATAAGGTCATACCTGAATGGTCTAGTGGTTTTGCCCACTTTCTTCAATTTAAGTCTGAATTTGGCAATAAGGAGTTCATGATCTGAGCCACAGTCAGCTCCTGGTCTTGTTTTTGTTGACTGTATAGACCTTCTCCATCTTTGGCTGAAAAGAATATAATCAACCTGATTTCGGGGTTGACCATCTGGTGATGTCCATGTGTAGAGTCTTCTCTTGTGTTGTTGGAAGAGGGTGTTTGCTATGACCAGTGCATTCTCTTGGTAAAACTCTATTAGTCTTTGCCCTGCTTCATTCCGTATTCCAAGGCCAAATTAGCCTGTTACTGCAGGTGTTTCTTGACTTCCTACTTTTGCATTCCAGTCCCCTATAATGAAAAGGACATCTTTTTTGGGTGTTAGTTCTAAAAGGTCTTGTAGGTCTTCATAGAACTGTTCAACTTCAGCTTCTTCAGCGTTACTGGTTGGGGCATAGCCTTGGATTACTGTGATATTGAATGGTTTGCCTTGGAAATGAACAGAGATCATTCTGTCGTTTTTGAGATTGCATCCAAGAACTGCACTTCCGACTCTTTTGTTGACCATGATGGCTACTCCATTTCTTCTAAGGGATTCCTGCCCGCAGTAGTAGATATAATGGTCATCTGAGTTAAATTCACCCATTCCAGTCCATTTCAGTTCGCTGATTCCTAGAATGTCAACGTTCACTCTTGACATCTCCTGTTTCAGATCAGATCAGGTGCTCAGTCGTGTCTGACTCTTTGCGACCCCATGAATCACAGCATGGCAGGCCTCCCTGTCCATCACCAACTCCCAGAGTTCACTCAGACTCACATCCATCAAGTCAGTGATGCCATCCAGCCATCTCATCCTCTGTCGTCCCCTTCTTCTCCTGCCCCCAATCCCTCCCAGCATCAGAGTCTTTTCCAATGAGTCAACTCTTCGCATGAGGTGGCCAAAGTACTGGAGTTTCAGCTTCAGCATCATTCCTTCCAAAGAAATCCCAGGGCTGATCTCCTTCAGAATGGACTGGTTGGATCTCCTTGCAGTCCAAGGGACTCTCAAGAGTCTTTTCCAACCCCACAGTTCAAAAGCATCAATTCTTTGGCACTCAGCCTTCTTCACAGTCCAACTCTCACATCCATACATGACCACAGGAAAAACCATAGCCTTGACTAGACGAAACTTTGTTGGCAAAGTAATGTCTCTGCTTTTGAATATGCCATCTAGGTTGGTCATAACTTTCCTTCCAAGGAATAAACGTCTTTTAATTTCATGGCTGCAGTCACCATCTGCAGTGATTTTGGAGCCCAGAAAAATAAAGTCTGATGCTGTTTCCACTGTTTCCCCGTCTATTTCCCATGAAGTGATGGGACTGGATGCCATGATCTTCGTTTTCTGAATGTTGAGCTTTAAGCCAACTTTTTCATTCTCCACTTTCACTTTCATCAAGAGGCTTTTGAGTTCCTCTTCACTTTCTGCCATAAGGGTGGTGTCATCTGCATATCTGAGTTTATTGATAATTCTCCAGGCAATCTTGATTCCAGCTTGTGTTTCTTTCAGTCCAGCGTTTCTCATGATGTACTCTGCATAGAAGTTAAATAAACAGGATGACAATATACAGCCTTGATGTACTCCTTTTCCTGTTTGGAACCAGTCTGTTGTTCCATGTCCAGTTCTAACTGTTGCTTCCTGACCTGCATACAAATTTCTCAAGAGGCAGATCAGGTGGTCTAGTATTCCCATCTGTTTCAGAATTTTCCACAGTTTATCGTGATCCACACAGTCAAAGGCTTTGGCATAGTCAATAAAGCAGAAATAGATGTTTTTCTGGAACTCTCTTGCTTTTTCCATGATCCAGCGGATGTTGGCAATTTGATCTCTGCTTCTTCTGCCTTTTCTAAAACCAGCTTGAACATCAGGAAGTTCACGGTTCACATATTGCTGAAGCCTGCCTTGGAGAATTTTGAGCATTACTTTACCAGCGTGTGAGGTGAGTGCAATTGTGCAGTAGTTTGAGCATTCTTTGGCATTGCCTTTCTTAGGGATTGGAATGAAAACTGATCTTTTTCATTCCTGTGGCCACTGCTGAGTTTTCCAAATTTGCTGGCATATTGAGTGCAGCACTTTCACAGCATCATCTTTCAGGACTTGGAATAGCTCAACTACCGCCCCCATCCGGGGGGCCACGCCTTCTGCCTGGCTGCTGACCCGTCTGAGCCTGACCCGGGAGGGGCTGAGCAGAATCCACTTATTTGGAAACTTGGTGCCTGTTCCTGGATCGTGGTCTGCTGTGCTGGGAGGCCGGGACGCAGGAAGACCCAGTGGCCGTGGGCCGGGAGGCAGAGGGCCCGCGGGTCAGTAGGGGCCCATGGACACTGGTCACCATCGGGCGTTTGTGCTGTGGCGGCGGAGGGGACAGCTCTGGGACGAAGACGCACGTGGGTGGCAGGGAAGGAGCCTCTAAGGGCAGCGACTTCAGTTGTCTTGGTTGACTCGGACGGAGGGGTGTGTCCGCTGGAGGAAGTGCTTACTCTAGGTGTAAGGTGACCGGCGCACTAAGAGCAGGCGGCTGCGACAACCGGCGCACTAAGCATGGCTGAGAGGAGCCACCCCATGTCTGAGGTCAGGGGCAGAAGCCGGGAGGACCTCATGCCCAAAGGGCAGCGGCCAAGAGGAGTTACCCCACATCCGAGGTCAGGGGCAGCGGCCGAGAGTACCAGACTGCGACGGCGCAGGAACGGCGGAGAGGAGCTACCCCGCGGCCGAGGTCAGGTGGGGCGATGAGAGGAGTTACCCCGCATCCAAGGTCAGGGGCCATGGCCAGGAGGAGCAACCCACGCCCGAGGCCAGGGGCGGTGGCCGGGAGGACCAACCCCACGTCCAAGGAGCCGTGGCTGCGTGGGCACAGGAGGGCCTAGAGGCGCTATCCCACGTTGAAGGTCAGGAAGGGTGGAGGTGAGGAGATACCCCTCGTCCAAGGTAAGGAGCAATGGCTGCGCTTTGCTGGAGCAGCCGTGAAGAGATACCCCACGTCCAAGGTAAGAGAAATCCAAGTAAGATGGGTAGGTGTTGCAATAGGGCATCAGAGGGCAGACACACTGAAACCATAATCACAGAAAACTAGTCAATCTAATCACACTAGGACCACAGCCTTGTCTAAATCAATGAAACTAAGCCATGCCTGTGGGGCCACCCAAGATGGGCGGGTCATGGTGGAGAGGTCTGACAGAATGTGGTCCACTGGAGAAGGGAATGGCAAACCACTTCAGTATTCTTGCCTTGAGAACCCCATGAACAGGATGAAAAGGCAAAATGATAGGATACTGAAAGAGGAACTCCCCAGGTCAGTAGGTGCCCAATATGCTACTGGAGATCAGTGGAGAAATAACTCCAGAAAGAATGAAGGGATGGAGCCAAAGCAAAAAGAAGACCCAGCTGTGGATGTGACTGGTAATAGAAGCAAGGTCCGATGCTGTGAAGAGCAATATTGCATAGGAACCTGGAATGTCAGGTCCATGAATCAAGGCAAATTGGAAGTGGTCAAACAAGAGATGGCAAGAGTGAATGTCGACATTCTAGGAATCAGTGAACTGAAATGGGACTGGAATGGGTGAATTTAACTCAGATGACCATTATATCTACTACTGCGGGCAGGAATCCCTCAGAAGAAATGGTCAACAAAAGCCATCATGATCAACAAAAGAGTCTGAAATGCAGTACTTGGATGCAATCTCAAAAACAACAGAATGATCTCTGTTTGTTTCCAAGGCAAACCATTCAATATCTCCTGTTTGACCACTTCCAATTTGCCTTGATTCAAGGACCTGATATTCCAGGTTCCTATGCAGTGTTGCTCTTTACAGCACTGGACCTTGCTTTTATCATCAGTCACATCAACAACTGGGCATTGTTTTTGCTTTGGCTCCATCCCTTCATTCTTTCTGGAGTTATTTCTCCACTGATCTCCAGTAGCATATTGGGCACCTACTGACCTGGGGAGTTCCTCTTTCAGTATCCTATCATTTTGCCTTTTCATCCTGTTCATGGGGTTCTCAAGGCAAGAATACTGAAGTGGTTTGCCATTCCCTTCTCCAGTGGACCACATTCTGTCAGACCTCTCCACCATGACCCGCCCATCTTGGGTGGCCCCACAGGCATGGCTTAGTTTCATTGATTTAGACAAGGCTGTGGTCCTAGTGTGATTAGATTGACTAGTTTTCTGTGATTATGGTTTCAGTGTGTCTGCCCTCTGATGCCCTCTTGCGACACCTACTGTCTTGCATGGGTTTCTCTTACCTTGGACGTGGGGTATCTCTTCACGGCTGCTCCAGCAAAGCGCAGCCATTGCTCCTTACCTTGGATGAGGGGTATCTCCTCACCGCTGCCCCTCCTGACCTTGAACGTGGAATAGCTCCTCTAGGCCCTCCTGCGCCGGTGCAGCCACTGCTCCTTGGATGTGGGATTGCTTCTCCCGGCCGCTGCCGCTGGCCTCTGGCATGAGTAGCTCCTCTCCGCCGTTCCTGCGCTGTCGCAGCCTGGCATTCTCAGCCGCTGCCCCTGACCTAGGACGTGGGGTAACTCCTCTTGGCCACTGCCCCTCGGGCATGGGGTCTTCCCAGCTTCTGCCCCTGACCTCGGACATGGGGTAGCTCCTCTCGGCTATGCTCTGTGAGCCGTCGCAGCCGCCTGCGCGAAAAAGGTCAGTTTTCAGTCCAATCCCAAAGAAAGGCAATGCCAAAGAATGCTCAAACTACCACACAATTGCACTCATCTCACACGCTAGTAAAGTGATGCTTAGAATTCTCCAAGCCAGGCTCAGCAATACGTGAACCGTGAACTTCCAAATGTTCAAGCTGGTTTTAGAAAAGGCAGAGGAACCAGAGATCAAATTGCCAACATCTGCTGGATCATGGAAAAAGCAAGAGAGTTCCAGAAAAACATCTATTTCTGCTTTATTGACTATGCCAAAGCCTTTGACTGTGTGGATCACAATCAACTGTGGAAAATTCTTCAAGAGATGGGAATACCAGACCACCTGACCTGCCTCTTGAGAAATTTGTATGCAGGTCAGGAAGCAACAGTTAGAACTGGACATGGAACAACAGACTGGTTCCAAATAGGAAAAGGAGTGTGTCAAGGCTGTATATTGTCACTCTGCTTATTTAACTTCTATGCAGAGTACATCATGAGAAACCCTGGGCTGGAAGAAGCACAAGCTGGAATCAAGATTGCCGGGAGAAATATCAATAACCTCAGATATGCAGATGACACCACCCTTATGGCAGAAAGTGAAGAGGAACTCAAAAGCCTCTTGATGAAGGTGAAAGAGGAGAGTGAAAAAGTTGGCTTAAAACTTAAACATTCAGAAAACGAAGATCATGACATCCAGTCCCATCACTTCATGGGAAATAGATGGGGAAACAGTGGAAACAGCATCAGACTTTATTTTTCTGGGCTCCAAAATCACTGCAGATGGTGACTGCAGCCATGAAATTAAAAGACGCTTACTCCTTGGAAGGAAAGCTATGACCAACCTAGATAGCATACTGAAAAGCAGAGACATTACTTTGCCAACAAATGTCCGTCTAGTCAAGGCTATGGTTTTTCCTGTGGTCATGTATGGATGTGAGAGTTGGACTGTGAAGAAAGCTGAGCACCGAAGAATTGATGCTTTTGAACTGTGGGGTTGGAAAAGACTCTTGAGAGTCCCTTGGACTGCAAGGAGATCCAACCTGTCCATTCTGAAGAAGATCAGCCCTGGGATTCCTTTGGAAGGAATGATGCTAAAGCTGAAACTCCAGTACTTTGGCCACTTCATGAGAAGAGTTGACTCATTGGAAAAGACTCTGATGCTGGGAGGAATTGGGGGCAGGAGGAGAAGGGGACGACAGAGGACGAGATGGCTGGATGGCATCACTGACTTGATGGATGTGAGTCTAAGTGAACTCTGGGAGTTGGTGATGGACAGGGAGGCCTGGCGTGATGCAATTCATGGGGTCGCAAAGAGTCGGACACGACTGAGCGACTGAACTGAACTGAACTGAACTGAATGTAACAATATTATATATATATTATATAGCTATTACATATATACACCTATATTCATGTAAGATATTTCTGATTAGTAGATCATTTGCCTTGCCTTATTACGTACTCAATTTGTCCTGTCATCTGACTCCTGTCTGTCTGTCTAACACTTTGACTATCAGTCTTAGCTCTCAGGTAGAGGTGGTTGAAGATCCAATCTTATTCAGCACTTAGAAAATTGCTTCATTCCATTAGGAAAATTTTAAACTAGTCAGATGAATCACTATCAAGACTAATTTTGAAAACCGTGTTTGATCAGTGGTACAGTTTTGGTTGATAGCTCTGCTAGTCCCAAAGGAATCTTAACAAAATATTATCAAAGAGGAATACTTTGAAGACAGAAGAGATTATAGGAGGAGGCAAAGTTGGGGAGCAACCATACTTAATAAGAATTCTTCATACAGTTTCTCATTTATTAGACAAGCTTATGAACTGTGAATCATGTTGATTGTGCCCCTTTATCAGTGAGGACCAAACTGAGATTCTGGAAAGATCTCTTCAATAACACAGAGAAAATGATTCAAGAGGATTCTCAAAGATTTTTCTATAGGGGAAAAAGAAGTGAAGCAGTATAAATTTGATTTAAGCCAGACTTCTCTCTCCTGAACTAAAATTTGTCATGATCACAGCCTCCCTGCTCTCATTTAGAATTTGTTCATCGTTAGAAATCTCTGTTGAGAATGAAACTGTAACATGAGTTCCCATTTTTTAGTTTGAAGGTTTCAGCAGGGATTCCATCGGCTTCTGAACTCTTGCTGTATCTACCTGACGACTTTCCAGGGGATTGAATAGAACAGCACAAAGAACTCTGGTATTCAGAGAGCTGCAAGTAAGACTCTGAAATGCAGCTTTCAATATGTATTTGCCATATTTGCCATAGTATCTGTTTAGTTCTTAATATGCACGAATATAAAAGCCTCTATTATAATATAGGTGGGGTGGGGTGGCGAGAAGAGTAGGAAATCCCATGAGAGTTTGAAGAGACAGGGGTATTCAGCTATAAAACAAAGTTTTCAGAGGGTGCTCTCAAACAACAGAGAGCAATCGGAGACGGGGTCTAGAAGCAAGGACATGCTGCCCAGGATGGGGATGAGAATACAGAAGAGAACAGCTGACACAAGATCCGTAAAGAATTATGTATCTTCTCTGAAGGCTTCACCAGAGCCTCTTGTCAGCTTTTCCTTACTGATGAGCCTTCTCATATTTTCACCTCCCTTCCTTTCCACTCGGATTCCATAATATATCACTTTAGTAACTCTCCTCCTCAACCTTTTGAGGTTGAGGAAAAGGTTGGTATCCTCAACCTTTTCATTTCATTGGCTTTTTTATAACCAATTATCTGGCTAAATCCTGGAAAATTCTACTTGTCCTTCCCTGTGTATCTACCCAGGATGCCAACCACTGCTGGAGAGAACCATGACTGAGCAGTCTGTAAATTCATGGGATGGGCATTCAAAGATGCCAGGCAATCATCATTTCTCCTACTCACTGCTCTGCCCCATTCAGCAGATTGTCAAATCTCCCGAATCTTTAAATCCATGTTCTCTGAAGCTCCCCTAACACTCTTAGAAAATAATCACCTATTTTACTGGAAATAACAGATACTGTTGGATAGAAACACCTCTGCTTCCTACTTCCGACTCCCAAAACTAAGCCCTGCTTTATCCACCCCTTCTCTCTTCCCTCCTCACTCTTGGAAAAGAGAGAGTTCTGGGTCACATGACTTCAGTTCTATCAGTTTTCTTTCCCCTGCTTATCTCTTTAGTTCTCTCCCTGGTTCTTTCTGCTCAGCAAATATTTCTCTATCTGAATTTTAACTTCCCTTCTTTCCACTCCTTCCAACCCAGCATCTGGAAAGACTTGTTTGCATTTACTCTTTCCCCTCCTTGCCTTTTCTCCCACCAGTCCACGAAACATCTTCTGGATCTTTCAAGTCACAGTTCCAATGACTTTTTTAATCCTTATCTAACTTACCCCAGTCACTGTCCCCCAGCCATGAAATTCTTCATATTTTGCTTCTAATCTCCCCACCCTGCTCTTCGTACTCCCATCCACAGTTCATCCTTAAAATATCAGATTTTTGTTCAATTTAAAGATGTTAGACATTTGCATTCATGTGTCAATTGTTGCTCATGACCTCTAGTGTCATTGAATTTTTCTAAATTATTTGCAAAAGATATTTTACATTGTGAAGTTTTTTTTTCTTTTTTTTGCATTTATTTATTTTTTATTTTTTTAATTTAATTTTATTTAACTTTACAATATTGTATTGGTTTTGCCATATATCAAAATGAATCTGCCACAGGTATACATGTGTTCCCCATCCTGAACCCTCCTCCCTCCTCCCTCCCCATACCATCCCTCTGGGTCATCCCAGTGCACCAGCCCCAAGCATCCAGTATCGTGCATCGAACCTGGACTGGCAACTCGTTTCATATGTGATATTATACATATTTCAATGCCATTCTCCCAAATCATCCCACCCTCTCCCTCTCCCACAGAGTCCAAAAGACTGTTCTATAGTTTTAAAGTTACCAAAACCTCATAGGCTTGGTCACAAGCACTGCTGCTGCTGCTGCTAAGTCGCTTCAGTCGTGTCTGACTCTGTGCGACCCCAGAGACGGCAGCCCACCAGGCTCCCCCATCCCTGGGATTCTCCAGGCAAATACATTGGAAGGGGTTGCCATTTCCTTCTCCAATGCATGAAAGTTAAGAGTGAAAGTGAAGTCGCTCAGTCGTGTCCGACTCCTAGTGACCCCATGGACTGCAGCCTACCAGGCTCCTCTGTCCATAGGCACTGGAAACATTAAAAATTTTTCATTTGCCTTTCAATTTTTAAGAAAATTTTAATATGTTGATCTTTTCCTTTATATTAATAGCTTCTATTTTCAGTGTCATGCTTAGACACATCTTGCTTATGTGTGAACGTTGCTCAATCGTGTCCGACTCTTGGCGACCCTGTGGATTATATAGTCTATGGAATTCTCCAGGCCACAATACTGGAGTGGGTAGCCTTTCCCTTCTCCAGGGGATCTTCCCAACCCAGCGATCAAACCCAGGTCTCCCACATTGCAGGTGAATTCTTTACCAGATGAGCCACAAGGGAAGCCCAAGAATACTGGAGAGGGTAGCCTATCCTTTCTCCAGGGGATCTTCCTGACCTAGGAATCAAACCAGTATCTCCTGCATTGCAGACGGATTCTTTACCAACTGAGCTATCAGGGAAGCTGATCTTGCTTATACTAATAATAAATAAGAAAAAATTGAATATCAATATTTAATATTGATATTGCTTATATTAAATATTGCTTATATTAATATTAAATATTGATATTAAAATTTTTTTCTTTTTCCAGTAAAGATTTCTTCTTTTTATTTTTTTATTTTTTAAATTTTATTTTATTTTTAAACTTTACAATATTGTATTAGTTTTGCCAAATATCGAAATGAATCTGCCACAGGTATACCTGTGTTCCCCATCCTGAACCCTCCTCCCTCCTCCCTCCTTATACCCTCCCTCTGGGTCGTCCCAGTGCACCAGCCCCAAGCATCCAGTATCGTGCATCGAACCTGGACTGGCAACTCGTTTCATACATGATATTATACATGTTTCAATGCCATTCTCCCAAATCTCCCCACCCTCTCCCTCTCCCACAGAGTCCATAAGACTGATGTATACATCAGTGTCTCTTTTGCTGTCTCGTACACAGGGTTATTGTTACCATCTTTCTAAATTCCATATATATGCGTTAGTATACTGTATTGGTGTTTTTCTTTCTGGCTTACTTCACTCTGTATAATAGGTTCCAGTTTCATCCATCTCATTAGAACTGATTCAAATGTATTCTTTTTAATGGCTGAGTAATACTCCACTGTGTATATGTACCACAGCTTTCTTATCCATTCATCTGCTGATGGGCATCTAGGTTGCTTCCATGTCCTGGCTATTATAAACAGTGCTGCGATGAACATTGGGGTACACGTGTCTCTTTCCCTTCTGGTTTCCTCAGGGTGTATGCCCAGCAGAGGGATTGCTGGGTTGTATGGCAGTTCTATTTCCAGTTTTTTAAGGAATCTCCACACTGTTCTCCATAGTGGCTGTACTAGTTTGCATTCCCACCAACAGTGTAAGAGGGTTCCCTTTTCTCCACACGCTCTCCAGCATTTATTGCTTGTAGACTTTTGGATCGCAGCCATTCTGACTCATGAAATGGTACCTCAATGTGGTTTTGATTTGCATTTCTCTGATAATGAGTGATGTTGAACATTTTTTCATGTGTTTGTTAGCCATCTGTATATCTTCTTTGGGGAAATATCTGTTTATATCTTTGGCCCATTTTTTGATCGGGTTGTTTATTTTTCTGGAATTGAGCTGTAGGAATTGCTTGTATATTTTTGAGATTAATTCTTTGTCAGTTGCTTCATTTGCTATTATTTTCTCCCATTCTGAAGGCTGTCTTTTCACCTTGCTTATAGTTTCCTTTGTTGTGCAGAAGCTTTTAATTTTAATTAGGTCCCATTTGTTTATTTTTGCTTTTATTTCCAATATTCTGGGAGGTGGGTCATAGAGGATCCTGCTGTGATGTATGTCGGAGAGTGTTTTGCCTATGTTCTCCTCTAGGAGTTGTATAGTTTCCGGTCTTACGTTTAGATCTTTAATCCATTTTGAGTTTATCTTTGTGTATGGTGTTAGAAAGTGTTCTAGTTTCATTCTTTTACAAGTGGTTGACCAGTTTTCCCAGCACCACTTGTTAAAGAGATCGTCTTTAATCCATTGTATATTCTTGCCTCCTTTGTCAAAGATAAGGTGTCCATATGTGCGTGGATTTATCTCTGGGCTTTCTATTTTGTTCCATTGATCTATATTTCTGTCTTTGTGCCAGTACCATACTGTCTTGATAACTGTGGCTTTGTAGTAGAGCCTGAAGTCAGGTAGGTTGATTCCTCCAGTTCCATTCTTCTTTCTCAAGATAGCTTTGGCTATTCGAGGTTTTTTGTATTTCCATACAAATTGTGAAATTCTTTGTTCTAGCTCTGTGAAGAATACCGTTGGTAGCTTGATAGGGATTGCATTGAATCTATAAATTGCTTTGGGTAGTATACTCATTTTCACTATATTGATTCTTCCAATCCATGAACATGGTATATTTCTCCATCTGTTAGTGTCCTCTTTGATTTCTTTCACCAGTGTTTTATAGTTTTCTATATATAGGTCTTTCGTTTCTTTAGGTAGATATATTCCTAAGTATTTTATTCTTTCCGTTGCAATGGTGAATGGAATTGTTTCCTTAATTTCTCTTTCTGTTTTCTCATTATTAGTGTATAGGAATGCAAGGGATTTCTGGGTGTTGATTTTATATCCTGCAACTTTACTATAGTCATTGATTAGTTCTAGTAATTTTCTGGTGGAGTCTTTAGGGTTTTCTATGTAGAGGATCATGTCATCTGCAAATAGTGAGAGTCTTACTTCTTCTTTTCCAATTTGGATTCCTTTTATTTCTTTTTCTGCTCTGATTGCTGTGGCCAAAACTTCCAAAACTATGTTGAATAGTAATGGTGAAAGTGGGCACCCTTGTCTTGTTCCTGACTTTAGAGGAAATACTTTCAATTTTTCACCATTGAGGATAATGTTTGCTGTGGGTTTCTCATATATAGTTTTTATTATGTTGAGGTATGTTCCTTCTATTCCTGCTTTCTGGAGAGTTTTGATCATAAATGGATGTTGAATTTTGTCAAAGGCTTTCTCTGCATCTATAGAGATAATCATATGGTTTTTACTTTTCAATTTGTTAATGTGGTGTATTACATTGATTGATTTGCGGATATTGAAGAATCCTTGCATCCCTGGGATAAAGCCCACTTGATCATGGTGTATGGTCTTTTTAATGTGTTGTTGGATTCTGATTGCTAGAATTTTGTTAAGGATTTTTGCATCTATGTTCATCAGTGATATTGGCCTGTAGTTTTCTTTTTTTGTGGGATCTTTGTCAGGTTTTGGTATTAGGGTGATGGTGGCCTCATAGAATGAGTTTGGAAGTTTACCTTCCTCTGCAATTTTCTGGAAGAGTTTGAGCAGGATAGGTGTTAGCTCTTCTCTAAATTTTTGGTAGAATTCAGCTGTGAAGCCGTCTGGACCTGGGCTTTTGTTTGCTGGAAAATTTTTGATTACAGTTTCAATTTCCGTGCTTGTGATGGGTCTGTTAAGATTTTCTATTTCTTCCTGGTCGAGTTTTGGAAAGTTGTACTTTTCTAAGAATTTGTCCATTTCTTCCACGTTGTCCATTTTATTGGCGTATAATTGTTGATAGTAGTCTCTTATGATCCTTTGTATTTCTGTGTTGTCTGTTGTGATCTCTCCATTTTCATTTCTAATTTTATTGATTTGATTTTTCTCCCTTTGTTTCTTGATGAGTATGGCTAATGGTTTGTCAATTTTATTTATCCTTTCAAAGAACCAGCTTTTGGTTTTGTTGATTTTTGCTATGGTCTCTTTTGTTTCTTTTGCATTTATTTCTGCCCTAATTTTTAAGAGTTCTTTCCTTCTACTAACCCTGGGGTTCTTCATTTCTTCCTTTTCTAGCTGCTTTAGGTGTAGAGTTAGGTTATTTATTTGACTTTTTTCTTGTTTCTTAAGGTATGCCTGTATTGCTATGAACTTTCCCCTTAGGACTGATTTTAAAGTGTCCCATAGGTTTTGGGTTGTTGTGTCTTCATTTTCATTAGTTTCTATGCAAATTTTGATTTCATTTTTTATTTCTTCTGTGATTTGTTGGTTATTCAGCAGCGTGTTGCTCAGCCTCCATATGTTGGAATTTTTAATAGTTTTTCTCCTGTAATTGAGATCTTATCTTACTGCATTGTGGTCAGAAAAGATGCTTGGAATGATTTCTATGTTTTTGAATTTACCAAGGCTAGATTTATGGCCCAGGATGTGATCTATCCTGGAGAAGGTTCCATGTGTGCTTGAGAAAAAGGTGAAATTCATTGTTTTGGGATGAAATGTCCTATAGATATCAATTAGGTCTAACTGGTCTATTGTATCGTTTAAAGTTTGTGTTTCCTTGTTAATTTTCTGTTTAGTTGATCTATCCATAGGTGTGAGTGGGGTATTAAAGTCTCCCACTATTATTGTGTTATTGTTAATTTCTCCTTTCATACTTGTTAGCATTTGTCTTACATATTGTGGTGCTCCCGTGTTGGGTGCATATATTTTTATAATTGTTATATCTTCTTGGATTGATCCTTTGATCATTATGTAGTGACCTTCTTTGTCTCTTTTCACAGCCTTTGTTTTAAAGTCTATTTGATCTGATATGAGTATTGCTACTCCTGCTTTCTTTTGGCCCCTATTTGCATGGAAAATCTTTTTCCAGCCCTTCACTTTCAGTCTGTATGTGTCCCCTGTTTTGAGGTGGGTCTCTTGTAGACAACATATATAGGGGTCTTGTTTTTGGATCCATTCAGCCAGTCTTTGTCTTTTGGTTGGGGCATTCAACCCATTTAAGTTTAAGGTAATTACTGATAAGTATGATCCCGTTGCCATTTACTTTATTGTTTTGGGTTCGAATTTATACACCGTTTTTGTGTTTCCTGTCTAGAGAATATCCTTTAGTATTTGTTGGAGAGCTGGTTTGGTGGTGCAGAATTCTCTCAGCTTTTGCTTGTCTGAAAAGCTTTTGATTTCTCCTTCATATTTGAATGAGATCCTTGCTGGGTACAATAATCTGGGCTGTAGGTTATTTTCTTTCGTCATTTTAAGTATGTCTTGCCATTCCCTCCTGGCTTGAAGAGTTTCTATTGAAAGATCAGCTGTTATCCTTATGGGAATTCCCTTGTGTGTTATTTGTAGTTTTTCCCTTGCTGCTTTTAATATTTGTTCTTTGTGTTTGATCTTTGTTAATTTGATTACTATGTGTCTTGGGGTGTTTCGCCTTGGGTTTATCCTGTTTGAGGCTCTCTGGGTTTCTTGGACTTGGGTGATTATTTCCTTCCCCATTTTAGGGAAGTTTTCAACTATTATCTCCTCAAGTATGTTCTCATGGTCTTTCTTTTTGTCTTCTTCTTCTGGGACCCCTATGATTCGAATGTTGTAGCGTTTAATATTGTCCTGGAGGTCTCTGAGATTGTCCTCTGTTTCTTTTAATTCGTTTTTCTTTTATCCTCTCTGATTCATTTATTTCTACCATTCTATCTTCTAATTCACTAATCCTATCTTCTGCCTCTGTTATTCTACTATTTGTTGCCTCCAGAGTGTTTTTAATTTCATTTATTGCATTATTCATTATATATTGACTCTTTTTTATTTCTTCTAAGTCCTTGTTAAATCTTTCTTGCATCTTCTCGATCTTTGTCTCCAGGCTATTTATCTGTGATTCCATTTTGATTTCAAGATTTTGGATCAATTTCACTATCATTATTCGGAATTCTTTATCAGGTAGATTCCCTATCTCTTCCTCTTTTGTTTGGTTTGGTGGGCATTTATCCTGTTCCTTTATCTGCTGGGTATTCCTCTGTCTCTTCATCTTGTTTAAATTGCTGATTTTGGGGTGTCCTATCTGTATTCTGGCAGTTTGTGGAGTTCTCTTTATTGTGGCATTTCCTCGCTGTGTGTGGGTTTGTACAGGTGGCTTGTCAAGGTTTCTTGGTTAGGGAAGCTTGTGTCGATGTTCTGGTGGGTGGAGCTGTATTTCTTCTCTCTGGAGTGCGATGAAATGTCCAGTAATGAGTTATGGGATGTCTATGGTTTTGGGGTGACTTTGGGCTGCCTGTATCTTGGAGCTCAGGGCTGTGTTCCTTTATTGCTGGAGAATTTGCTTGGTATGTCTTGCCCTGAAATTTGTTAGCCCTTGTGTGGTGCTTGGTTTCAGTGCAGGTATGGAGGCATTTGATGAGCTCCTGTCAATTAATGTTCCTTGGAGTCAGGAGCTCCCTGGAGTCAGAGTTTGGACTTAAGCCTCCTGCTTCCAGTTATCGGTCTTATTTTTACAGTAGTTTCAAAGCTTCTCCTTCTATACAGCACCATTGATAAAACATCTACGTTAAAGATGAAAAGTTTCTCTACCGTGAGGGTCACCCAGAGAGGTTCACAGTGTTACATGGAGAAGAGAAGAGGGAGGAGGGAGTTAGAGGTGACCCGAATGAGATGAGGTGGAATCAGTAGTGGAGAGAGTGGGCTAGCCAGTAATCTCTTCCTTATGTGCACTCCACAACTGGACCACTCAGAGTTGTTCATGGAGTTATACTGAGAAGAGAAGAAGGAGGAAGGTGACAGAGGTGGCCAGGAGGATAAAAGGGGGGAATGAAAAGGAGGGAGACAGATCCAGCCAGTAATCAGTTCCCTAAGTGTTCTCCCCGTCTGGAACACACAGAAATTCACAGAGATGGGTAGAGTAGAGAGGAGTTAGGGAGGAGACACCGGTGACCTGGTGGAGAAAATGCAGAGTCCAAAGGGAGAGAGAGCAGTCAAGCCAGTAATCTCGTTCCCTAGTGAAAAATGGGTACTGAAGATTGGGTTCTTAAAGGTACAAAATTGGTAACAAATACATAAAAGCAAAAATTAAAAATCTAGAGTAGAGTTTGGAATTTCAAAAATACAACGTTAAAGAAAAGAAGAAGGAAAAGAAAGAGAGAAAAAACAAACAAACAAAAACAAACAAGGTCGCGAAAATTATAAAGAAAATATAGGTACAAAATTGATAACTAATACCAAAAAGCCAAAGTTAAAAATCTAGAGTAGAGTTCGGAATTTCAAAAATACAATGTTAAAAAAAGAAGAAAAAGAAAGAGAGAGGAAAAAAAAAAAAAACAAGAACAAACAAAGTCACTTAAATTATAAAGAAAATACAGGTACAAAATTGATAACACATACCAAAAAGCATAAATTAAAAATCTAGAGTAGAGTTTGGAATTTCAGATATACAATGTTATTTAAAAGAAGAAGAGAAAGAAACAGAGAAAAAGAAAAAGAAAAAAGAAAAAAGGGTCACAGAAATTATAAAAAAAAAAAACTATAGGTACAAAATTGATAACAAATACCAAAAAGCTAAAATTAAAAATCTAGAGTAGAGTTTGGAATTTCAGATATACAATGTTATTTAAAAGAAGAAGAGAAAGAAACAGAGAAAAAGAAAAAGAAAAAAGAAAAAAGGGTCACAGAAATTATAAAAAAAAAAAACAAAAAACTATAGGTACAAAATTGATAACAAATACCAAAAAGCTAAAATTAAAAATCTAGAGTAGAGTTTGGAATTTCAAAAATACAATGTTAAAGAAAAGAAAGAAAAAAAAAAAACAAGGTCAAAAAAGTATAAAAAATATATATATGAAGTTTGCTTTAAAAAAAAATAGGGTCTTCTTTTTTTTTTTTTTGCAAAGTAGCCGGTTATAAAAGTGAAAATTAAAGGAATAATAGAGGACTTAAAAAAAAATTTTTTTAATTAAAAAAAAAAAAAAGACAGAATGATCGTAAAAATAGTAAAAATATATCTAGGACTTTCTCCGGTTTTGTTGTGAGTATTGTGGGTTCAGTTCATTTTTGGCTAGTTCCTTGGTCCGACTTATATTTCTCAAGATCTATAGGCCCCTTCCTATGTAGTTGGTACTAACCACAGGGTTTTAATCTATTGCCTGTAGCTTCCAAGGCGGTTCCCTCTGTTATAGCTTCTTCTGTTTGCTGGTCTCTTCAGTGTCTGGTTTCCACCCTGACACAAAGGGGATGGTGGAGGACACTTTTTTTTTTGTTTGTTTGTTTTTTTAGGCTCACTTGTTCATTCGCGCTGAGGGGAGGTAGGGAGGGATGCTGCAAACAAATAACACTGGCGTGTGCTCGCAGTGCCTCAGCCACACTGGGTCTGCCCCGCCCCGTTCCCGGCGCGTGTAGCCTCCCTGCCCACGCTGCTCAGGCTCTAGGTTGCTCCGCTGGGAATCATCCGAGGCCGGCCCTGGGCTTCCTGCACTTCCCAGGTCCAAGCCGCTCAGGTTCAGGCACTCGGATAGTCCTCAGAGGCGCAGACTCTCGGTTGGGCCTGCGTTTTGTGCCCTTCCCAGATCCGAGCAGCTCAGGTGATGAGGTGTTTGGTGAGCGCAATTGCTGTGACTTATCATCTCCCCGCGGCTCGGTTATCTAGGTGTGCATCCGGCACACCTTTTCAGGCAGATGTTGACCGTCCAGACCCCCAAGAAGTTTTAGTTAGCAAAGAAGCCTGCTTACAGTTTTATAGATAATGTCTCTCTGGGGCTGCGATTGTCCCCTTCCGGCTCTGGCTGCCTATCACCGGAGGGGGACGGTCTGCCGCCGGCTATCTCTGTTTAGTCCTTTGTTCCGTGCGCAGGCCTGGTGGTGTCTTAGGTTAGGGCTGGCTTTTTGCGTGGTAGATATCCCACAGTCTGGTTTGCTAGCCCAAATTATTTCACTCAGATAGCGCTCGGGGTATTCAGGCCAGATCCTTGCGATACAGCCCTCGCTGCGCCTCCCTGCCCAGCCCCCGCTTGCTAATGGCGGATGCAGGCGTCTGCGCTGCTTCTCCGCTGGGGGAGTTACCCTAGGGCTCGCAATGTGTGGGTTTTAATTGTTTATTTATTTTTCCTCACTGTTACGTTGCCCTCTGTGCTTCCAAGGCTCGGCACAGATTCGGCAGTGAGAAGGTTTCCTGGTGTTTGGAAACTTCTCTCTTTTTAAGACTCCCTTCCCAGGACAGAACTCTGTCCCTCCCTCTTTTGTCTCTTTTTTTGTCTTTTATATTTTTTTCCTACCTCCTTTCGAAGACTTGGGTTGTTTTTCTGGGTGCCTGATGTCCTCTGCCGGCATTCAGAAGTTGTTTTGTGGAATTTACTCGGCGTTTAAATGTTCTTTTGATGAATTTGTGGGGGAGAAAGTGTTCTCCCCGTCCTACTCCTCCGCCATCTTAGCTCCTCCCCCCTAAAATTTTTTTTCTTAAGAGCAGTTTAAGGCAAAATACAGAGGAAGGTCCAGAGATTTCCCATAATCCCCCTGCACCACACATACATTACCTCCCTGATAATCAACACCCCACCTGAATGACACATTTTTTACAGCTGATAAACCTAATGATTACTGATACATCATTATCAACAAAAGTCCATTGCTTGCCTTAGAGTTTGTGCTTGGTATTGTGCATCCTATGGATTTGAAAAAATGTATAATAACATGTATCCATCACTGCAGTATCACAAAGAGTATTTTCACTACCCTGAAAAATCCCCTGTGCTTCATCTAGTCATCTCTTCCTCACCCTGAACCCCTGACAACCACTGATATTTTCACTGTCTCCATAGTTGTATCTTTCCCAGAATGTTATACAATTGGAATCATATAGCCTTATCAGATTGGCTTCTTTTATTTAGTAATATACATGTAAGTTTCCTCAATGTCTTTTCATGGCTTGACAGCTCATCTCTTTTTATCACTGGATATTCCATCATCTGGATGTATCACAGTTTATCTATTCACCTACTGAAGGACATCCTGGTTGCTTCCAAGTTTTGGAAAATATGAATAAAGCTGCTATACACATTATGTGCAGGTTTTTGTGTGGACATAAGTTTTCAGTTCTTATAGGCGAAGTGCCAAGGAACACATTTACTGAATCACATGGTAAGAAAGTCCTAGCTGCCTGCAAAGTGACCACCATCTTGAATTTCCACCTGCAGTGAATGAGATTTCCTGTTGCTCCACATGCTTGTCGATATTTGGTATTGTGTATTCTCAATGTTCTGGATTTTGGCCATTCTAATAGGTGTGTAGTGGTTCTATTTTTCTTCTGATAGTTTTACGGCTTAACTTTTTGATGTTCAAATCTTTATCTGAAGTTTATTTGGGTAGAAATTTATTATGATGTGGAGAAAAGAGTTACTGATAATTTGTTCCAAATGTTAAGCCACTTGCCTCCCAAATAACTTATTGAATAATCCTTTTCCAAAGGTATTTTAAATTGCACCTTTTTTGCTCTATTAGCATCTCATAATACTTGGACCTATCTCTAGATTCTCAATTATGTTCTGTTCTTTCCTATTTCTGGACCTATTCCTTAATACTTTTAATGATGTAGATTTACAATGCATTTCATTGTTTGGAAAATAGACTTCTAAAACTTTTTTATTGACCGGTTTTATGCTTTTATTTTCTCAGGTAAACTACAGAAGCATTTGGTCACCTTATAAAGAATACTTTATCATTTATATTTTTATCACAATTTGTTAAATATTTACATTAACGGGGAAATATGGACCACTGTGTACTTTCAAACTTTTTCTTTCAGATGTTATATCTTTCTTTTTTGATTCCCAGGAGAGGACTAAACTGTCCTACCCATAGATCTCATAGTTTTTGCTAAGTTCACTCCTAAATAATTTACATATTTTGGTTTTCATTACTATTGTGAATGGAATTTTTATGTTCCATTATATTTATATAGAGAGAGGCTGTATATAATTATCTTGATTCCAGATATTCTACAAAACCCACTTAGTAGTTTTAATAATTTCTAGTTTATTGTGTAACAGTTTTTAAGTGTTTTCATCTATAATCTGCAAAAGAGATAACATCACTTTCCAATAAATACAAATTTTTGTAAAATATCAGATTGTAATGTAAACAAATTTCACAAATATATTAAAAGGAATGGAGATTTTTCTTGTATTTAATTTGAAAGTCTCTGGTTTTATTATTAGGCATCGTGTTTTCTGCTTACTAAACAGATTTTATATCTATGTATTTATTTGTATGCACCTAGAGTATCTCCTCATGGCTCAGCTGGTAAAGAATCCGCCTGCAATGTGGGAGACCTAGGTTCGATCCCTGGATTGGGAAGATCCTCTGGAGAAGGGAGAGGCTACCCACTCCAGTATTCTAGCCTGGAGAATTCCATGGACTATACAGTCCATGTGGTTACAAAGAGTCAGACACGACTGAGCAACTTTCACCTCTTCACCTCAGAGTATCTTAGGAAGGTTAGCCAGAAACCAGTAACAGTGACGGTGTCTGGGAAGGAGTTTGATGGGACAGTTAAATAGGGATACAGTTCATGAATATACTTGTGTGTCTTGAATTTTGTACCATTTACATGTGTAATTCATTCAAAACAAATAATAGAATTTAAAAAATCAAAGAAATATTTATTTTCTTATTAAAGAAATTATTTATTTGGTTTTAGTTTCTAAGATTTTAAAAAAAATACTTTGCAATGGTGGTGAATTAAACATGTGTTTCTTTATTTATTGCCCTGATCACATGATTGTTATTTGATCTTTGGTTTATTACATCTAACATGTGTCTCATTTTAAACCATATTCATTGGTTATTATATCTTAGTTTTTTTCTGATGAAATAACTAGTGTTTTATTTAGCACCTCTGTATCTATGGTCATAAATAAGATTGTTTTGCAGTGGGGGTAGTTGTGAAGTTTTGGTCAGGTTTTGATGTCAGTATTCTGAAATAAATTGACAAGTCCTCTAGACTTTCTTAGGCTCAAAAACTTATTTAGCATGGAATTTCTCTTGTCCTTGAAAAATTGAAGGAACTCATCTATAAAACCCCCTGGCTTTAACTTTCTTTTGGAAGATATGTTTTGATAAAATGTTTGATTTTTAAAAACTGCTATAATTTTATTAAAGTTTTCAACAAAGCAAATATGCCTTAATATTTCTTATAAATTATTGACTTGAAAGACACCTTCTCAGTGCAGTGTGGGTGTGATTTTAAATCAAGTCTAGACCATATTGTGGTTATAAATGGTAAAAAAAATATTAAAAAGTGAAGTTATTAATATAAAAAGTTTACTTTCTGATTTTAAAATTACAAAATTTCTTTCATAAATCACTGAATCTTGCTCTCTCAAAATAGAAATACATATTAATATTTGGTAAAAAAAAAATCTGAATTTTTCAACTAACACACATGGTCACACGAGATAAACCAACTCTTAAAAATATTTGATTTTCTGCTCAGAGTCCATAGGAACTAAAATGGAGTAGGAACTAAAATGACAAATTTATCTCACTCTAGAGAACGAATCTCTGTAACTCAACCATATCTCTGCCACTCATGAATCATCAAGTCTGGCCTTTACTTGTGGGATAAATATATCTGTTACGTATACCTTCTTGTCCTTTTTTGCATAACTATATATTTCTTTCTTTGCATCCACTTTTATTTATTTGCATCCTACTTCTGATACAGTGGAGACCTAACTTAGAGGAAATCAATTAAATCTACCAGTACTCTTTTGGCTGTGTAAAACTGCTGATCAAAACAGCACATTTGCCAGAGTCCTTACCGTATTTTCTTCAAAGTAGAGGCACGAGCAGGAAAAGGGAGTGAGGTGAACATTTGATCAAGATGACAAGCACCGGTGGATCCCTGCTGCGAGCTGGAACACAAGCCTGATGACATGTATTTGGTGTCATTCTGATGTAGATTCTGACAGAGGCCAATTTATGGTCCAATTTATGTCTTGACTCTCATACGAAGGCCAAGCAAGCTATAAAATGTAATAAGAATTTCTTCAATCAATGTCCAGAGGAAAAACAAATCACTCAGTTACTGACACAATATTGCATCAACACCCCGGTAAAGTTCTCACAAGTGTGTGACATGCCCCCAAGCTACAAAGAGCATGGAGACGAAAACCCGCCGTAGCAACACCACGTCCTTATGGAAAAAGTCCTAAACTTTATAGCTGCTAGTAAGTCATTACCTTTCTTTTCCCTTTATTCTAATAATACTTTTATTTGGGGGAGATGGGGAGAGGAGTATTAAATAAATAAATGATTCTCCTCCCTTCCAAGACTTCAGTTTCATTCTAATTTCTGACCCGTGTGCTGTGAACCCCTTTCCTCTTCTCCCTACCCCCTTTCCTTCCTATCAGTTACCTTTTTGCAGAGAAAGTTATTTATTTGTCCCTCGGCAGATCATTCCAACTTAGGCTCCTAGTGAGGTAACGTAGATTAGTCCCTGATCACAGTTTCTCTCCAGCCAGTCGTGGGCTCATGTATTTTCATTCTGTCTCTTGTTTAAATGTTTTCTAACCAGACACACATTGTTAAGCACTGTTACGAGTTGGTGCATGGAGGATTTCAGAGAAGAAAGGTGGGAGAATTTCCTGGCTGTCCATGAAGTCTAGTCTAATTGTTTCTGATTTGTTTCTTCCGAATCCAATTTTAAGACTGTCACTGTGCAACACACACACACACACAGGAGTACCATTGTGCTGTATTTCAAATGTGGCTTCATGTATGTATGCAGTGAAGACTGGAGTCAGAATCATTTTGTTTATTGGTATGGGGGGTGCAAAATGGCTAACGTAAGGCACTTCGTATTTGAAAGTGTTTGCCTTTGGAACATTAGGTAAGTTACAGGGCAGGGCAGGAAAACAGAACACATTTTTTAGAAGTACTTTTCCCTCTTTTTAGAAAAGAATAGGGGAACCATTAAAGAGGAACTGAAATGCTGAGAAACATTGTGGGGCGTCCTGGATGAGAACTGGGGGCAGCTCTTGTTCACAGGGCTTCCCTGGTGGCTCAGATGGTAAAGAATCTGCCTGCAATGCAGGAGACCTGGGTTTGATCCCTAGGTCAGGAAGATCCCCTGGAGGAGGGAATGGCAACCCACTCCCCTGGTGGGCTGCAGTCCATGGGATGGCAAAGAGTCAGACAAGACTTAGCAACTAACACTTCCACACACTGGTTCCCATGGCAGCACTGGTTCTTCATGGCTCTGAATGTGCTGGGAAGGTAATCCTGACTTAGCAGTGCTTCTACAAAGGCCAACACTAACACACAAGAGTCAGGCAGTGATCAGCATTAGTATTTGGTAATATATCCAATATATTCCTGAAAAGGAATAAGGCTCCATCCAGTCAGGGCATATTTTGTCTGTGCATAGTAAGAACTGGTGGCCTTCTGCATTGATTGGCTTTTCCTCTGGGATATTCCCCGACTCCACAAGTTCAAAATTAAGCACCCCTTCTTATGGTCTTAAAGTAAAGCAACTGTGATTCTCTATTGTCTGCGAAAATCCAGGTCTTGTGAGGCCCAAACCAATACGACTGGGTGGACTTTTAAAAAAATACAAAGCAATTTTCAAAGGTGACTCTATTTTAGATAGGTTAAAAAAAAAAAAAATCCCCACAACTTCTTAGAACCTTGGAGATTTGAATTCCCTTGTGAAACGGCATTGTACTAGTTACGGTTACATAGATGTGATTCTTGGTGCAACCTGGCCCCTCTCCCTACCCCACACCTAGAACCTCTACCAGCACCAGGAACTACCAGCACTCAGGGGGCTGGTGCAGGTGAGTAGCTCTGGAAACAAGCTCCTGTCTTTCAAATCACTGTTCCTCAACACCGTGTGTCTCTCCTTCCAGCAGATCCAGGTAACAATACAGATACAGTGATTGTACAGAGTTACGTACTGAGCTCTTTTGTTGTTTATTTCTGTTGAGTAATTTTTCCAATTGTAAAAGTAGTCTGACTTCATGACCAAAGTTTTGAAAATCCCAGAGAATAAACTAAAGAAGAGAATTAGAATATCTGTCATGTCACTGCCATTAAATATTATTATGTTCCTTCTGATCTTTTTATTGCAGATATATTTGTATGTGTGTTACATCATTTCATTTAAAATACCCTACTTTTCACTTTTATCATTTCCTAATTTCCTTTCTTATTCAGAACATTTTGAAAGCATGGCTTTTAATCGTGCATAATCTCACATTATATAGATCCACCATATTTCTGTAGCCATGTCCCTAACATGATTCAGGATTCTGTGTCCCATGCTGGGTCTTACCATCTGAGCCACCAGGGAAGCCTGGAAATAGGCAGAAGACCCTAAAGAAAACTTCTAATGCTTCCAGTCTTCCCATTTTATTTCTTGACCTTTGTGGTGCAGCTAATACAGGAAGCTGGGAGTTAGGTTTCAGGGTGGTAGAGAGAATGAAGGAGTAGAGGCTGGCTAAAACTTGCTATATTAAATGTTGATTGCCACGAAATTCCCAACACCAAAACATCTATTAAACCTATAAATAAAAATTAAGTGACAGTATTTTTCTTTATACTTACAACCCTACCAAAATGTTAAGCACAGATTTAGATATACAGATAAATACATGGATAAAAAAGACAGTAGATTCCATTAAAATATCACCCTGAGAAACGGTTTACCCACTTAATTGGAATGATGGCCAAGGGAGAAATTTAAAGCAAAGAATTTCAATGACTAAACAGATGAACAAATGGCTCACTTAATTCATTTCCAAGTCATACCCAAAAGTCTACTCAAAAGAATGTTCCCCTGCATTGCCCCAGGGGTTGTTTTTTCCTGCCCTGCTCTGAAAGTATACAGACATTTAAAATTCATGTTTGGTATAAAAACCATCTATACATGTCATGTTAAATGTCTTGGGTTCTACTTTGGAGTCGCAGAATTCTGACCAACGCCATAAGAATAACATGATCGGATTTTAAAGAAGTCTGCCTTGGGTTTACAGGATGGCTCCCGAAGCAGGAAGACTTCTAAAAACATTTCAATATAAAGCGTTCATTTGTGACTCAGGTATACTTAAGATGGAAGAGACTCAGACGTGGATTGCAAAAACATTTGGGGAGCATGTACATTGTGCCAGAAATTGGCCAGTATGCTTTCACATTGCTCATCTCATTTAATCCTCAAAAGAATCCTCTGAAGAAGGATTCTTAAATTTATTTAATGAGTAAAGGCAGTGAGACTCAGAGATGTTTAGTGAGAAGCCCAGAAACCTTTTCTGTTTACTTATCTATTCATTCAGGACAATTTTTTTGAGCACATATTCTGTGCCAGCCCCAGAACAACAGTCTTAGGATACATAATCCCTACGTTCAAACTGGTTACAATCTTGTGTACTTTACTGCTAGACCAGTAAACAGTGTGAAAATGCAGTAATAGGAGTACAGTGGTGTGGAATCACATAGGAGTGATATACAGCTTAGGTTGCAGATGGTGGGCTCAGTGAAAGCTTTACAGAGGAAGATATAACTAAACTAAGGAAAAGATGCCCCAATAAAGACTGGCAGGACACAGGGCAGAATGGTTAAGAGTGTTCTAAGCAGTTGTTCAATTGTCCAGTCATGTCTGACTCTTTGCAATCCCATGGACTGCAGCATGCCAGGCTTACCTGTCCTTCACCATTTCCTGGAGCTTGCTCAACCACATGTCCATTGAGTCGGTGATGCCATCCAACCATCTTCTTCTCTGTCGTCCCCCTCTCCTCGTGCCTTCTATCTTTCCCAGCATCGGGGTCTTTTCTAATGAGTCGGCTCTTTGCATCAGGTGGCCAAAATATTGGAGGCTCAGCTTCAACATCAGTCCTTTCAAATAATTTTCAGAGTTGATTTCCTTCAGGATAGACTAACTTGATCTCCTTGCAGTCCAAGGGACTCTCAAGAATCTTCTCCAACACCACAGTTCAAAAGCATCAATTCTTCGGTGCTCAGCCTTCTTTTTGGTGCAACTTGCACATCAGTACATGACTACTGGAAAAACCATAGCTTTGACTATACAGACCTTCGCTGGCAAAGTAATGTCTCTACTTTTTAATATGCTGTCTAGGTTAGTCATAGCTTTTCTTCCAAGGAGCAAGCGTCTTTTAATTTCCTGGCTGCAGTCACCATCTGCAGTGATTTTGGAGCCCGAGAAAATAAAGTTTGTCATTGTTTCCATTGTTTCCCCATCTATTTGCCATGAAGTGATGGGGCCGGATGCCTTGATCTTAGTTTTTTGAATGTTGACTTGTAAGCCAGCTTTTGCACTCCCCTCTTTCACTTTCATCAAGAGGCTCTTTAGTTCCTCTTCACTTTCTGCCATAAGGGTGGTGTCATCTGCGTATCTGAGGATACTGATATTTCTCCCAGTAATCTTGATTCCAGCTTGTGCTTTATCCAGCCTGGCCTTTCTCATGATGTACTCTGCATATAAGATAAATAAGCAGGGTGACAATATACAGCCTTGAGGTATGCAGTTCCCACCTTTGAAATAGTCTGTTGTTCCATGTCTGGTTCTAACTGTTGTTTCTTGGCTTGCATACAGGTTTCTCAGGAGGCAAGTAAAGTGTTCTAGTATTCCCATCTCTTTAAGGATTCTCCACAGTTTGTTGTGATCCACACAGTCAAAGCTTTGGCATAGTCAATGAAGCAGAAGTATATGTTTTCCTGGAATTCTCTTGCTTTTTATATGATCCAGTGGATGTTGGAAATTTGATATCTGGTTGCTTTGCCTTTTTATAAGCAGAGGGTAGAGCAGACATAGAAGGCTGATGGTGAAGAAGAGCATCATGTGTATTAAGATAGGAATGGGTTTCAAACAATGGGTGAGTGGAGTGCAAAGTTAGAGCTCTCTGAGCAATACAGCCAAAGAAGTAAACATGAAGGTTTTATGAATCAGAACATCTAAAGTTAATATTAAATCCAAAGGAAAGCCTTTAAGTGTGTTAAGCAAGGACAGACATAGCCAGTTGTGTGGTTGATAAAAAGAATTCTGATTGTTGTTGGAGAATGTGTTATGGGCTCTAAAAGTGTGAACATAGAGAAGAATTAGGAGACTACTAGGTAATCCAGGTAAGAAAGATGATGGCCTGACCACGAGACAGTGGTAATGGGAAGAATAGATTTGAGAATCATTTATGAGAAGAAATTAATACAAAATGAACTTTTACTGAAGGATAAAAGGGAAAGGGAGAAAAGCTATGACTTGTCTGGAGAAATGACAATACCATTCACTAGGATAGTTAATATGACAGAGGAAGGGAGGTCTGACTGCCAAGGATCAAGAGCTGGTTTTGAGCAATCAGTTTGTGGTGCCAGTAGATGTTAAGTTGGAGATGTCCAGTAGATAGTTGGACTGATGAGCCTGAAGGCTGGATCCATGGGTGTAAATAAAAATCAACTGAACATAGGTGTTAATAGAACCCACTGCTGCTAAGTCGCTTCAGTCATGTCTGACTCTGTGTGACCCCAAAGATGACAGCCCACCAGACTCCCCTGCCCCTGGGATTCTCCAGGCAAGAACACTGGAGTGGGTTGCCATTTCCTTCTCCAATGCATGAAAGTGAAAAGTGAAAGTGAAGTCACTCAGTCGTGTCCGACTCTTAGCAACCCCATGGACTGCAGCCTACCAGGCTCCTCCGTCCATGGGATTTTCCAGGCAAGAACACGGGAGTGGGGTGCCATTGCCTTCTCCAATAGAACCCACACAGGGAGGTTAATGAGAAATAATTAATGAAAGGAGAAGAGTCCATAAAGATGACCAAGAAAGATTGACTGGAGCTGTATAAGAAGAACGTAAAGGTGTGATTTCAGAAACCAGAAGGGAATATGGGACTTTAAGAGGGATGAGCTAATTTGCAATATTATATGTGGTCCAGTAAGATAAGTACTGAAGTTTGCCCATTTGCTTCTGCAAATAGGAAGATATTGGTGACATTACCTGTGTCATCTTCATGGAAGTAATAGTAGAAATCATACTGTTGTGAGTCTCCCATCATTAAATCAGAGATGAAATGGAGACAGGTTAGCTTACTCTATTGGGAAGTCTAAGGAGGAAGGGGAAAGATTGAATAGTAGCAATTTCAAAAGACAGTTCTGTAAAATGCAGTTTCATGTGGCTGTGGATGTACAGTTCAGGTCAGTCTCTCAGTCATGTCCGACTCTGCAACCCCATGGACTGCAGCACCCCATCACTAACTCCCTGGAACCTACTCAAACTCATTTCCATCGGGTCGGTGATGCCATCCAACCATCTCATCCTCTGTTGTCCCCTTCTCCTCCCGCCTTCATTCTTTCCCAGAATTGAGGTCTTTTCAAATGAGTCAGCTCTTTGCATCAGGTGGCCAAAGTTTTGGAGTTTCAGCTTCAGCATCAGTCCTTCCAATGAATATTCAGGATTGATTTCCTTTAGGATTGACTGGTTGGATCTCCTTGTAGTCCAAGGGACTCTCAAGAGTCTTCTCCAACACCACAGTTCAAAAGCATCAATTCTTCTGCGCTCAGCTTTCTTTACAGTCCAACTCTCAAAGCCATGCATGACTACTGGAAAAACCATAACCTTGACTATGTGGACCTTTGTTGGCAAAGTGATGTTGCTGCTTTTTAATATGTTGTCTAGGTTGGTCATAGCTTTTCTTCCAAGGAGCAAGTGTCTTTTAATTTCATGGCTGCAGTCATCATCTGCAGTGATTTTGGAGCCCAAAAAAATAAAGTCTGACACTGTTTCCACTGTTTCCCCATCTATTTCCCATGAAGTGATGAGACCGGATGCCATGATCTTAGTTTTCTGAATGCTGAGTTTTAAGCCAACTTTTTCACTCTCATCTTCCTCTTTCATCAAGAGGCTCTTTAGTTCCTCTTCACTTTCTGCCATAAGGGTGGTATCATCTGCCTTTCTGAGGTTATTGATATTTCTCCAGCAATCTTGATTCCAGCTTGTGCTTCATCCAGCCCAGTATTTCGCATGATGTACTCTGCATATAAGCTAAATAAGCAGGATGACAATAAACAGCCTTGACATATTCCTTTCCCAATTTGGAACCAGTCTGTTGTTCCATGTTCAGTTCTAGCTGTTGCTTCCTGACCTGCATACAGATTTCTCAGGAGGCAGGTCATATGGTCTGGTATTCCCATATCTTGAAAAATTTCCCACAGTTTGTTGTGATCCACACAGTCAAAGGCTTTGGCATATGGTCTGGTATTCCCATATCTTGAAAAATTTCCCACAGTTTGTTGTGATCCACACAGTCAAAGGCTTTGGCATAATCAATAAAGCAAAAAGCATTGCTTTTTCGATGATCCAGTGGATGTTGGCAATTCGATCTCTGGTTCTTCTGTCTTTTCTAAATCCAGCTTGAACATCTGGAAGTTCATCTGGAAGTTCTGGTTCACGTACTGTTGAAGCCTGGCTTGGAGAATTTTGAGCATTACTTTGTTAGCATGTGAGATGAGTGCAATTGTGTGATAGTTTGAACATTCTTTGGCATTGCCTTTCTTTGGGATTGGAATGAAAACTGATCTTTTCTAGTCCTGTGGCCACTGCTGAGTTTTCCAGATTTGCTGGCATATTGAGTGCAGCACTTTCACAGCATCATCTTTTAGGATTTGAAATAGCTCACCTGGAATTCTATCACCTCCACTAGCTTTGTTGGCAGTGATGCTTCCTAAGACCCACTTGACTTCACATTCCAGGAGGTCTGGTTCTAAGTGAGTGATCACACCATTGTGATTATCTGGGTCATGAAGATATTTTTTGTATAGTTCTTCTGTGTATTCCTACCACCTCTTCTTAACATCTTCTGCTTCTGTTAGGTCCATACCATTTCTGTCCTTTATTGTGCTCCTCTTTGCATGAAATGTTCCCTTGGTATTTCTAAGTGTGTGCATATGTGAGAACACAGTATTTTCTGTTTCCTCTGTGTGCCTATGTGGCTTTGCTCTGCAGAGTTACTTTGAAACTAGATCTTCTGATTTTATTCCAAGACTTTTCCATTTACCACAACTCAAAAATTGTGCTATAAAATTGTTATAAAAGAATCTAAGAGGCAAGTGAGCCATCGCCCTAAACCTAGGCTAAGTAGTTTTTATCCCATTAGATTAATAAATCATAAATACCTGTGATACACTATGAAAACCAGATATTCTTATGCAAATGACTTAGAGAAATGGCAGGACTAGTAGGGAGTAGCACAAGAGCTGAACTGTTACTGAACAGCGCATTTGGAGGGAGACAAAGAAGCAATGATGTAGCTAACTTTGAGTATTAGATTTCTTCCCTTGGATTCTAAAATTTTCAAGCAAATTCTAAGAAGGAAGAAGTTTGTCTTGATAGTTGATAATTTTTGCACCATATTGCAAATATTTCCATAATATTTTTTGGGGGGAAATGGGTCATTCTTTTTTTCTCTAGCTGTAGAGAAATGACTTTTAGGGTAATGACTTAGGGTACTTAACAGACCTATTGTCTATTAGCACCTCTGTCTTAGGGTGAGCAGAAAGGAAAATATTATGAAATTTAAATCAGCTACCTTTATTAATCATTTAAGTCTTTGTAATAAAAAGTCTACAATTATAAATAATTGTATATAGAAAGTTCTCCACTCCTTAACAATTCTTGGCTATAATACAACAGGAAACTAACAATTGGGTGTACTGAAGCAAAAAGTCTGTTTCATTGGAATGAGACATCTAAACAATCTGGAAATGAAATTTAAAAAGCAATTTTATATACAATACATCAAAAAAGATAAAACACCTAGGAATAAATTTGACAAGAAAAGGACAAAATTTGTTCACTTAAAACCTCAAAATGTCATTGAAAGAAATTAAAGAAGAACTAAATAAATGGAAAGACATCCCATGTTCATAGATTGGAAAGGTAAGTACTGTTAAGATGGCAATACTCTCCAGATTGGTCTACAAACTCAATTAAATCCTTGTAAGATCCCACCTGCCTTAAAGCAATTGACAAGCTGATTCTAAAATTTTATAGAAATGCAAGCCAAACAATCTTAAAATAGAAGAATGAAGCCGGAGAACTTATACTCTATTTAAAAAATTACTACAGTACTATACTAAACAGTATACAGCAATATAGACAGTGTAGTACTGTTTACAGGTTAGATTCTCACACACACACACACATATGTGTGTATATATATATATTGCATTCATATATATATGAATGGAATAGAACTGAGAATACAGAAATAACTTCTTACAGTCGTGGTCAATTTTTAACATGATTTTTAACAAGGAAACCAAACCAGTTCAATGTAAGAAAGAGAAGTGTTTTCAATGAATGGTGCTGGGACAACTAGAATCCTCAAACAAAAGATGGAAGTTGGAATTCTACCTCACACCACATACAGAAATTAACTCAAAATTGATCAAAGACCTAAATGCAATGACTAACACTACAACATTTGTAGAAGAAAACACAGGCATAATTCTTTGTGATCTCAGATCAGGCAGTGATTTCTTAGATATGACATAAAAAGCACAAGCCACAAAAAGAAAAGGCAAATTAGATTTCATTAATATTTAAAACTTTTGTGTTTTTCAAAGGATATAATCAAGGAACTGGAAAGACAACACACAGAATGGGAGAAATACTTGCAAATCATACAACTGATAAGGGACTATTATCCAGAATGCATAAAGAACTCTGAAATTTGAACAACAAAAAGACAAATAATACTATTAAAATATATTCAAATAGACATTTCTCCAAGGAAGATATACAAATGGCCAATTAAGTATGTGAAAGATGCTCAACCCCATTAGCCACCAGGGTAAAGCAAATCAGAACCACAATGAAATACCACTTCTCATCTACTAGGATTGCTATAATCTAAAAGACAGACAATATCATGTGTTGGCCTGGATATGGAGAAACTGGAAATCTAAAACATTTCTGGGTGGGATGTAAAATGATGACACTGCTTTGGAAAATAGTTTGGCAGTTCTTTACGTTAAATATACATTTACTATATAGTGTTGGAATTCCTCTCATAAATATATATTCAAGAGGAATGAAAACATACATCTACATTAAAAACTTGCACATGAATGAACATACAGCATTATTCATAACAGTCAAAAGCTGGAAACAACTCAAACGTCCCTCACTTACCTAACAAATAAACAATGTGATACATTCATACAAAGGAATATTATTCAGTCATAAAAAGTAATGAAACACTGATATATGCTACAATATGATGCACCTCGGAAACATTATGCTGAGTGAAAGAAGCCAAAGACAAAAGGCTGCATATTGTGTGATTCTATTTGTATGAAATGCCAGCATAGGTATATCCACAGGGATGGAAAATATTAATAGATTATTGCTTGCCAGGAGCTGTGGAGAGAGCAGAATAGGAGTGACTGTTAATAGGGGTGTGTGTGTGTGTGTGTGTGTGTGCATGCGCTTAGATGCTCAGTCATGTCCAACTCTTTGTGACACCATGGACTGTAGCCTGTCAGGCTCCTCTGTCCAAGAAGATTCTCCAGGCAAGAATACTGGAGTGGGTTGCCATTCTCTCCTCTAGGGGATCATCCCGATTCAGGGATTCAACCTGAGTTTCCTAGTCTCCTTCATTGGCAGGTGTGTTCTTTACCACTAGTGCCACCTGGAAAGAATATATATATGCCATAGAGTAGGCCCAGCACCAGGAGCATAGCTTATCCATGGAATCTGTGCAGCCAGGGGCTATCATAGGGGAGGGAACTGCCCCTGTCTTAGACACCTGGGCAGTCAGTTCACTTCCTCATCTGTGAATTTCCTAAGCAGTTAAAGAGCCTTAGCCCAGCAGGGCTACTTCCAGTCCCTTCCAGCTCTGTCAGGGTCTCTGAATATCAAGGAAAGCCTGTCTAGACAGGCTAGGCAGAGCAACGATAGTTTCACAATATGGGACTGGCAGACCACGATCTTTTAGGATAACCAACAAATAAAAACAGAACAAACCCCAGTACAGTAATCAGAGACTAGACCTAATTTAAATTCTCTGTGATGAAATGCAATCTTTTCTTGCTGCTTCAAAGACGTTGGAACAATCCTCAACGAACAAGCAGAGCCACCTCCAGAGTAAGATTAATCAGAACAAAGGCCACAAGCTTAGGGCAGAGTACACGGTGCTTGATGCCCAAGGACCCAGGCCTGGGTGGTACAGGCCTGAAGATAATGCAGTATTTCAGGAAGGCTATGATGGGGATGTGGGGAGAAAAGAAAAAATGAACTCCCCAACTGAAATCACCCTGAGGCTTTTGTAATCTAGACATGTTCATACAGTTGTCTAGGATCCTTCCCACCAGTCCAGTAAACAGGATAACTCATGGCACTTCTATGCTTCTCCTCTCATGGGTACTTGGACTAAAAAGAAGAATGGGGAGAGGGGATGAGAGATTCAGAGGTGGGTTTGCCACAGCCTTACCCCACTTGTAAAGCATCAGGGAGTGATAGCTTCCTGAAAATGAGGTGCTTTGTGAGCTAAGGAAGGTCAAGGTGAGCTGATAAAGAGCTGGGCTTTGAAGCTCAGGCTGCCAGGGTTGGAATTCTGACTCTGTGACCTACTAGGGGTGTGAATTGGGGGTCAGCATTTAGTCTATATGAAATTCAGTTTCCTATCTGTAAAGTGGTCTAAATTCCTACCCCTAAAGAACTGTGAGAATTAAAGAAAATAACATATTTATTAAATGGTAGATATTATTTTAAACAACAATGACAAAATGCCATTGTACCTGTGCTCATGATTGCTCTATTTTTAGTCCTATTCCCCCAACATGTTCGAATTTGACTTAGATTTAGCTACAGCAGAGTCTATCCAACTGTGTTCTTTGTATGAACACGATTTGATGCATATTTATTATGGCATGTGTTCAGTTTTCAATCCAATCCCAAAGAAAGGCAATGCCAAAGAATGCTCAAACTACCACACAATTGCACTCATCTCACACGCTAGTAAAGTAATGCTCAAAATTCTCCAAGCCAGGCTTCAACAGTACGTGAACCATGAACTTCCTGATGGTCAAGCTGGTTTTAGAAAAGACAGAGGAACCAGAGATCAAATTGCCAACATGTGCTGGATCATTAAAAAAGCAAGAGAGTTCCAGAAAAAACATCTATTTCTGCTTTATTGACTATGCCAAAGCCTTTGACTGTGTGGATCACAATCAACTGTGGAAAATTCTTCAAGAGATCGGAATACCAGACCACCTGACCTGCCTCTTGAGCAATCTGTATGCAGATCAGGAAGCAACAGTTAGAACTGGACATGGAACAACAGACTGGTTCCAAATAGCAAAAGGAGTATGTCAAGGCTGTATATTATCACCCTGCTTATTTAACTTCTATGCAGAGTACATCATGAGAAACGCTGGGCTGGAAGAAGCACAAGCTGGAATCAAGATTGCTGGGACAAATATCAATAACCTCAGATATGCAGATGATACCACCCTTACGGCAGAAAGTGAAGAGGAATTAAAAAGCCTCTTGATGAAAGTGAAAGAAGAGAGTGAAAAAGTTGGCTTAAAGCTCAACATTCAGAAAATGAAGATCATGGCATCCGGTCCCATCACTTCATGGGAAATAGATGGGGAAACAGTGGAAACAGTGTCAGACTTAATTTTTTGGGGCTCCAAGATCACTGCAGATGGTGACTGCAGCCATGAAATTAAAAGACGCTTACTCCTTGGAAGGAAAGTTATGACCAACCTAGACAGCATATTCAAAAGCAGAGACATTACTTTGCCAACAAAGGTCCATCTAGTCAAGGCTATGGTTTTTCCTGTGGTCATGTGTGGATGTGAGAGTTGGACTGTGAAGAAGGCTGAGCACTGAAGAATTGATGCTTCTGAACTGTGGTGTTGGAGAAGACTCTTGAGAGTCCCTTGGACTGCAAGGAGATCCAACCAGTCCATTCTGAAGGAGATCAGCCCTGGGATTTCTTTGGAAGGAATGATGCTAAAGCTGAAACTCCAGTACTTTGGCCACCTCATGTGAAGAGATGACTCATTGGAAAAGACTCTGATGCTGGGAGGGGTTGGGGGCAGGAGGAGAAGGGGACGACAGAGGATGAGATGGCTGGATGGCATCACTGACTCGATGGACGTGAGTCGGAGTGAACTCCGGGAGTTGGTGATGGACAGGGAGGCCTGGCGTGCTGCAATTCATGGGGTCTCAAAGAGTCAGACACGACTGAGCGACTGAACTGAACTGAAAATCCTAAGGATCAGACAGAACTTTTTCACATTCTTGACCCAAATATACATAGCAGCTGTGTGACCCTAATAAAAAAGTTTAATCTTTCCAATATTTATTTCAAAAATATATAAAGTGGAGACATTAGAAGGTATGATGTCTAAAGTCTTTAGAATAGTACTGGGGAAGCCACTAGTATACATATGGTTCTCCTCCTCTTCCTCCTCCTTCTCACATATGCTAAGTTACCTTTATTCAAATTTCTTTGAGGGCTCCCCAGGTGGCACTAATGGTAAAGAACCTGCCTGCCATTGTAGGAAACATAAATGTGATTCAATCCCTGGGTCAGAAAGGTCCCCTGGAGGAGCACATGGCAACCCACTCCAGTATTCATGCCTAGAGAATCCCATGGACAGAGGAGCCTGGTGGGCTGTGGTTCATAAAGTGGCCAAGAGTTGGTCACTACTGAACCAACTTAGCATGTATGAATGCATGTTTCTTGGGATAATTCAAATCAGTTAAATTATTTTGACCAGCTCAACAACCAACAACCTGATGGATAACTTATTTAACCATAGTAAATTGTAGAGATAGTGCAAGTGGCTGAAAAATGCAAACTAGCCATTGTTATGGTCTGGAGTGACTGCTAAATGGGGAAACTGTGTTAGTTTTAAAAGTAATATCTAGAGAAAATCTTCTGCAGGGTTTACCTTGTATCTCTGTCTGTCTGTCTCTCTCACGCACACATACACACACTCCAGGCTTTAACTTAGCCCTTCCTTCAGAAGTACTCAACTTTGCCTTTCATTTCTTTTCATATAAATGTAGAAATAAATTTCTCCAATTTACTGAAAAGTATCTCCCAGAGGGACCAAGGGAGGCAGGAAATTAAACTGTGGCTCTGAAATCATTTCAGCACTCCAGCTTTCCCCCACAAAGGTAAATTTAGGGAATTCCACTTGTCAAAGTCCTCTTTGAAGCTTTGAATAATTGGATCCCAATTATTCTTAACCACATTATTCAGGCCTATGTTCAACTTAATATCTAAATAGATTACTTTTTTTTTTTTTTGCTACCTACTAAAATTCCCCAAAGTGAACCTTGCCGCATTGTGCTCTTCAGTTAAGAGTGAAATTTCTGACTAAAAATGTTTTTACTCATATTCTGAGATGGCTGCAAAATCCTCTATGATAACTAAAGCTATGAGAATTGGCACTGCATTGAATGGGTATCAACTTGCAGTATAAACGTGCTCAGGAAGAAGGAATCACTGTACTTTGTACCGATCACTTTAATACCCAAGACATCTTCCTTCTTACTAATAGCTACTCCTAATGGCTAAAAAGTCAAAACAGATAGCAAAGAATATAAAGGAAAGTCACAGTGTCTGAAAAGCATCCCTTTGAACAGGTTGAATACAGTATAAATTACATGTTCTTACTCTACTTTCAAAAGGAATTAGTGTTTAAAATCGTGCCATGCACATATTCTTGTTATATAATTTCCTTTTGATTTTCTGTTTCATACAAAGCACTGTTATCAACTGGCTACACTATATTTTTGTGTGTAGTGAATATCAATGCTGTCTTTCAGTTTTGCAAGAGAAAATAAGAGAGTAGCATGAAAACTTTCCTTCAATTGATTTAAAAAATAGACGTATCTTCATGGAGCACAGAGGATCAAGATGTTAGTGTTATCTTTATAGCAGACACATATCATGACTGAAAACTATTTACTAAGCACCCAGGTGTTGTAATAGATGTCTCCTCTCTTCCAGGTACTTAAAATCTAAATCTGCCGCTATTACATTGGATAATGTTTGCAGAATGGAGGCGGCGCGGAGTGGTGGGGGGTTAAACTTGTTAAGTGTCTGTTATGAGCCACGCCCTGAGCTTGCTATGCACTTGTTAGACCCAATCTCACTTAATCCTCACAGAAACCAAACTCTTTAGGATGTCCAACGTGCTCAAGTTTTCACTTGTTGTAGGTGGGAGAGTTGTTATCCACGCTCAGTTCTCTCCAATACCACCGCCTATTTGTTCCATTATACCCATGGATATTATAATGGGGAACTTGTTTGTCAGTCTCTGGATACGTTTTGATATCATGACTGCTGGAGGGCAATGAGCGGGTAAAGGACGGAGATGCGACTAATCATGCAACAGTGCAAAGGACCACCCCTCTTAGCCCCCTAGCCAAGGATTATCTTGTCCAAAATGTCCTTCGTTTTCAGAACCTCTGTATTACACCAGGCTACACATAGGGACCAGAGAAGGCAATGGCACCCAACTCCAGTACTCTTGCCTGGAAAATCCCATGGACAGAGGAGCCTGGTAGGCTGCAGTCCATGGGGTCGCTAAGAGTTGAACACAGCTGAGCGACTTCACTTTCACTTTTCACTTTCATGCATTGGAGAAGGAAATGGCAACCCACTCCAGTGTTCTTGCCTGGAGAATCCCAGGGACGGGGGAGCCTGGTGGGCTGCCGTCTATGGGGTCGCACAGAGTCAGACACCACTGAAGTGACTTAGCAGCAGCACAGATAGGGATGTTGATAAAATGTAATAAAACGTCATACCAAGCATGAGTGGAGAGCTATGTTTACATGTTGTGATTACTTGAGACAAAATTACTATATGGATGTATTGACCCTAATTTAATATCACAACCAATAGTGACAGAACATGATTAAGAAGTTTCTTGGGTGATAGAAACAAATCATCCTAGAATAAAGTTTTGTTTTTCCATTTCTTACCTCCTAGGACATCCACAAAACAAATTCACTTTTGTTAAGGAAGAATTACCTTTTAGAAATTTATCTAACTTTTACATTTTTTTCCCCGATTTTAAATCTTACAATTTTCAAAACAGGGTGAGTAAGCAATATTGAGCCAATGGATTCAAAGTTAAGAGTCTTTACACTCATAAAGTATTTTAAATATCATATCAAGTTTATTTTAACAATATTGTATATATATTATAGTATATAATATATACTGTTTGCTATTTTTATGAATAGAGAAACAAAAATGAGTAAAAAGAATTTCTAATCCATTGGGTGGCCACCAGCCCCAGGCAGTGTTCTCCAAGAGTTTACTTAATGCTCCCTCATTTCTCTTTGCCTCTCTGGAAATAAGAACAGTCAGACTCCTCCCTACTCCCTCCCCTCCCCCTTCCTTTCTTTCTCCCTCCTTTCTTTTTTCCCTTCTTTCTTTTTTTCTTCCTTCAGTACAAAATTGACAATGAGAAAAAAGTAGGGGTTAGTTGCAGTCATCAGAGAAGGCAATGGCACCCCACTCCAGTACTCTTGCCTGGAAAATCCCATGGACAGAGGAGCCTGGTAGGCTGCAGTCCACGGGGTTGTGAAGAGTTGGACACGGCTGAGCGACTTCACTTTCACTTTTCACTTTCATGCATTGGAGAAGGAAATGGCAACCCACTTCAGTGTTCTTGCCTGGAGAATCCCAGAGACAGTGGAGCCTGGTGGGTTGCCCTCTATGGGGTCGCACAGAGTCGGACACGACTGAAGCATCTTAGCAGCAGCAGCAGCAGCTTCAGTCATGAGATTTAGGAATGGTTGGTTAGAAACAATTCCCAGTGTCAACTCCAGCCCACACATGAACTCTACATGTCTCTTAATTCCAGGTCTGACTAGATGGGCCATTTATTCTGCAAGGGGTTTTCACAGCCTCAGCTCCTGTCACTTGTTTTGCAGGAGCCACTTAGATGACAGGTTAGTGTTGCTCATCTCTGCAGGACTACTGAACAGGGGAGAGGTGGGTGAACACTGAGCAGAGCCTGTATGGTCCCCCAGATGCTACAGAGGTACCACTTAAAGCAAATCTTTTTTCTTATGCACCTTTGTGCCTCCTACCCTGTTCCTTCCTGGGTATGACTTGAATTTTAAATTCTGGATCATAACATCAGATGGCTTCATCTTATATTTCAGTATGTAATCCAATCATGAGCACTAAAGTACAACATTCTTCCCCAAATGGTCACTAATGTCAGAGATTGGCAGTTTAAAGAACATGCTACATATATTTTTAATACTGACTTTAAAATATGTTCTTAGCAGTGTTTGAATCTGGGCCTGCAAAACTGTGGTAGTGTCCCCATTTTTCTGCAATTTTTGTTCATATTTTCTTGGGTATAGGATAGATTAACTATGTCTTAGAAGGTAAATCATTTATAATGCCATTACTATTGTGTCTGTACACTACACAAGGAAAAACACAGCACAAATTTTCAGAGGCTGCTGAGAAACCTCAAAATTTAGATCTTGGAACCAAAAAGCTATTAGAAAATATACCATAGAAATAATAAGTATAAAATTATGTACAAGTTTCAAATCAATTTTGAGTTAGATTTCCCAAATGCATTATTTAAACTGTTCTTTTGAATGGACACAGACACATATTCCTCTTCCATGCAGGTAGAATTCATTAATAGGCTAAGCTCCTTCTTAATGGTTAGCTGTAAAAATTAGAAGTTCTAATTTCTTAAGATGTAATCATTCAGGAAAAGGCACATTAAAACTCAAATATATATGAGGCTTTCACTACACTGAGGATATTGCTATATAACTGTAAATTACTTCAGCATCTACTTTCTTGAAATATATCTCAAGATTTGGGCCACCTAAGTTACACTGATGGTAGCTATTTCCAACTTTTCACGTTAAACACTGTCTCAGTCAGAAGTGTGGACCCCCTTGTATGATAAAGGCTGAGTAAATTTTCTCCAGAAGGACCTTGCTATAAATGTGCCCATTTAAATTTTAGAAAGTGTTTTAATACAACAATTTCCAAAGCGCAAAAATTTTTCAAGAAAAATGACTTTAAATCTATTCTAGATTTCCTACTGAACTGAACTGTTATATATGTGAGTATATATATATATATATATATATATTTATACATGTGAGTATATATATATATTTTTTATATGTGAGTATATATATATATTTTTATATATATGAGTGTATATATATATTTATATATATATATATATATGCCATGTTTAGGACAGAACCATTCTCGTTGAGTTAAGGATATGTGGTGCTTCTAAGAATGCAGCAACAAAATTATAAATCATGTGTAAAATGAAATAACCCTGCTGAACCCATAGACAAAATAGTGGGCAAGGCTATAGGATTGTTACAAGGCCAAGGTTTTTCTAATCAGCACATTTGGAAAGGAAAAAAAAAATAGCAAAAGGAAAAAGAAACAGAAGACATATTTCTGACCAAGATGAGTAACAGAGACCAGAGTTATCTTACCCAGAAACAACCAAAAAAGGACAAAATATAGAAAATATTAGTTTGTGAGACACTGCACATCAGACAACAAAAACAAGACCCTTGAGAGATGGTAAACAAAGTGAACTGAACAGGAAGGGAGTCTAGAGATTTACAGAGGGTCTCCCTTTAGCATTAAGCTGAGTATGGATCACTACAAAGGAAACTACTGGTAGCAAGAGAAAGAACTTGGAAGGATTAAGAGTAACAGTGCCCAGAGCTCAAATAGGACTGGAAATGGTGCCTAAGTCTACTAGAAACCTGGAAAATCTCAAGATTCATAAGGTATTGGGTAGTGTACTAGAAAGGTCTTGCCTCACGAGTAAGGAATTATTAGCCCTAGACTATAAGGAAATGGCAACCCACTCCAGTGTTCTTGCCTGGAGAATCCCAGGGATGGGGGAACCTGGTGGGCTGCCATCTATGGGGTCACACAGAGTCAGACACGACTGAAGTGACTTAGCAGCAGCATGCACCCTCTGGCCTTACCTACTGAATCTTAAAACCAAGACCTGAGAGAATTAACATATCTCTAAGTACTTAACTGCATCCCCAAACAAAGACCAGAAATATTTATAAGATTTCAGAAATACCTGCTTTTAAAAAGGTAATATACACAATGCCTGGCATCCAATAGATAATTACAAGACATGCAAAGAAATGGGAAAGTATGAACTGTAATGAGTGGATAAATCAACCAATTCAGATTGACTCAGAACTGACAGAGATGTTGAAATTAGCAGATAAGGACAGTTAAAGCAGTTTTTATAACTGTGTTCCATATATTTAAAAAGTTAAGTAGATACAGTGGGAGTATAAAGAATAACAAAATCAAGCTTCTGGAGATGAAAACTACAATGTGTAAAGACAAAAATATATTGGATAGGATTAATATCTGATTATACAATAAAGAAAAAAATAGTGAACTTGGAACACTTAAAAATTAAAGCATACAGAGAAAGAGTTTTAAAAAGTGAGCCAAGTTATCAGTGACTGTATAATCAGATTAAGATCTGATTATACAATAAAGAAGAAAAAATAGTGAACTTGGAACATTTAAAAATTTAAGCATATAGAACAGTCTTTTGGACTCTGTGGGAGAGGGAGAGGGTGGGATGATTTGGGAGAATGGCATTGAAATATGTATAATATCATATATGAAATGAGTCGCCAGTCCAGGTTCGATGCACGATACTGGATGCTTGGGGCTGGTGCACTGGGATGACCCAGAGGGATGGTATGGGGAGAGAGGAGGGAGGAGGGTTCAGGATGGGGAACACATGTATACCTGTGGCAGATTCATTTTGATATATGGCAAAACCAATACAATATTGTAAAGTTAAATAAAATAAAATAAAATAAAAAAAAAAGCATACAGAGAGAGTTTTAAAAAGTGAGCCAAGTATCAGTGACTGTTTAGGCAATTTCTGGCAGCCATATACAATACATATACATATACAATACAGGGTTGCCTTAACATTGAAAATCAATCAATATGAGTAACCCTATTAAAAATGAAAAAAAGGAAAAACAAAGTTTATATATTTAAAAATGATTTTAAAAAAACCACTCAGCAAAGCAGGAATAGAAGTGAATTTCTTAGGCTACATTTACATTCTGCTTAATACTGAAGACTAAATGTTATCTTCCAATTATCACAAACATGATCATGATATCTGTTCTGATCTCTTCTATTCAGCGGTTTACTGGAGGCTCTAGATGGTTCAAACAGTGAATGAAAAGAAATAAAAGGCATATAGATCAGAAAGCAACAAACTGTCTTTATTCTCAGAAGATATGATTGATTATGTAGAAAATCCAATAGGATTTGCCAGAAAAACAAACAAACAAATCTACTAGAATCAATAAGTGAACTAGAAAATCCAATAGGATTTACCAAAAACAAATAAACTAAAAAACCTACTAAAATCAATAAGTGAACTTAGTAAAATGAAAGGATAAAATATGAATATACAAAACCAATTGTATTTCTATATACTAGAAGCAAACTATTAGAAATTGATATTTTCAATTTACAATGGTATCAAAAATTATAAAATAATTAAGGATTAGTCTGATAAAAGACATGTACACAGAAAAGCATGACTGAGTGCTGAGAAAATTCAAAGAGAGCATAGATAAATGGAGAGATAATTGGATCCTGGATTGGAAGGCTCAGTATTAAGATGTCAATCTACTCCAAATTAATCAATAAATTCAATGCAACCCCAATCAAAATCCTAACATCATTTTCAGCAGACATTGCAAACAAATTTATATGAAAATGCAAGGGCCCTAGAATAGCTATAACAATTTTGTAGATGAATCAAGTTGGAAGATTAACACAACTTACTTGCAAGACCTCATATAGAGCGTCAGTAATTAAGACAGCTTGATTTTGGTATAGACAAATCAGTGGCATAGAATAAAGAGTTCAGAAATAGACCCATACCCATATGGACCACTGATTTCCAACAACAGTACAAAAAAAAAAAATTCAATGGATAAAGGATAGTCTTTTCTATCACTACTGTGGAACAATGGCTATTCATATGCAAAAAATCCACATCTTGCATTATATGCAAAACTAATTCAAAGTGGATCAGTTTTTTTTTTTAGATTTAACACATAAAGCATGATTGATAAAAAATTTTTAAAAACTGATAAATTGAGCTTCATCAAAATTAAAAATTCATGTTCTTTGAAAGATATTGTTAATAAGATAAAAAGATAAACCACAGACTGGAAGAAAATGTTTGCAAATTGCACATCTGATAAAGAACTAGTATCCAGAGTATGTAAATAGATTTTGAAACTCAATAATAAGGAAAAGAATAGCCCAATAAAAATTTTCCCTGATAGCTCAGTTGGTAAAGAATCCACCTGCAATGCAGGAGACCCCGGTTCAATTCCTGGGTCGGGAAGATCCCCTAGAGAAGGGAAAGGCTACCCACTCCAGTATTCTGGCCTGGAGTCCTGAACAGTCCATGGGGTCACAAAGAGTCAGACTGAGTGACTTTCATTTTCAATAAAAATATGGGGAAAGGGTTAGAACAGCTATTTTACCAAAGAACATATATAGATGTCAAATAAATACATGAAAGGATGCTCTATATCACTAGTAATTAACAAACTGCAAATTAAAACCACAATTAAATATCATTACAAACCTATCGAAATCACTAGATACAGAGAAACTGGAACTCTTACACATTACTGGTGGGAGTGTAAGACAGTACCACCATTTTAGAAATTATATTGGCAGTTTCTTAAAAAGTTAAATGAACACCAATAATCTGATTCAGCCATTCCATTATTATGCACTTATGCAAGAGAAATGAAAGCATATGTCCATGCAAAGACATGTATACAAATGTTCATAGCAGCTTTGTTTGTAATAGCTAAAACCTGGAAACAATTCAAATACCCATCATCACATAGGTAGATAAATACACTGTGATATATCCATATGGTGGAATATTACTCAGCAAAAAAAGGCATGAATACATTATAACATAGATCTCAAAATAATTGCCAAGTGAAAGAAGACAGATCACAAAAGAGTACCTATTATATGATTCCACTTATGTAAAATTCTGGAAAATGCAAACTAATTGGCAGTGACAGATCATTGGTGGCCTGGGGACTAGGGCACTGTGCAGTGATGCTGAGAATGTGGCAAGATGGTAGAACCCCAGCTGCCCTGAGGTGGGCAACAGCTTTTACTTTCAACGGTGAGCACATCATGGTAGGAAAGACACTCCTCGCTCAGGATGAGACAGTTTGGGTGGACCTGAGATTGCTGAAGAAGGCCATTTATTTATAATACGGAGAGTGGAAAATTAGGCCATTGTACTTCTACACAGGGGAAGAATTCATAAAAAGTCACACAGAATTATTCTTATATAACTGACAATGACATCGTTGTAAGGTGGAAACAGAGCTTTATTTGTCTTACTTAAAATGATATATAGAGCACTTGTCTGTTTATTCCACTGCAAACAGCTTCTGCAAAAACAGCCATGAATCCCTGGGGGTTTCTACTGATAGTTATAAGTTACTTGAGCAAAATCTCTCAAGCAAGTTGCTGCCTTGCAGGTATCCATTATTCTAAATTCAAAGACCTTTTTCTTGTTGTTTGTTTGTGTGGAGTGTCTATTTTTCCCCAAAATTATGTTACATGCAATATTACTTTTAAAAATATAAAACGTGTCAGAACATAGCTACTTTCCAAATAGGTAAGTATATGTATATACCTAAATCAAAACAGGCACAGCCAAAGGGGAAACGCTCAATAAATAGGCTTCATAATAAAATCTGGCTCAGGTTAAAGTGAAGTTAGCTTGATGGATTCAGCTGGGGCTCTAGTAAATAACAGTCTCTGTAATTAAGCTACCTGAGTTTAGCCTGCCTGGGAGTTTACAGGCAGCTCCAAGGTGCAAGAGTGACAACCAGAAGGCAGACTTCAGAAATGAGTAGCCAGCTTGCCCACCTGGAGCCAGCTGGTGCCTCCTCAGTGCTCAGCCCATTTCACCAAAAGCTGACCCAAGCAAGGCTGCTGTTCTCCACATACAGACTCAAATGTCCATGGAATTGACTGGCAAAGTTCATGTTTGGGAATGGGAAAGTAAGCCCAGATCAAACAAATGCTGAAGCCGCACGCCTGTCTTTTGTCACAAAACCTGGAACCTGTCATTTCTGTTTCCATATATATATCTAAACTACATCTATGTGTATATGTGTGTATAAACAATCATAGGTACACACCCATGCACACATGCTCTGCAAAGGAAACGCTCTAGCAGAAAGAGGACCAGTGGCTTTGAAGCATACAATTCTGGGCTCAAATTTTAGCTTAATCACATTTTAGCTGGTGACTTACTGTTTAAGAGAAAGCAAATTTTGAGCAATTACAACGTTCTAGACACATTAGGCAGTGGGGAGACAGTTACCACCACAGGAACTCCTCCCTCTATTTGAGATTGTTGTTATTCAGTCGATAAGTCATGTCTGACTCTTTGTGACCCCATGAACTGCAGCATACCAGGCTTCCCTGTCCTTCACCATCTCCCAGAGCTTGCTCAAATTCATGTCCATTGAGTCAGTGATGCCATCCATCCATCTCATCCTCTGTCACCCCCTTCTCTTCCTGCCTTCCTCAATCTTTCCCAGCCTCAGGGTCTTTTCCAAAGAGCTGGCTCTTCACATCAGGTGGCCAAAGTATTGGAGTTTCAGCTTCAGCATCAGTCCTTCCAATGAATATTCAAGGATAAGATGGAAAAGCACAAAAAATTGAGGTGTAAGAGCATAAAAATAATTTTAACAAAACATGCCTGATACTAACCTAGAAATAAGTAGAGTGTTACGTGATCATAGAGGGTTAAGAATTTCATATTTAATTTCCTGAAGTATGAAACAGATCTAAATTTTATAGGATGAAAAATTTAGCTTTTTTGAGCCTTACTTTCCTTAACTATGAAATGGAGTTTATAATATGTATGTCTCTAGTACTGGTATAAGAAGGAAGCAAAGCATGATATAAAGTTCCTAGTAAGAAATGTCATGTCCTGCCCCAATGGCCCTTTTTCCCTTCTCCTAGCTCTCAAAATTCAAAGAATGACTAAAACAATTTTTACCAAGGATGTAAAATCACGAACCACTACCACACATAGAGGGACTTCCCTGTAGCTCAGATGGTAAAGAATCTGCCTGCAATGCAGGAGACCCAGGTTTAATCCCTGGGTTGGGAAGATCCCCCAGAGAATGGAATGGCAACCCTTTCCAGTATTCTTGCCTGGAGAATCTCATGGACAGAGGAGACCGGCGAGCTACAGTCCATGGGGTTGCAAAGAGTCAGACACAACTGAGAGACTAACCCTACCACACAGAGAAGGATGGAAAGGAGAGTATCATTGAAATAAGAATTCTCCATTTCTATTTATTGTGACAAATTAATTCAGAACATTAAAAGAGAAAAACAAAGTTCTTTTCATTCCAAGTTCCATTTATTTTTCCTCCTCCATGTCTTCCTTCATCATGCTTATAAAAAAGGAATCCCATATCTGCCATTTTTTGAGGTAATTCTATATCCCTCATTGTTTGCACATATATGTCACAGCCCACACAATCTCTGGTATAGAAATGAGAAGAGTTGCTCAGATGCCCCTTCAAGGAAGGACTCATTTCTTGGCTTCAAGGAGTGTGACTGGCTGATGGTCTCCTGCTACAGGATCTTTCAGAGGAAGCCCAAAGTTTTAAGTATGGGTCACAATCTTCTCAGGGTGAAGATAGATCATGAATTCCAGAAAAAAAATCTATTCTTGCTTCATTGACTACACTAAAGCCTTTGACTGTCTGGATCACAACAAGCTATGAAAAATTCTTAAGCGGATGGAAATACCAGACTATCTGTCTCCTGAGAAAACTGTATGTGGATTGAGAAGCAACAGTTAGAACCACATATGGAACAACTGACTGTTTCAAAACTGGGAAAGGAGTATGAAAAAGGTTTATATGGTTACTCTGCTTATTTAATTTCTATTCAGAAATGCCAGGCTGGATGAATCCCAAGCTGGAATCAAGATTGTCGGGAGAAATATGAACAACCTCAGATATGCAGATGATATAACTCTAATGGCAGAAAGTGAAGAGGAACTAAAGAGCCTCTTGATGAGAGTGAAAGAGGAAAGTGAAAAAGTTGGCTTAAAACTCAACATTCAAAAAATTAAGATCATGATAGTCAGCCCCATTACTTCATAACAAATAGAAGGGAAAAAGTAGTGGATGTGAGAGTTGGACTGTGAAGAAAGCTGAGCACTGAAGAATTGATGCTTTTGAACTGTGGTGTTGGAGAAGACTCTTGAGAGTCCCTTGGACTGCAAGCAGATCCAACCAGTCCATTCTGAAGGAGATCAGCCCTGGGATTTCTTTGGAAGGAATGAGGCTGAAGCTGAAACTCCAGTACTTTGGCCACCTCATGCGAAGAGTTGACTCATTGGAAAAGACTCTGATGCTGGGAGGGATTGGGGGCAGGAGAAGAAGGGGACGACAGAGGATGAGATGGCTGGATGGCATCACTGACTCGATGGACATGAGTCTGAGTGAACTCCGGGAGTTGGTGATGGACAGGGAGGCCTGGCGTGCTGCGATTCATGGGGTCGCAAAGAGTTGGACACGACTGAGTGACTGAAATGACTGACTGACTGACTGACAGACTTTATTGTCTTGGACTCCAAAGAAATGTGGATGATGACTGCAGCCATGAAATTAAAAAGACTCTTGCTCCTCAGAAAGAAAGCTATGACAAACTTAGACAGCATATTAAAAAGCAGAGACATTACTTTGCTGACAAAGGTCCATATAGTCAAAGCTATTGTTTTTCCAGTAGTCATGTGTGGATGTGAGAGTTGGACCATAAAGAAGGCTGAGCACCGAAGAATTGCTTTCAAATTGTGGTGCTGGAGAAGACTCTTGAGAGTCCTTTGGTATGCAAGGAGATCAAGTCAGTCAATTCTAAAGGAAATCAACCCTGAATATTCACTGGAAGGACTGAAGCTGAAGCTGAAGCTCCAATACTTTGGCTACGTGATGCAAAGAGCTAACTCATTGGGAATGACCCTGATGCTGAGAAAGATTGAGGGTAAAAGGAGAAGGGTGCAGCAGAGGATGAGATGGTTGGATGGCATCACTGACTCAATGGACATGAATTTGAGCAAGTGAAGGACAGGGAAGCTTGTCGTGCTGCAGTCCATGGGTTCGCAAAGAGTCAGATGCGAGTTAGTGACTGAAAAATAAATGTTTCCCACATCTAGGCTCACAATACTGAATGGTCCACTCACGTCCTCACTGACCTTGCAGCCATGTCCTCTTGTTATCTAGACCCTTAGAATGTAGCTAAAACCCCGGTTTTAACCCAATCCGCCAGGCAGACCATTCAAGGTCCAATTCATCCTACAGCTATAGAAATTTTGGTTCTGACATTAACCTGTTTTCTGACCTGGGGAAGAAAGGAACAATTTTCTTGGCTTTCTTTTGTACTCCATTACCCTCACTCCTATATAAGTCTCCCTGTAGATTTAGTGAGAAATTTTTTTTCAAAAGCCTTATGTGATATTTCTAAGCACGGAGTGATTTGTGCTAACTTAAATTCCTGTTTCAAAGACTGATCATTTATTAATCATTAATTGAGCACTTATTATTATAAGCTAGCACTTAATCTCTTCCAAGCCAGTAGATCCAGACAGGGTACATCTGTACAGCTTGGTTTGTTTGCTGACTTGCTTGTTTTACTTCTCTCTGAATTCCTTCATTGACATTTTTGTTTAGGTATTCTACTCTTTTCTGGTATTATATTATAGGCTGATGATCAAGGGAGTACTACTGCTTTACCAAAAATAGTCTTGTAATATTATTTAAATTGACATCACAAAGGACATTTGCAGACTAACAATCTGACTTATTTTGTTGTTCCTCTTACCCTGTTATTCCTGCTCCCTTTCTCACATTTATATTTATCCCTCTCTTCCTCTTCTTTTGGAAAACTTAAATTTAGACAAAGGGAGAGACTCGTTTTGACTACCACTGTGGTTTTTACTTATTTTTCTCTCCTTTAATGAAATGGGTGAAGCTGGAGTTAAGTTAGAGGCAAAATAATTTTTTCATTTTGAGAGCAACCTTCTAAATATATCCTGAGCACTTACACCATCTGTAGCCGTCCAGATGTCCATCCACACTTACCTGCCTTTACTGTTACTGCCCAGTGTCACTATCACAGAATATACTTGCCCAAGAAGATGAAGTTGCAGATAATTTAGTTTCAGAAATGTCCCCCAAATTATTTTTTCTAAACAACAGACTAAGGACCTATCAAGTAACCCTTCTTAGAGTAAGTATCCCATTCTTAGAGATCCTCAAGGAAATATTCACCCAGTATTTTTAAAAAACTCTTGCCTTGATGTATCCACCAGTCCTAAATTATTATGTCACCAAGTCTGCCCAACTCTAATCAGGTCATGCTCCCCAGGCAGCATCACTTCTCTAAGTGCTTCCTTTTTATCCCAGAAACTTCATAAATATCTCACTTTTATTCTTTTGCTGAGATATGTTACTGAGATTCACTTTTGCTGTGAGTGGAGTTGGTTTAATCTCTAAGTCTGTCTGACTTTTGCGACCCAATGGATTGTAGCCTGCCAGGCTCCTCTGTTCATGGGATTTCCCAAGCAAGAATACTAGAGTGGGTTGCCATTCCCTTCTCTGGGGGATCTTTCCAACCCAGGGATCAAATTGGGGTCTCCAGCATTTCAGGCAGACTCTTTACTACCTGAGCCACCAGGAAGTTTTTCTCTATCACAGTTCATTTTGTTACCTTTTTTTTTTTTTTTTTTTTTTTTAGGGAATCAGCAGTCAACAAAAAACAACATTTAGGGGATACCTAGCACTGACCTACCTTTTATGGAAAGCCATGATAAATTGTACCACCGAGGTGATTTTAGTCTAGCCAGTGAGAGGGATAAATAAAAATTTATCGTATTTAGTAGAATAAGGTAATTGCTATAATAAATACATTAGCAGACAATCGTAATGGGACACAGAGAAGATCTGCTAAAGTTCTGTAGAGCAGACGATAATGGAATTAGGGTGCTGTAAAAGTGAGCTTGAAATGAGATGGAAACTTCCATCCTGCAGTTGCTGTCTCCTAATTCTCAGATGCACGGCTCCTGGAGTTTCCTCAGTTCAGTTCAGTCGCTCAGTACTGTCCGACTCTTTGCGACCCCATGAATCACAGCACACCAGACCTCCCTGTCCATCACCAACTCCTGGAGTTCACTCAGACTCATGTCCATTGAGTCAGTGATGCCATCCAGCCATCTTATCCTCTGTCGTCCCCTTCTCCTCCTGCCCCCAATCCCTCCCAGCATCAGAGTCTTTTCCAATGAGTCAACTCTTCGCATGAGGTGGCCAAAGTACTGGAGTTTCAGCTTCAGCCTCATTCCTTCCAAAGAAATCCCAGGGCTGATCTCCTTCAGAATGGACTGGTTGGATCTGCTTGCAGTCCAAGGGACTCTCAAGAATCTTCTCCAACACCACAGTTCAAAAGCATCAATTCTTCGGCGCTCAGCTTTCTTCACAGTCCAACTCTCACATCCATACATGACCACAGGAAAAACCATAGCCTTGACTAGATGGACCTTTGTTGGCAAAGTAATGTCTCTGCTTTTGAATATGCTATCTAGGTTGGTCATAACTTTTCTTCCAAGGAGTTTCCTAGAGCCACTTTAGTGAGAAATAACATAATCCCACAATTTCTTTAGCAGTAACTCTGTGCCTAGAAAATGTGGTGAATACTGAGGCTCCATCAATGAAGAAAATATTATATAGAGACTTTCCTTTTTCAAACAATATTACAAGGAGGCAGACTCCTTCTGTCTACCAGAGTCCTTCCACTCTCTCTACTCCCTGTGGACCCCTTCCTGGCCATCTGGAGGAATCTAAGTTATGAGACAGGGCACCAGGTTCCATAATCAGTCACCCATGCTTCCTCCAACCTTCTCAAACACTGGATAAACACACCAGAGCACTTGTTTAAACAGAGCTTATTGAAACCAAACTCTTATGGTTCTCTTATTATATCTTTTCGTGGGGTTTGGTTGATGAGGGGGATGGTGGAACTAGAGGTGTACTCAATGCATTTTAGCCAATATGAAGCAGATAAAGTGAGGTTTTTTCTTTTTTTTTTTTTTTTCCTGGTAATCGTATCAATTTTCTCTTAGGAAATTATAGATTTTGTTTGTGCACCTGACAAATCCTGTTGAAGGTGCAGTGCAGCCTGTCATTAGTTTTCTGAAGAGGATCCCAATGTGAGAAGAATTTGAGGGATATTTTATATGCCTACATAGGAACGGCAGCCTTTAGAAATAAAGATGCTAGCTACACACTGATTATACTTTCAAAACCTAAAGGGGTAAAAGCCATAAATGTGTTCACAGTAATTGTATTTTTACAATGACCACAAGAAAAATATCAACCTGATTTCCACTGACTTCATAAAGTTCCAGCATCTTTCAGTGATTCAACCTAACTCTGCTGAGAAGAATTCCAAGTGTGTGGAGAAACAGCAGGTGCTGGCTGCAAAGGTCTCATTCTGTCCTTTGTCCAGACAACAAGGTCCAGATTTCCATAAAGTGACCAAAAGTTGATCAGGGCCACAGTAATCCTATCAGGGCAACATCCGTGACACTTTCCATCTCATCAGCACTGTTTGTCTCATGGTGTATTAGCATCCATTTTCACTAATATGATACAAAAATGTAATGATGTATAAGTGTTTTTTAATGTCATGTAAGTGAAAACAGGTGGGTAGTTTACCATGGGCTCATTCAGATTGGAGCTGACTGGCATTTCACAAAGAATGCGGAGATTTTGAGGGGGGACAAAGGGGTCGGGGGGGAGACTTATTTTTACTTAGGTCAAATTTCAGCAATCTTGGTTTTTAAAATCACTTAGTCAAGTCCGTGCGAGACATCACACCACAGGCCTGCAAACTCAAAGCAAAAATCAGGAGAGTGATTTACTAGGGCTGAAAGCCTCAACAAACAGCAAGCCTGTTTATATAGTTAACCTCCATTCAGAAAGGAAGTAAAGAGGGAGAGAGTGGCCTAAACGAGGTATCTTGGGTATTAACAAAAGTCAGTATTCAGAGGAGAAGCCCTTGATTAGAGGGCTTGCCCTGCCTGGGTATGTGGCTGCTGAGCTAATGGGCAGTCCTGGAGGCATAAGTCAAGGGTGTTACTTTGTAAGAGTCACAACACACAAGCAGTGGTATTGATTGGTCCCTATTTTTGCCAGGATGTTACAGAAAGGTTTAGGATACTTCCAGGTCTTTCCAGACTCCAATTACTTCCCTGATCCCTTCATAATTATTAAGATGTCCATAATCTGGATTAATTTCATCTCCCTCAATATTAGCTGAGCTCATAAATCTAGCAAAGCCAGGTGTCTTGGTGCCTTTTTTCTGGGACAAGTGTTATTCAGATTCTCCCCCTGACCATCGACTGATGAAGTAAGATTCCAGGAAGTGAACAGCGAATTTTCTAAGCTAAAGTGCGATTCTCCTTTTTACTCTCAGATACACATAGAGATAGCACCTTTCTCAAACTCTTCATTCTCCACATTTTCTCTTTTCCCATTTTAATGTTGAAATGGAAGAAGCATGTTCCCTGCCGAGCACACTTCTGCAGCCTGTTCTGCGTCTCTCTCGGCCTGTCCGGCCTGTGGCTCTACATTCCAGAATACCCTGCGGGAGAGCGAAATTGTGTCCAGACACAGCCATGGGAATGGAATTTCCCATACCTTGAGGGTGACCTCCACTGTGACCTTAAAATTAAAAACTTGTTTGTGAACTCCTGAGAGAGAAAAAAGTATATAACAGTAGCTGCAGTTTAAAAATATAATTGGCAAGCACAGTATAGAAACAACACACGAGTCAATCACGGGCTCCCTTAAATCCCAACAACTCACGGCAGATTTCCTGTGTTTTGGTGCTCATGAATGGACCAACTACCCGTGTAAACATCCAGGAGGGAAAAGAGCTATTCCTTTTCTAATCCCAGTTTGCGCTGGTAACCTTTCCCAAGTATTTGTTTTAGGACTGGCATTTCTCACTCATTCAGTCACAGTCTGAGAATTTGTCATCAAGCTTGTTTGTGTTTAAGAACACAGATTAGGGCTCTGGCATTCGAGAAAGTCTTCAATTTTAACTTTCCCATTTGCCAGGGGTGTGACCTCAGCTTCCTGATCTGTAAAAGGAAGATAAATGATAGTACATACCTGAGAAACACAGTCGTTATGAGAATAAAAGGATACGTTATATACTGGTATCCATATTTCACTAATAGTATCCTGTGACATGAATTTTTCTTCTTATGAAAATAACTGAATGACTATTTCTCATAAGCAAGAGAGTTTTTGAAATGGCCGTATCCATATTTGCCCAATGAGAAAATGAATAACACAATCATATATTACTAATGTTGTCAACAATAGCTCACATTTCAGTTTACAAACATATTCACATTATATTGTTTAATCCTTGTAACAACGCTGTAATTAATGGTTTTGTTGAATGGTTAAGTTGCCTGTGTTGTTCAGATGGCATATTACTACCCCTATTTACATATTGGGAAGGTAAGATCCAAATACTGGAAGTAATTCTTTTTAAACCAGGTATTGTCTATGCAACTAGACTATGAATTTTAGGAAGGTCCTGCCTTAGGAAGCCCTTTGCCATTTCAATATAATAGGTGGACAAAGTGACTGGCCATGTTGAGGATTCTGAATTGGTTCTCTGTCACTAAAAATGTAATCAAAGAGTTGTGTTGGGCAGGGATCCATGGTTAGTTAGCATTTTCACATCAACCAAGAAAGCATTATTGTTTAATGCCAATGTTTTTGTTGCTTTGCGATTCTTGTAAGCTGCAGTGATTTAAGGGATGGTTTTCTAGAAGTTGGTCTTCTGTTGGTGGTGGTGTTTTTGCTTTATTTCATTTTTTTGGCTGCATGACATGGCATGCAAGATCTTATTCCCTGAGCAGGGCTGGAATTTGTGCCCACTGCGGCGGCAGAACAGGGTCTTAACCACTAGACTGCCAGGGAAGTCCCTGTTGATGTTTTTTACTTTCTATTTTGCCTAAATAAGGAATTGTTGGTGGACTCAGCACTTCAAAGTTTAAAATATTATTTCAAAGCAAATGGGCAGGTTATCTTGGGTTGCTCAAGTTATGAAAAAAAAAAAAAAACTTTGTTTTTGGCAAAGTTGATAAACTTAAGAGGTTTCAAAAGGCTAGGAGGTACATTTTTATGTATATTTTGTGATTCTCAATAACTGCTTTAACCTGCTGTTGTATTTAATAGAATTGAATCTCACTCATGCCTTAATTAGTTGAAGACTAGCTATGTATCCAGAATTCTGCAAGAAATCATGAAGAATATTTTCTTCTTTAAATAACACAATATAGTTTCTGCCACAAGGTGCTATACATCTAGCAGATGTTAAATGTTTTGCCAACCCTTCAAGAACAATACAAGAACAAAATGTAATTAAATGATGTGAAGAGCTGACTCATTGGAAAAGATACTGATGCTAAAATATTGAGGGCAGGAGGAGAAGGGGGTGGCAGAGAATGAGATGGTTAGATGGTATCACCAACTCAATGGACATGAGTTTGAGCAAACTCCGGGAGCTGGTGAAGGGCAGGGAAGCCTGGCAGGCTGCAGCCCATGGGGTCGCAAACAGTCGGACATGACTTAGCAACTGAATAACAAAGATGTTTCATAACTGTCAGACATTGGAGGAGTCGAGGAGGTGACAGTTGGCTTCAACAGACGGGGAAGAAGGAAGGAATCTTCTCCTAGTTGAATGTACTCCATTTGCCCTCACAGTCCAGAAAGGGAACTCCCTTTTGTTATGAGGGATGCCTCAGGAAAATCCCAATGGGGCTTTGGACTATCTAAAACTTAATATAGAACAAATCTTTCTTCTTACAGAAATAGCCCAGTGATCAGTGCTTTTAAATAAAATAGCTCAAAGTGGCTGCCTTCCTGAAATATACTCAGTTTTCTGTATAAGAGAGAAAGACTATCACAAAGATATCTTCTTGAGTCCTGCTTTTTGTTTCTGTATGTTTTTTGTATGATTCTCTTATGTATTTTTAGAGGAACTCATCACTTTATATCCCAAATAAAGAAGAATATTGAAATGAGATTTCACTATGGGGGAAGACTATAACTCAGTTTTACATAAGCTCAGAATCTTGACCTTAAGAAGTTCATTTAAGAATAATGACACTCTCTCCCTTTTTTGTTGGAATGGGATTAGTCCACGAAAACTGTAGAAACTCAGGTCTAATGCCAGGTAGTCTCTTGGTGGGTAGTCTTCTCCCGATCATTAAGCAAACAGTGATCCCAAGTCTAAGGACCAGGGAATATTCCCACAGCTGGGCAGAAGGCACAAAGCAGCAGAGTAACACCCATGTATCGTCTGGAGGCTGTGTCTGATAGTGAACTCAGGCTGTATGTCACGGCTTTGGCTTGTTTCTTGATTTCCTGAAATTTCTATCTTATTGGGATCCAAGGAATCAAAGGATGTTCTAGCCCCGACATAGGAGGCCTTCCTAATTCACCAGACCTAAAACATCTGTACCTTTCATCCTATCCAGCCAGCCATAGCTGACCCACCGAGCTGAACACAGACACAGGTGGTCAATACGATGTGTGGTCAAGAACCAATCAGGTTTACTTTCCCAAGAACTTCTTTCAGATGAAGGAAGTTGGATACTGAGTCAGGAAACAGAGTAGGAAATCAAAGTCCAGGGACTCCTGTTGATGTCCTGTTAGACACTGTCCTGCTTCTTATAAGAATTTAAGGATCTGTCATAGACATTTATCGTAAGGACAAACTAAACTCACTGATTTGCCACAAAACCATCTCTGAGTCAGAGCACATGCAAGACTCGCTAGTCTATTAAGGGAATCAGAGGGGAAGGAGTGATGTGGCTGGAGGGAACAGTGCAGAGTTCATTTCAGAGGGAAGAAGCTGGTGTCCATATGAAGATTCCTATGATGGTGAGTTTTTACATTTTTACTACCATTTTTGTATTCTAATGGTAACACATGTGGATTGTAGAATTCAGAAGAGCACAAAAAATAAAAATAACTTGAACTTCCCTGGTGGCTCAGTGGATACGAATCTGCCTACCAATGCAGGGGATACAGGTTTGATCCCTGGTCCAGGAAGTTTCCACATACCATGGAGCAACTAAGCCAGGGTGCCCCAACTACTGAGCCCACACTCTAGAGCCCAGGAGCTGCAACTATGGAGCCTGTGTGCTGCAGCTACGGAAGCTTATGTGCCTAGAAACTGTGCTCCACACCAAGAGAAGCCACAGCAAATCCCTCATACTGCATCGAAGAGTGTGCTTGCCACAACTAGAGAAAGCCCACGCAAAGCAACAAAGACCCAGCATACCCAAAAATCAATAAATAATTTTTAAAGAGCCAATAGTAAAATAATAATAGTAATATGTACTCTAAGCATTAGGCACCATTGATAATTTGCTGTCGATATTTATAGTCAGTTATATCACTTTTTTAAAAAGCAGGATTGTGATGTATATACTATTTAAAACTTTTGCCCACCTGATAATAACTTGAGCAAATATTAAATCACTATGTAGTATTTCATTATATTTCAGTCCCCCTAATGTTGGACACTGAAGCTATTTCCAATTTTTTTACACTTGGAAGATATCCTAAAATAAGCATTCTTGTGACAGTATTTATTTAAAGTGTTTGCATACACCTCTGATTATTTATTCCATAGAACAATCTCTGAGAGGAAAAGATATTTCCTATCAGATCAAGGCAAGCCTGAAAGCATTTCTAAATATAAAACCAAGAGAGGAAAACACAATAAAAAGTACCAATATGTTTGGACTCTTAAAAATGGAAAATTAGGCTTCTTTTCTCCATTTTTGCCTACACCTAAGGACATGCCTTACTGCCCAGGTACACATAAGTGGGTGGAAGCGTTGGCTACTATGATATTAGCAGGAGGGAGCTGGGGGATTTATTTCAGTGGACAAATTCCAAAGGTACCAACAGATATAAACACCAAATATCCAAATATGACTATTTGAACCTAGAAGACCCCTGTCTTGGTCAGATGTCTCCTTTGAGTCTGGGCTGTCTCCTCATGTAACCAATATGTGCAACTCCGACCCACATGCAGAATTACCTTCAAGAGGATAAGAGAGAGAATAAAGAGGTGATTGCACATGCCTTATGGTTCCCTCAATCTTCTCCTTTTATTTAGGTTAGAAATTTTAAAGAACAAATGCCATTTAAGCCTATTAAAAAGCTTATTTGTTCTAACATGATGCACAAAAACACATTGGTGAATTATCAAGCTGACAGTGCACTTAGTAATGAGTGAGGATTAATGTCTGTGCAGAAATGTGATTCATGAATAAAAACCAATTTAAAATTAAACTCTAGACATTCACAGTCATTTGTAAGCTTTGAAAAGAAGACTGTGCTGAGTTGTGAATTATATTTGCATGGGACTGAGGTAAGAGTTATGGAACCATGAGGCAAGAAGAGGTGTTGGGTCAGCTATTCTGCTCTGCCTGTGGGGCAGGTGGGCCGCCACGGCCAGCCACTCTCACCCTGCCTCTGGCCTCTAGACCAGCCCAACACAACATTCTAAAGGTCAACAACACTGCCTCCAGATTGCTTGCAACTAGACCTTCCTTCTTCATTTCCAGCGGGTCTTCTTCCAGTGCTATTTTCACCAGATTCAAAACTCTCAGTAAGTGTTATGGGTTGGACTGCATCCCCCTAAGGACATTGAAGTCCTAAGCCCCAGTACCAGGGCGGGTGACCTTGTTTGGAAATACGGTCTTTACAGATTAGCAATTTACAATGAAACCTTTAAAATAGGTCCTAATCCAGTATGAATGTGTTCTTACGAAAAGGGGAAGTTTAGACCCAGATACACAGACTAGGAGAAGACCATGTGAACAGGAAGGCAAAGATGGGGGTGATGCATCTCTAAGCCAAGGAAAGCCAAAGGTTACCAGCAAACCACTAGAGGTGAGAAGAGGCATGGACTAGATTCCCCCCTAACAGTCTTAGAAGGAACCAACTCTGTCAACACCAGGGTCTCAGACATCCAGCCTCCAGATCTATATGAGAAATACATTTCTGTTATTGAGGCCATTCATTTTGCTATACCTTGTCATGGAAAGTGAAGTTTAGTTGCTCAGTCATGTCCAACTCTTTGTGATCCCATGGACTATAGCCCACCAGGCTTCCCTGTCCACGGGATGCTCCAGGCAAGACTCCTGGAGCGGGCTACCATTCCCTTCTCTGGGGAATCTTCCTGTCCCAGGGATTGAACCCAGGTCTCCTGCACTGCAGGCAAATTTTTTATCATCTGAGCCACCAGGGAAGCCCCAGCCAACTCATACCATAATGCTTCCTGACCCAGAGCCAGACTTTGTCCTTGATACTCAGCCTTTCCACGTGTCCAACCTCCAACCCTTCTGCCCTAGTCCCTCACTTGCCAGGAACCCATCCTCAGCCTGGTCCAGCCATTTGCTGCCTGACGTAGTTTGCTGCTCTGAGTATGTGTCTATGTAGCAGGGAGGGGATAGGGAGCCTGGGGTCTGGAGAGCGATGGAGAAATTGAAAGGACCAAAAATCAGCTAGTGAGCCTCTGCTGCCTCCACGTGCTTCAGGAGGGAGAGGAGATAAGAGCTGGTTCACTCCCAGAAGCTTCCAGAAAAAGCTGGTCCTGCGTTCCTACTGCAGCCACCTCCAGGACAGCCTGCTGACCAGGAACGTAGATTCTGCAATCAGGTGGCATCTTGACTCTACCGTTTACTGGTCGTGTGACTCAGGGCAAATTAGATCTCTGTGCCTCAATTTCTCCACCTATAAAATGGAAACAACAATAGTCCCTACTTTACTGGGTTATCATGAGGATTTAAAAAGTCAGTACATGTGATGTGATGGCACAATGTTCAGAGTAAATGGTGTGCAGCTATTTGCTTTTTAGAAAAAATTCTGTAGGATGGTATGGCCCAGTTTTCTTGGGACTGTCTCAGTGTATACTGTGGTTTTGGCATTATTATAGTCCCAGCAACAACAACTGGCTCCCTGCCCCTGCAAACCTTTACTCTTACAAGAGGTACAACCTACTAGGTGTGGAATAAATAAGATACAGGATACAATGTACCACACAGAGAAAATAACCAATATTTTATAATAACTTTATATGGAGCTTAATTTATAAAAATATCAAATCACTTATGTTGTATACCTAAAACTAATATAGTAAGTCAACTACACTTTATAAAAATAAACATTTAAAATTTTTAAAAATATCCATGGTCACTTTTTAAACCAGGGCCTCCTCTGATTCTGAAATATGAGGTCATTTCCAGGGAGGCCTCAGTTTCATGCTTTGGTATCTGAAGTATTATATCCCGTCTGAGAGGCAGAAGAAGGGAATTCCTGAGGCAGCTTGGTTTTGAGTATTCCTGCTGACTACCCACCACCATCCACGGCTTGGTGCTTCTTGTCACCACGTCCTGGGAAACCTACCCTTCCTCCTCTTGGTTAACCATCACAAGTGCAGAAACCCTGAAGTCAGTCAGCAGTAACTACTTTATTATCAGCTGCAAGGGATTATGAGGGCACAAACTAAATGCAGGGTGGTGATTACATAGACAGAGACATAGTCCAGTTTCATGGAGAGATCTATCATAGCTTTCGAGGAGATGCTCACCTACACTCCCTTCTCTTCCCAGAGCAGGCTTCTCTGACTGGCTCCAAAGATATCCTGCATTATCTTTCATTTCCAATCTGCTTTTATTCAGAGTTGAGCCGTGCTCAATTACGTATGCACTCCAGCCTGGTCTCAGCTGATTCTTCTTTCCCCACTTTTCCCTCCCTCCCTTTTAATAAGTGTTTATTGATCTGTCTATTATGTGCCAGGCATAGTTCTAAGTGTTAGAGACATGGTAGTGAATAAGACAGAAAAAGTCTGTGTCTTTGTGGAACTGTATTCTCATGGGGAAAAAGGAACATCAGACAAACAAATATATATAGATAGATAGATCAGCTCAGTTCAGTTGCTCTGCTGCTGCTGCTGCTAAGTCGCTTCAGTTGTGTCTGATTCTGTGCGACCCCATAGATGGCAGCCCACCAGGCTCCCCATCCCTGGGATCCTCCAGGCAAGAATACTGGAGTGGGTTGCCATTTCCTTCTTCAACGTATGAAAGTGAAAAGTGAAAGTGAAGTCGCTCAGTCGTGTCCAACTCCTAGCGACCCCATGGACTGCAGCCTACCAGGCTCCTCTGTCCATGGGATTTTCTGGAGTGGGTTGCCATCATGTCCAACTCTTTGCGACTCCATAGACTGCAGAATGCCAGGCTTCCTTGTCCTTCACTATCTCCTGGAGCTTGCTCAAAGTGAGGGGATGACATCCAACCGTCTCATCCTCTGTTGTCCCCTTCTCCTCCTGCCTGCCTTATATGGCATTATAGATTAGGGTTGATAAAAATTTTTTCTCTAAAGGGACAGACAGTTAATATTTTAGGTATTGTTGGCCTCTGTTGCAAGTATTCAACTCTGCCCTGGTAATGGAATGTCACCACAGACATACCATGGTGTGGTTGTGTTCTAATTTAGTTATAAAAGTAGGCAGCAGGCCAGATAAGGTGGTCAGTCAAAGCCCCTCTGAGGAGCAGAGCTTTGCAATAGGCCCTAAATGATGGAAAAGAGAAAGTCATGGCTCAGAGTGGTCTAGGCAAAGGCATCAGCTGGTGTGAAAATCTTAACAGAAGAATGAGCTTGGAATGTTCTAGAATGGGGGGAAAATCAGTATGACTGCAATATATTGAAGAGAACAACTAGAAAAGTCGTGAGAGAGGGAACCAGAGCCTGGGTAAGTGATTGGGACTTTATACTAAGTGAAACTGCAGGCACTGGAGGATTTTAGACAAAAGAGTGGCATAATCTGAGTTATGTTTTTCAAAGTTTGCTCTGGTTGCTATGTGAAGAACAAATGATTTAGGGGATAATAAGTGACCACAGAGACTTGTCAGGGGCCCACTGGTGTAGAGTCCCATGAGGGGCCAATTTTTACCTCTAATCTAAAATGGAAAACTGCCTGAACTTTTCCAGGAGTCCCCTCCACTCTCCCCACTGTGGCCCTTCCCCATTTCAGCAAGGGCTTTTTGATTGCAAGCAGTATTGAATGACTTGAGTGAAAAGGGAATTTACTAGAAAGGAATGGGAATGGGTATCTAAATATCAGCCTGGGAAAGGACAGGAGAGTATCTAAGAGCTGTGAAAGGACCCCTTAAATGAGAATCAGCTCCACACAATGAAAAAAAAAAATTCTGAATCACTAAGATTCCTTAGAGTCCAGTTGGGTGAGCGTTTGCTGTAAGCCCACCCTTGGAGAGCATAGCACCTTGACTTCAAGTCTCAGCACACACGATGAGGGAGATGTGATTACCCCAATAAGGAAGTAGGGTGTCACTACCACTGGGGAGAACGGACACTGGGTGGCCCAATTATAACAACCACCTTCAAGATCCTATTTTTCTGGTGTTTGGTTTCTACTGAAGAGAAAATCTCTTTTCTTCCTTTAATTGTTCTCCCACCATTAGGTTTAGTTCCCCTTAGAAAGAAGACATTTATTGGGCTAGAAAAACATGTCCTGTTTATCCATGTCCCCCACCGCACACCACCCAGAGATCAATTTCCTTGAAAACGCTGCTTTGATGAGGACAGTTAGAATTGTGTCATCTGGAAGTCAGGTTGCTCCCCTGACCTGCTTTGCCTCACCCACGCAAATCAGGACTTTAAACTGGCCACATGGTTTTCCTTGCTGTGCCCAAAGATAGCAAGCATATCAACTCTTTGGCTTATGCTTTTTCTCTCAACTAAAGCTCTTCTGGATATTCTGAGATGTTTATTGAGTACCACTATAAATAAGGCAGGGCTTCCCTGGTCAGTCAAATGGTAAAGAATTTGCCTGCCGTGCAGGAGACCCAGGTTTGACCCCTGGGTTGGGAAGATCCCCTAGAGGAGTGAAAGGCAATCCACTCCAATATTCTTGCCTGGAGAATCTCATGGACCGAGGAGCCTGGAGAGCTATAGACAATAGAATTGCAAAGAGTCCTTTAGGACTGAAGCGACTTCACTCACACGCATAAAGATGTATACAATATATATTGTTTTTGTTGTTCAGTCGCCCAGTTGTGTCCACCTCTTTGTGACCCCATGCACTGCAGCCCTCCAGGCCTCCCTGTCTCTCACCATCTCCCAGAGTTTGCCCAGGTTCATTTGGAACTGAAGAGTGAATTTGATGGTATAGGTTTCTATGTCCAAAACAAAGGAAATATTTGAAACCACTAGTTTTGCTGCAAATCTTGGGAAAAAAAGGCAACGGCTGCGCCCTCCTTAGGGGATCTTCCTGGACCCAGAAATCTAACCTGTGTCTCCTACACTGCAGGCAGATTCTTACTCGCTGAGCCATCCAGAAGCCACCATAATATTATCCTCTTTTATAAATAAGGAAACAGGCTCAAAAAACTTATGTGATTTGTCCACAATTATACAGCTATTTTAAAAAGCCATTACAAGGTTTCTCCTATTCCATGATGATATATGAATATGTAGGTTTAAACTACTTACAATGGGATTATAAAGGGGTTGCTAAGTTGCATCCCTTAAAAAGTCAAATCATCATGTACTTGTATGTGTGACTCATCCAACTCTTCTTAAAGAGTCATGGGTGGAAAGTGCTGACCATAGATCCTTTCCACCTCTCAGTGTTCATTGTCTATGGATATGGGTAGGATGGCCTACCCATAATATGCGTGCATAGAAACTACACCCATACCCACACAATCCCCAAAAGAATACGTAATTAGACAGCTGTGCATATTGACTGTGAAGAGGGAAAAGGGAGACAAGTGAATAAACAAGGGAATAACGAAAGAGAGGATCCAGAGGTGAAAGACTGAGACTGGGTCACATGACCAAGGGAATCCAGAATTTCTGATTCTTCATTGATGGAGCTAGATTTGCAGCCTCAAAGGTTTTTAAATTGTTAACTTTGGGGCTACATTTGCATTTACAGATATTAATAAATTTCTCACACTAATTATTTCTAACTAATTTCTCCAAAAATTAACACAGATTAAAAAGAAAACATTAACTTTCTTTGACCAAAACAATTATCAGGACTTATAAACAGAACCTGTATAAAAGCATCAGCTTAGCAAACAAAAGGATATCTGCTGTTATATATAGAAGAGGCATTCGGCATGGATTAAAATGCAGACACAATGAACACACTAAGAATGTGACAAATTTTTATGCAAGCATAATTTCATTCCAGATAGGCAACAATTCTTTTTTAAAATGAAATGACTAAAATCTAGCAAAGGAGCCAGTAATAACTACATCACTTCTCATATTTCTTTTAAGAAATTAAATTAAACCCTTTTTTCATTTTGATGGGCAAAAAAAGTAAAATGCCCAGAAAACAATAGCGTTTTGGGTTTTGAAACAGTAAGCAAGTCCTTCTCATTTCCCACAAAGATTCACTTCCCCGGTGTGGGTTTGTCATCAGGGAATATACGTGTGTTTTTACAGCTGTTAAAAACCCATGAATTCTAGGATTTGTGACAGAGAGACTAAACTGCCTTTAATGATGGTGGTGTGAACAATAATTTGAGATAGTGTATGCCACACTGCACAAAATAGATCATAATATCATCAAATGGGTATTAGAACTGCAACCTCCGTATATGTAAATATTAATGAAAATGGTAGGCATCAGAATAAAGCATCGTGGCTGCTGGGGAAGAATCATCTTAGAAACAATCTTATGATTTGAAGAACAGATAACCACAGTGCAACTGAACTGTCAAATATTAACTGCTTTTGGAGTAGGGAGCTGGCAGGGGAGAAGAGGGAGCAGGAACCAAGAAATGGCGCTCGCCTAACTGGCTTTATCAACACTGACCTGAAATACCTTGCCACGCCTGTTGTTCAGTCTGTTGTATATAGTCCTACAGAAGGAAGTGTGGCTGTTGTCATGTGCAGGGTTTAGACACATACTTAAGAAATCCCGATTTAAATATACAAGTGATCTCCTTGGGGGGAAACTGCTTTAAATTATAAACCTGGGGAGGGTAGGTAGGACAAAGAGGAACAAAAAGAGGGAATGGGGAAGAGGTGGCAGGGGAAAGAATTTCCAGATTCCTCACTTCATGCAATCACGGTCTTGCTCCATTACTTTCTATGACCACCAAGTACTTTAGGGGACCTTTTTTTTTTTTCTGTAGCAGGTCAATGTTCTTTATAAAGAGAAGCAACAGGAAAAGGGCAATGATTTTGTGCTGTGAAGGAAAACTACAGAAACCCATTAAAGGGAAAGACGGAACAATATTCCTTAGGATATGTTCCCTCCTGTAGCTTTTTTGTACTCACCAAACCTCATTTCAAGGACAAACAGTTGTCCTTTCATGAACTGCAACTAAAGGAGCATGATATTTTAGGCAGAAAGATGGAGAGAGAGATTTCATTTCTTTCATTCTTGTAGGTATAAAAAGAGTGCATTTGGCTCTATAAACAATTACTTGTTGCTTTTCTTAACATGGGACACAAACCATTTGTGACATTTATGTACAAGTGCTTAGAGACAATGCTACTGAGAAAAATACAGTGAATAGTTACTGAAACAGGCTTGAGAAAGCAAAATGGAAGTTCAATTTCAAGGAAGATTCAATAACCAAAAAATATACTCAAGTATCAAAGAGAAAGGGAAAATAGTAACATTAAAAAAAAGAAAGAGCTGCAGTCAAGTATTGCTCTAAGGGGAGTTCACCAAGGAGGGACTGCAAGAGGTAAATAATTCTAACAGGCTTCAATTTGGGGTTAAATAGATAAGATAGTAATAGTATTTGTCTTTTTGTTGCAATTTTCCCCTAACAGTCTCAAAGTACCTCACACATATACTGGAAAATAAGAAGTTTCTGACCATAGTAGCAGCTAAACATTTGAACAAGTTGTCCAAGAAGTTTGAAGCATCTGCTTTGGAGATCCTTAAAATTAAGTGGCTTCTTCATTGCTATGGTCCATTGCTTTTCAGGCTTCAGCTTATATCAACATTTGGAGGGTTTGCTAAAATACGGATTTCTGGAGCTACCAGTGGAGTTTCTAATTCCACAGGTCTAAGAAGTGGAACATGCTGGAGAGTCTGCATTTGTAACAGATTCTGAGTGATGCCATTGTTGTGGCTACAGGGACCACACTGGTCAAAGGCATGTGTGAGCGTGCTAAGTTGCTTCAGTTGTGTCCAACTCTTTGTGACACTATGGACCATAGCCTTCCAGGCTCCTCTGTCCATGGAATTCTCCAGGCAAGAATACTAAAGTTGGGTTGTCATGCCCCACTCCAGGGGATCTTTATCACCCAGGGATTGAACCTGAGTCTTCTGCCTTGGTAGGTGGGTTCTTTACCACTAGCACCATCTGGGAATCCCTGGTTAAAGGCATCAGTCAGTCAGTTCAGTCGCTCAGTCGTGTCTGACTCTTTGTGACCGCATGAATTGCAGCACGCCAGGCCTCCCTGTCCATCTCCAACTCCCGGAGTTCACTCAAACTCATGTCCATTGAGTTGGTGATCCCATCCAGCCATCCTCTGTCATCCCCTTCTCCTCCTGCCCCCAATCCCTCCCAGCATCAGGGTCTTTTCCAATGAGTCAACTCTTCATATGAGGTGGCCAAAGTACTGGAGTTTCAGCTTTAGCATCAGTACTTCCAATGAACACCCAGGACTGATCTCCTTTAGAATGGACTGGTTGGATCTCCTTACAGTCCAAGGGACTCTCAAGAGTCTTCTCCAACACCACAGTTCAGAAGCATCAATTCTTCGGTGCTCAGCCTTCTTCACAGTCCAACTCTCACATCCATACATGACAACTGGAAAAACCATAGCCTTGACTAAACGGACCTTTGTTGGCAAAGTAACATCTCTGCTTTTTAATATGCTATCTAGGTTGGTCATAACTTTCCTTCCAAGGAGTAAGCATCTTTTAATTTCATGGCTGCAATCACCATCTGCAATGATTTTGGAGCTCAGATCTGTCTAATAATGGAAACAATCACTGTCTATTTATCTCTGGCGGTGTGCAGGCCATGTGCACTGTATTAGGTGGATGCCACCTTCCTTGCTATTGTACCTACCAAAAGTGAAGCTACAGATGAGACATAATAAACTATTTCTTAAGTCACTCAGCAGGTTAGTGACAGTGCTGTTATTAAAACGTGTGTTTGTGCTTAGTCCTTTCTCATTCTTTGCGACCCCATGGACTGTAGCCTGCCAGGCTGCTCTGTCCATGTGATTTCCCAGCCAACAACACTGGAGTGGGTTGCCATTTCCTTCTCCAAGGAATCTTCCTGACCCAGGGATTGAACTCAGGTCTCCTGCATTGAAGGCAAATTCTTTACCATCTGAGCCACCAGGTAAACCCACCCTTATATAAAGAACATCTTTAAAAGTTTCTAATAATTTCATATACCAGAACACCTTATCTGTATCCTGAGAAATCTGTATGTGGGTCAAGAAGCAACTGTTAGAACCAGTTATGGAATAACCGAGGGTTCAAAATTGGAAAGGAGTATGTACAACAAGGCTGTATATTGTCACCCTGCTTATTTAACTTCATGTAGAGAGTCAGACACAACTGAGCGACTTCACTTTCACTTTTCACTTTCATGCATTGGAGAAGGAAATGGCGACCCACTCCAGTGTTCTTGCCTGGAGAATCCCAGGGAAGGCGGAGCCTGGTGGGCTGCCATTTATGGGATTGCACAGAGTCGGACACAACTGAGGCGACTTAGCAGCAGCAGCAGCAGCAGCAGAGTATATCATGTGAAATGCCAGGCTGGATGAAGCACAAGCTGAAATCAAGATTGCTGGGAGAAACATCAACAACCTCAGATATGCAGATGATACCATTCTAATGGCAGAAAGTAAAGATGAATTAAAAAGTCTCTTGATGAGGGAGAGGGAGAAGAGTGAAAAATATGGCTTAAAACTCAACATTCAGAAAATTAAGATCATGGCAGCCAGTCCCATCACTTCATGGCAAATAGAAGGGGAAAAAGTGAAAGTAATGACAGGTTTTACTTTTATTGGGCTCCAAAATTACTGTGGATGGTGACTGCAGCCATGAAATTAAAAGACACTTGCTCCTTGGAAGGAAAGCTATGACAAACCTAGACAGCATATTAAAAAGCAGAAACATCACTTTGCCAATAAAAGTCCATATAGTCAAAGCTATGGTTTTTCCAGTAGTCATGTACGGATGTGAGAGTTGGACCTTAAAGAAGGCTGAATACTGAAGAATTGGTGCTTTCAAACTGTGGTGCTGGAGAAGACTCTTGAGAGTCCCTTGGACTGCAAGGAGACCAAACCTGTCAATTCTAAAGGAAATCAGTCCTGAATATTCATTGGAAGAACTGATGATGAAGCTGAAGCTCCAATACTTTGGTCACCTGATGCGAAGAGCTGACTTATTGGGAAAGACCCTGATGCTGGGAAAGACTGAAGGAAGGCAAAAAGAGGAGGGGGCAACAGAGGATGAGATGGCTAGACAGCATCACTGACTCAATGGACATGAACTTTAGCAAACTTTGCAAGATAGTGGAGGACAGAAGGACCTGGCCTGCTGCAGTCCACTGGGTCGCAAAAAGCCAGACGTGACTTAGCACTGTACAACACCACCAACAACAGTAATTTCAAATGGTGGATTTATGGGTTCCAGACCTATAAATTTCATATGCGGGTATTGAGCCCTTGAAATAGTTTTCAAATTAAGACATACTAGATATGTAAAATACAAATAAGACAATATGAAAATAAAAATGTAAAATAATAATTTTTACATTGGTTACATATTGAAATGATAATGTTTTGGCTATACTGAGTTAAGTAGGGTATATTATTGATGATTATTGATGTAAATTTTTCCTCTTCTTACTTCCGTTATCATGACTATTAGTAAATTTAAAATTACAGATTTTAATAGAAATATAATGGCTAGTATTATATTTCTACTGGACAGGACTCTCATAGTCCCTAAAGAGAATTAAGCCAACTGACAGGTGGAGAGTACATTAGGGTTTTTTGAAAGTCAGTGCACTGAAAAGTCAATCTCTACTACAAAATCCAGGAGAGATCTATTATATATTATCTCCACCTGGCAAATGTCAAAAACGCTGGTCTTAAATACTTCAGCTACCGCCCTTCAGGTGCCCTTGATACCAGGGTCACTGGCCAGATAAGTTTTGGTCCATCTTACGCAGCACTTACATTCAGTGTTATGCTACATAGCCCTGTATGATATTTGATGAACAAATGGGTGAATGACTATCTCCCTCATCTTGACTATAACAGTTTTGGCAGAAATATTTGGGTTTTTTATTCACTGTAAAGTGCCCTATGCACAGCAAGTTTTCAGTAAACATTTGTTGAAGGAACAGCAGCTTGGGAGTACTGGGGAGGAGGGTGGGTGATGAGGTAAAGGCCTATGCCACCTAGGAATATTTGGTTTGGCTAAACTCAAACACAGTTCAAACTAACAAACTCACCACAGAGGGCCCAGGCATCATCATTCTTAAAGCCACAGGTCTGAACTTTGACTGTGCCTTATTTAGTTATGAAATTTGTGATTCAATGTTTGTGGCACATTCTCCAAGTTGCAATTTGCATGGCAGAAAGTGAGTCCAGCATGCATTTTTTTCATGAAAGATTTCAGAAACTCTGAAAAGAGACCTGAAAATTAGAATACCCGTGGTTTCCTTGGTGCTACCTACAAAGGAATAAAACTCAGGCATTTAGAAGACTAAGTGGCATTGACAAGTCAGCAGTGGACATTTGAATCCTGGCTAAATGGAGTGTTTCCATGGATGCTTACAATTCTTCTTCACTTCTTGTTTCTGTTTACTCTGTATTCAAATTTAAAAGAGTAAAATTAGAAAGAGTAAAACATAACAAAGACTGAAGTAAGAAAAACTGAGATTTCTACTTAGCAAACTCAAGAACATGAATATTTTTCAAGAGTAGGAAATAAAGAATAGTTTCAGATTTTATAATAGGTAGGCTAAGCATTGGCAGAGGCTCCAAAATCACTGCAGATGGTGACTGCAGCCATGAAATTGAAAGACGCTTACTCCTTGGAAGGAAAGTTATGACCAACCTAGATAGCATATTCAAAAGCAGAGACATTACTTTGCCAACAAAGGTCTGCCTATTCAAGGCTATGGTTTTTCCAGTAGTCATGTATGGATGTGAGAGTTAGACTATAAAGAAAGCTGAGCGCCAAAGAATTGATGCTTTTAAACTGTGGTGTTGGAGAAGACTCTTGTGAGTCCCTTGACAGCAAGGAGATCCAACCAGTTCATCCTAAAGGAGATAAGTCCTGAATATTCATTCCAAGGATTGATGTTGAAGTGGAAACTCCAATACTTTGGCCAACTGATGTGAAGAACTGACTCATCTGAAAAGACCCTGATGCTGGGAAAGATCGAAGGCAGGAGAAGGGGATGACAGAGGATGAGATGGTTGGATGGCATCACCGACTTAATGGACATGAGTTTGAGTAAACTCCGGGAGTTGGTGATGGACAGGGAGGCCTGGGGTGCTGCAGTCCATGGGGTCGCAAAGAGTCAGACACAATTGAGCAACTGAACTGAAGTGAAGACTAAGCATGTGCTTTGGTGGCAGTGGTTTAGTCATTAAATAGTGTCTAACTATTTGTGACTCCATGGGCTGTAGCCCACCAGGATCCTCTGCCCATGAAATTCTCCAGGCAAAAATATTGTAGTGGGTTGCCATTTTCTTCTCCAGGGGATCTTCCAAACCAAGCAATTGAACCTCCATCTTCTGCATTGCAGTCTCCTGCATTGCTGGCAGATTCTTTACCACTGAGCCAGTGGAGATTTCAGCATGTGCTTTCATTATCAGTAAATAATGGGCACAAGAAAGATTTTCTTTTTCAAATATGAAAAAAGGTCATCCGGGTAATCATCATGGGACAAATTAAAAACTAATAAACTGATGTCATTCTTATGTAGCTTAGTGTTGTTTATTTTGATTTAAATATAGGGATGGACTTTATAAATTTAATAGCTCTTAGATCTTAATCTGGACCTGGAAGGGTGTAATTACAACATGATGTATTACCCACACTTGAAAATACTGTGGGTCAATCCGGGGTCTCCAGATGATAAGCTTACACAGTAAAGTTAAATGGAAAGTGGTCATTACGACAACAATTCCCCTTAAAGGTGTTCTACTCTGCCTGTGAAACCCTGCGTTTTCAGTTAGGCTGGTCTCTAAGAATCCATAGTTAAGAGAATTAGATAACATATTTTGCCAGCAATGATGGTTATATTTTTTCTTAAATATAATCAAGGAAAACAGAATCTGCAAGAAAGATGCTGAGACCATAAAAAAATATATATCAAGAGGATTTTTAGGGCAGCAAAATTATTCAGATTATCTATATGATTCTATAATGGCCGATTCATGTCATACATTTGTTAAAATCTATGAATCTACAACAAAAAAACTGAACTTTGTGATAATGATAAATAAAAGTTATTTCATCAGTTGTAACCCATGTACCACACAGATGCAGGATGCTGATAGTGGAGAGGCTGTGTGTGTGTGTGTGTATGTGTGTGTTTGTGTGGTGGGGACAGGGTATGTGAGAACTCTGAACTCTCTTCTCAATTTTGCTGTGAACCTAAAACTGCTCTAAAAATAAAGCCTATTAATTCATATAGATCTTGTATTTTATTTCTATCTATATGTCTGCATCAGATCAAAGAAACATTTTTCTATTTAGTGTGAGCTTTCGCTACTAAAAATATTGATAGAAATTGGGTAGATAGTACTGGTAGGCTGGTGGTGAATCTAAAGAAGAGAAGAAATAAATCTCACCTCACTGACTCGGGGATGGAAAAGAAATCTTGAAGAAGATGGGGGAGGAAAAGGAAGAGAATAGAGAAAAATGAGACAGAGAAAGAGAGTGAGGAAAGTAGGGAAGAAAGAGGGCCCTGTTGAAGTTGTTGCCCTGAGGTTCTCCATGCTCATGGTCTGTATATATGGGTTTGGAGTCTAGGACTGGGAAGTGGTGGTTGCTATCAATGTGTGAGATCCAGGATGAAAGGATCAGTCACATCATAACCATTTAGAGAACAGCTTTAGACTAGGTGAGCTTGGTATAATGAATAAGGCATTCAGATCAGTCTTATGGACTCTGTGAGAGAGGGAGAGGGTGGGAAGATTTGGGAGAATGGCATTGAAACATGTAAAATATCATGTATGAAACGAGTTGCCAGTCCAGGTTCGATGCACAATACTGGATGCTTGGGGCTAGTGCACTGGGACGACCCAGAGGGATGGTATGGGGAGGGAGGAGGGAGGAGGGTTCAGGATGGGGAACACATGTATACCTGTGGTGGATTCATTTTGATATTTGGCAAAACTAATACAATTATGTAAAGTTTAAAAATAAAATAAAATTAAAAAAAAAAAAAAAACTCAGCCAGAAGCTTCTGCACATGGGCCCAAGCTAAGAAGCAGGCACAGCCCTTTGGCCTTGGGAACTCTGGTCTGATGTACCTGGTGTGAGGCCTCTTCATGCAGAATGCTGTGGGCAAGTGAAACTACAGGAAGCACAAAGAAAAAAAAAAAAAGGAGTGTGTGAGAGTTCCTGTTGCTCCACATCCTAGCCAGCATTTGATGTTATCACTGCTTCAATTCGAATTATAGGGGTCCCAGAGGAAGAAGAGAAAAAGAAAGGGTATGAGAAAATTTTTGAAGAGATTATGGTTGAAAATTTCCCCAACATGGAAAAGCAAATAGTCAGTCAAATCCAAGAGGCACAGAGTCCCATATAGGATAAACCCAAGGAGAAACATGCCAAGACACATACTAATCAAACTAACAAAGACTAAACACAAAGAAAGAATATTAAAAGCAGCAAGGGAGAAGCAACAAGTAACATACAAGGGAAACCCCATATGCTTAACAGCTGATCTTTCAGCAGAAACTCTGCAGGCCAGAAGGGAATGGCAGGATATATTTAAAGTATTGAAAGGGAAAAATCTACAACCAAGAATACTGTACCCGGCAAGGATCTCATTCAAAATTGATGGAGAAATCAAAAGCTTTTCAGACAAGCAAAAGTTAAGAGAATTCAGTTCAGTTCAGGTCAGTTGTTCAGTTGTGTCTGACTCTTTGCAACCCCATGGACTGCAGCATGCCAGGCCTCCCTGTCCATCGCCAACTCCCAGAACTTACTCAAATTCATGTTCACTGAGTCAGTGATGCCATCCAACCATCCTATCCTCTGTCATCCCCTTTTCTTCCTGCCTTCAATCTTTCCCAGCGTCAGAGTCTTTTTAGATGAGTCAGTTCTTCACATCAGTTGGCCAAAGTATTGGAGTTTCAGCTTCAGCATCAGTCCTTCCAATGAATAGTCGGGACTGATTTCCTTTAGGATGGACTGGTTGGATCTCCTTGCTGTCAAGGGACTCACAAGAGTCTTCTCCAACACCACAGTTCAAAAGCATCAATACTTCAGCACTCAGTTTTCTTTATAGTCTAATTCTCACATTCATGCATGACTACTGGAAAAACTATAGCTTTGACTAGATGGACCTTTGTTGGCAAAGTAATGTCTCTGCTTTTGAATATGCTATCTAGGTTGGTCATAACTTTCCTTCCAAGGAGTAAGCATTTTTTAATTTCATGGCTGCAGTCACCATCTGCAGTGATTTTGGACCCCCCAAAATAAAGTCTGTCACTGTTTCCATTGTTTCCCCATCTATTTTCTTGAAGTGATGGGACTGGATGCCATGATCTTAGTTTTCTGAATGTTAAGCTTTAAGCCAACTTTTTCACTTTCATCTTTCACTTTCATCAAGGGGCTCTTTAGTTCTTTGTTTTTTGCCATAAGTATGGTATCATCTGCATCTCTGAGGTTATTGATATTTCTCCCAGCAATCTTGATTCCAGCTTATGCTTCATCCAGTCCAGCATTTCTCATGATGTACTCTGCCTATAAATTAAATAAGCAGGGTGACAATATACAGCCTTGATGCCTGGCACCTGACTGGTGCCAATTCCTTTCCCGAATTGGCACCAGTCTGTTGTTCCATGTCCAGTTCTAACTGTTGCTTCTTGACCTTCATACAGATTTTTCAGGAAGCAGGTCAGGTGGTCTGATATTCCCATCTCTTTCAGAATTTTCCACAGTTTGTTGTGATCCAAACAGTCAAAGGCTTTGGCACAGCCAATAAAGCAGAAGTAAATGTTTTTCTGGAACTCTCTTGCTTTTTCTATGATCCAGAAGATGTTGGCAATTTGATATCTAGTTCCTCTGCCTTTTCTAAATCCAGCTTGAACAACTGGAAGTTCACAATTCATGTACAGTTGAAGCTTGGCTTGAAGAATTTTGAGCATTACTTTGCTAGCATGTGAGATGCGTGCAATTGTGCAGTAGTTTGAGTGCCACCAAACCTTTACAACAAATGTTACGGGACTTATATAGTCAAGAAATACAAGAGAAGAAAAAAGATCTATAAAATCAACCCAGAACAATTAAGAAAATGGCAATAGGAACATATATATCAATTACTTAAATGTAAATGGATTAAATGCTCCAACTGAATGACACAAACTGAGTGGATACAAAAACAAGATCCATATATATGCTGTCTACAAGAAACCCACTTCAGACCTAAAGACACTTATAGACTGAAAGTGAGAGAATGGAAAAATATATTCTATGCAAATGGGAAGCAAAATAAAGCTGAAGTAGCAATCCTCATATCAGACAAAATAGACCTTAAAGTAAAGGAGGTTACAAGAGATAAGGGAGGACACCACATAATGATCAAGGGATCAATCCAAGAGGAAGACATAATAATTGTAAATATCTATGCACTCAACATAGGAGCACCTCAATACATAAGAAACCCTAACAGACATAAAAGGAGAAATTGACAGTAACACAATAATAGTAGAAGACTTTAACACCCCACTCACACCAATGGACAGATCATCAAAACAGAAAATTAATAAGGAAACACAAGTCTTAAATGATACATTAGATGAGATGGATCTCATTGACATCTTCAAGACATTCCATCCAAATGCAGAAGAATACACCTTCTTCTCAAGTGCACATAGAACATTTTCCAGGATAGACCACATCTTGTGTCACAAACCAAACCTTAGTAAATTTAAGGATATTGAGATCATATCAAGCATCTTCTCCAATCACAGTGCTATAAGAGTAGATATCAATTACAAGAAAAAAACTGTGAGAAACACAAACACATGGAGATTAAACAATATGTTTCTAAATAACCAACATGTTTCTGAAGAAATAAAAAAGTAAATAAAAAATTTTTTAGAAACAAATGACAATGAAAACACGACAACCCAAAACCTATGGGATTCAGCAAAAGCAGTTCTAAGAGGGAAGTTTATAGCAATACAATCCTACCTCAAGAAACAAGAAAAATGTTGAATAGACAACCAAACTTTACACCTAAAACAACTAGAAGAATACAAACAAAAAAACCCCAAAATTAGTAGAAGTAAATGACAAAGAAATGAAAGAAACAATAGTAAAGATTAATAAAATGAAAAGCTGATTCTTTGAGAAGATAAACAAAATTGACTAGACTTTATCCAGATTCCTCAAGAAAAAAAGAGAGAAGAATCAAATCAACAAATTTAGAAATGAAAAAGGAGAGGTTTACAACAGACAATGCAGAAATACAAAGGATTATAAGAAACTATTATGAATAACTATATGTCAATAAAATGGATAACCTGGAAGAAATGGACAGATTTTTAGAAAAGTTCAATCTTCCAAGACTGAACCAGGAAGAAATAGAAATTATGAACAACCCAATTATAAGCACTAAAATTGAAGCTGTGATCAAAAATCTTCCCAAAAGCAAAAGCCCAGGACCAGATGGCTTCACAGGAGAATTCTATCAAACATTTAGAGAAGAGCTAAAACTCTTTCAAAAAATTGCAGAGGAAGAAGTACTTCCAAACTCATTCTACGAGGCCACCATCACCCTGATACCAAAACCAGACAAAGACAGCACAAACAAAGAATACTACAGGCCAATATCACTGATAATCATAGATGCAAAAATCTTCCACAAAATTTTGGCAAACAGAATTTAGCAACACATCAAAAAGCTCATACACCATGATCGAGTTGGGTTTGTTTCAGGAATGCAAGGATTCTTCAATATATGCAAATCAATCAAGGTGATACACCATAGTAACAAATTGAAAGATAAAAACCATATGATAATCTTAACAGATGCAGAATAAGCCTTTGACAAAATTAAGCACCCACTTATGATTAAAACTCTTCAAAAAATGGGTATAGAAGGAACTTACCTCAACATAGTAAAGGCCATATATCATAAGCCTACAGAAAACATTATTCTCAGTAGGGAAAAACTGAAAGCATTCCCCCTAAGATCAGGAACAAGACAAGGGTGTGCACTTTCACCACTATTATTCAACATAATTCTGGAAGTCCTAGCTACAGCAATCAGAGAAGAAAATGGAATAAAAGGAATCCGGATCAGAAAAGAAGTTAAGCTCTCACTGTTTGCAGATGACATGATACTGTACATAAAAAACCCTAAAGATAGCATCAGAAAATTACTAGAGCTAATCAGTGAATTTAGCAAAGTTGCATGATACAAAATCAATACACAGAAATCACTTGAAAAATCAGAAAGAGAAATTAAAGAATCAATCCCATTCACCATTGCAACAAAAAGAATTAAATATCTAGGAATAAACTTACCTAAGGAAACAAAAGAACTGTTCAAATTATAAGACGCTAATGAAAGAACTTATATTCAGAGTACATCATGAGAAACACTGGGCTGGAAGAAGCACAAGCTGGAATCAAGATTGCCGGGAGAAATATCAATAACCTCAGATATGCAGATGACACCACCCTTATGGCAGAAAGTGAAGAGGAACTAAAAAGCCTCTTGATGAAAGTGAAAGTGGAGAGTGAAAAAGTTGGCTTAAAGCTCAACATTCAGAAAACGAAGATCATGGCATCCGGTCCCATCACTTTATGGGAAATAGATGGGGAAACAGTGGAAACAGTGTCAGACTTTATTTTGGGGGGCTCCAAAATCACTGCAGATGGTGACTGCAGCCATGAAATTAAAAGACTCTTACTCCTTGGAAGGAAAGTTATGACCAACCTAGATAGCATATTCAAAAGCAGAGACATGACTTTGCCAACAAAGTCCATCTAGTCAAGGCTATGGTTTTTCCTGTGGTCATGTATGGATGTGAGAGTTGGACTGTGAAGAAAGCTGAGCACTGAAGAATTGATGCTTTTGAACTGTGGTGTTGGAGAAGACTCTTTTTTTTTTTTTTTAATTTTATTTTTAAACCTGAAACACTGCATTAGTTTTGCCAAACATCAAAACGAATCCGCCACAGGTATACATACGCTCCCCATCCTGAACCCTCCTCCCTCCTCCCTCCCCACACCATCCCTCTGGGTCGTCCCAGTGCACCAGCCCCAAGCATCCAGTATCGTGCATCGAACCTGGACTGGCAACTCGTTTCATACATGATATTACACGTTTCAATGCCATTCTCCCAAATCTTCCCACACTCTCCCTCTCCAACAGAGTCCATAAGACTGTTCTATACATCAGTGTCTCTCTTGCTGTCTCGTGCACAGGGTTATTGTTACCATCTTTCTAAATTCCATATATATGCGTTAGTATACTGTATTGGTGTTTTTCTTTCTGGCTTACTTCACTCTGTATAATAGGCTCCAGTTTCACCCACCTCATTAGAACTGATTCAAATGTGTTCTTTTTAATGGCTGAGTAGTACTCCATTGTGTATATGTACCACAGCTTTCTTATCCATTCATCTGCTGATGGGCATCTAGGTTGTTTCCATGTCCTGGCTATTATAAACAGTGCTGCGATGAACATTGGGGTACACGTGTCTCTTTCCCTTCTGGTTTCCTCAGTGTGTATGCCCAGCAGTGGGATTGCTGGATCATAAGGCAGTTCTATTTCCAGTTTTTTAAGGAATCTCCACACTGTTCTCCATAGTGGCTGTACTAGTTTGCATTCCCACCAACAGTGTAAGAGGGTTCCTTTTTCTCCACACCCTCTCCAGCATTTATTGCTTGTAGACTTTTGGATCACAGCCATTCTGACTGGTGTGAAATGGTACCTCATAGTGGTTTTGATTTGCATTTCTCTGATAATGAGTGATGTTGAGCATCTTTTCATGTGTTTGTTAGCCATCTGTATGTCTTCTTTGGAGAAATGTCTATTTAGTTCTTTGGCCCATGTTTTGATTGGGTCATTTATTTTTCTGGAGTTGAGCTGTAGGAGTTGCTTGTATATTTTTGAGATTAGTTGTTTGTCAGTTGCTTCATTTGCTATTATCTTCTCCCATTCTGAAGGCTGTCTTTTCACCTTGCTAATAGTTTCCTTTGATGTGCAGAAGCTTTTAAGGTTAATTAGGTCCCATTTGTTTATTTTTGCTTTTATTTCCAATATTCTGGGAGGTGGGTCATAGAGGATCCTGCTGTGATGTATGTCGGAGAGTGTTTTGCCTATGTTCTCCTCTAGGAGTTTTATAGTTTCTGGTCTTACGTTTAGATCTTTAATCCATTTTGAGTTTATTTTTGTGTATGGTGTTAGAAAGTGTTCTAGTTTCATTCTTTTACAAGTGGTTGACCAGATTTCCCAGCACCACTTGTTAAAGAGATTGTCTTTAATCCATTGTATAGTCTTGACTTCTTTGTCAAAGATAAGGTGTCCATATGTGCGTGGATTTATCTCTGGGCTTTCTATTTTGTTCCATTGATCTATATTTCTGTCTTTGTGCCAGTACCATACTGTCTTGATAACTGTGGCTTTGTAGTAGAGCCTGAAGTCAGGTAGGTTGATTCCTCCAGTTCCATTCTTCTTTCTCAAGATAGCTTTGGCTATTCGAGGTTTTTTGTATTTCCATACAAATTGTGAAATTCTTTGTTCTAGCTCTGTGAAGAATACTGTTGGTAGCTTGATAGGGATTGCATTGAATCTATAAATTGCTTTGGGTAGTATACTCATTTTCACTATATTGATTCTTCCAATCCATGAACATGGTATATTTCTCCATCTATTAGTGTCCTCTTTGATTTCTTTCACCAGTGTTTTATAGTTTTCTATATATAGGTCTTTAGTTTCTTTAGGTAGATATATTCCTAAGTATTTTATTCTTTCCATTGCAATGGTGAATGGAATTGTTTCCTTAATTTCTCTTTCTGTTTTCTCATTATTAGTGTATAGGAATGCAAGGGATTTCTGGGTGTTGATTTTATATCCTGCAACTTTACTATAATCATTGATTAGTTCTAGTAATTTTCTGGTGGAGTCTTTAGGGTTTTCTATGTAGAGGATCATGTCATCTGCAAATAGTGAGAGTTTTACTTCTTCTTTTCCAATTTGGATTCCTTTTATTTCTTTTTCTGCTCTGATTGCTGTGGCCAAAACTTCCAAAACTATGTTGAATAGTAATGGTGAAAGTGGGCACCCTTGTCTTGTTCCTGACTTTAGAGAAAATGCTTTCAATTTTTCACCATTGAGGATAATGTTTGCTGTGGGTTTGTCATATATAGCTTTTATTATGTTGAGGTATGTTCCTTCTATTCCTGCTTCCTGGAGAGTTTTTATCATAAATGGATGTTGAATTTTGTCAAAGGCTTTCTCTGCATCTATAGAGATAATCATATGGTTTTTACTTTTCAATTTGTTAATGTGGTATATTACATTGATTTGCGGATATTGAAGAATCCTTGCATCCCTGGGATAAAGCCCACTTGGTCATGGTGTATGATCTTTTTAATGTGTTGTTGGATTCTGATTGCTAGAATTTTGTTAAGGATTTTTGCATCTATGTTCATCAGTGATATTGGCCTGCAGTTTTCTTTTTTTGTGGCATCTTTGTCAGGTTTTGGTATTAGGGTGATGGTGGCCTCATAGAATGAGTTTGGAAGTTTACCTTCCTCTGCAATTTTCTGGAAGAGTTTGAGCAGGATAGGTGTTAGCTCTTCTCTAAATTTTTGGTAGAATTCAGCTGTGAAGCCGTCTGGACCTGGGCTTTTGTTTGCTGGAAGATTTTTGATTACTGTTTCAATTTCCGTGCTTGTGATGGGTCTGTTAAGATTTTCTATTTCTTCCTGGTCCAGTTTTGGAAAGTTGTACTTTTCTAAGAATTTGTCCATTTCTTCCACATTGTCCATCTTATTGGCATATAATTGTTGATAGTAGTCTCTTATGATCCTTTGTATTTCTGTGTTGTCTGTTGTGATCTCTCCATTTTCATTTCTAATTTTATTGATTTGATTTTTCTCCCTTTGTTTCCTGATGAATCTGGCTAATGGTTTGTCAATTTTATTTATCCTTTCAAAGAACCAGCTTTTGGCTTTGTTGATTTTTGCTATGATCTCTTTTGTTTCTTTTGCATTTATTTCTGCTCTAAGTTTTAAGATTTCTTTCCTTCTACTAACCCTGGGGTTCTTCATTTCTTCCTTTTCTAGTTGCTTTAGGTGTAGAGTTAGGTTATTTATTTGACTTTTTTCTTGTTTCTTGAGCTGTGCCTGTATTGCTATGAACTTTCCCCTTAGGACTGCTTTTACAGTGTCCCATAGGTTTTGGGTTGTTGTGTTTTCATTTTCATTCGTTTCTATGCAAATTTTGATTTCTTTTTTGATTTCTTCTGTGATTTGTTGGTTATTAAGCAGCGTGTTGTTCAGCCTCCATATGTTGGATTTTTTAATAGTTTTTCTCTTGTAATTGAGATCTTATCTTACTGCATTGTGGTCAGAAAAGATGCTTGGAATGATTTCTATGTTTTTGAATTTACCAAGGCTAGCTTTATGGCCCAGGATGTGATCTATCCTGGAGAAGGTTCCATGTGTGCTTGAGAAAAAGGTGAAATTCATTGTTTTGGGATGAAATGTCCTATAGATATCAATTAGGTCTAACTGGTCTATTTTATCATTTAAAGTTTGTGTTTCCTTGTTAATTTTCTGTTTAGTTGATCTATCCATAGGTGTGAGTGGGGTATTGTTAATTTCTCCTTTCATAGTTGTTAGCATTTGTCTTACATATTGTGGTGCTCCCGTGTTGGGTGCATATATATTTATAATTGTTATATCTTCTTCTTGGATTGATCCTTTGATCATTATGTAGTGACCTTCTTTGTCTCTTTTCACAGCCTTTGTTTTAAAGTCTATTTTATCTGATATGAGTATTGCTACTCCTGCTTTCTTTTGGCCCCTATTTGCATGGAAAATCTTTTTCCAGCCCTTCACTTTCAGTCTGTATGTGTCCCCTGTTTTGAGGTGGGTCTCTTGTAGACAACATATATAGGGGTCTTGTTTTTGTATCCATTCAGCCAGTCTTTGTCTTTTGGTTGGGGCATTCAACCCATTTACGTTTAAGGTAATTACTGATAAGTATGATCCCGTTGCCATTTACTTTATTGTTTTGGGTTTGAATTTATACACCGTTTTTGTGTTTCCTGTCTAGAGAATATCCTTTAGTATTTGTTGGAGAGCTGGTTTGGTGGTGCAGAATTCTCTCAGCTTTTGCTTGTCTGAAAAGCTTTTGATTTCTCCTTCATATTTGAATGAGATCCTTGCTGGGTACAATAATCTGGGCTGTAGGTTATTTTCTTTCATCACTTTAAGTATGTCTTGCCATTCCCTCCCTGCTTGAGGAGTTTCTATTGAAAGATCAGCTGTTATCCTTATGGGAATTCCCTTGTGTGTTATTTGTAGTTTTCCCTTGCTGCTTTTAATATTTGTTCTTTGTGTTTGATCTTTGTTAATTTGATTACTATGTGTCTTGGGGTGTTTCGCCTTGGGTTTATCCTGTTTGGGACTCTCTGGGTTTCTTGGACTTGGGTGATTATTTCCTTCCCCATTTTAGGGAAGTTTTCAACTATTATCTCCTCAAGTATGTTCTCATGGTCTTTCTTTTTGTCTTCTTCTTCTGGGACCCCTATGATTCGAATGTTGTAGCGTTTAATATTGTCCTGGAGGTCTCTGAGATTGTCCTCATTTCTTTTAATTCATTTTTCTTTTATCCTCTCTGATTCATTTATTTCTACCATTCTATCTTCTAATTCACTAATCCTATCTTCTGCCTCTGTTATTCTACTATTTGTTGCCTCCAGAGTGTTTTTAATTTCATTTATTGCATTATTCACTATATATTGACTCTCTTTTATTTCTTCTAGGTCCTTGTTAAACCTTTCTTGCATCTTCTCAATCTTTGTCTCCAGGCTATTTATCTGTGATTCCATTTTGATTTCAAGATTTTGGATCAATTTCACTATCATTATTCGGAATTCTTTATCAGGTAGATTCCCTATCTCTTCCTCTTTTGTTTGGTTTGGTGGGCATTTATCCTGTTCCTTTATCTACTGGGTATTCCTCTGTCTCTTCATCTTGTTTAAATTGCTGATTTTGGGGTGTCCTATCTGTATTCTGGCAGTTTGTGGAGTTCTCTTTATTGTGGTGTTTCCTCGCTGTGTGTGGGTTTGTACAGGTGGTTTGTCAAGGTTTCCTGGTTAGGGAAGCTGTGTCGGTGTTCTGGTGGGTGGAGCTGTATTTCTTCTCTCTGGAGTGCAATGAAGTGTCCAGTAATGAGTTATGAGATGTCTATGGCTTTGGGGTGACTTTGGGCAGCCTGTATCTTGGACTCAGGGCTGTGTTCCTTTTTTGCTGGAGAATTTGCTTGGTATGTCTTACCCTGGAACTTGTTGGCCCTTGTGTGGTGCTTGGTTTCAGTGTAGGTATGGAGGCGTTTGATGAGCTCCTGTCAATTAATGTTCCTTAGGGTCAGAAGTTCCCTGGAGTCAGAGTTTGGACTTAAGCCTCCTGCTTCCAGTTATTGGTCTTATTTTTACAGTAGTTTCAAAACTTCTCCTTCTATACAGCACCATTGATAAAACATCTACGTTAAAGATGAAAAGTTTCTCTACCGTGAGGGTCACCCAGAGAGGTTCACATCATTACGTGGAGAAGAGAAGAGGGAGGAGGGATTTAGAGGTGACCTGAATGAGATGAGGTGGAATCAATAGAGGAGACAGTGGGCTAGCCAGTAATCACTTCCTTATGTGCACTCCACAACTGGACCACTCAGAAATGTTCACGGAGTTATACAGAGGAGAGAAGAAGGAGGAAGGAGACAGAGGTGGCCAGGAGGATAAAAGGGGGGAATGAAAAGGAGGGAGACAGATCCAGCCAGTAATCAGTTCCCTAAGTGTTCTCCCCGTCTGGAACACACAGAAATTCACAGAGTTGGGTAGAGTAGAGAGGGGTTAGGGAGGAGACACCGGTGACCTGGTGGAGAAAAAGCAGAGTCCAAAGGGAGAGACAGCAGTCAAGCCAGTAATCTCGTTCCCTAGTGAAAAATGGGTACTGAAGATTGGGTTTTTTAAAGGTACAAAATTGGTAACAAATACATAAAAGCAAAAATTAAAAATCTAGAGTAGAGTTTGGAATTTCAAAAATACGATGTTAAAGAAAAGAAGAAGGAAAAGAAAGAGAGAAAAAACGAACAAACGAAAACAAACAAGGTCGCGAAAATTATAAAGAGAATATAGGTACAAAATTGATGACTAATACCAAAAAGCAAAAGTTAAAAATCTAGAGTAGAGTTTGGAATTTCAGATATACAATGTTATATAAAAGAAGAAGAGAAACAGAAAAAAAAAAAAAAGTCACAGAAATTATAAAAAAAAAACTATAGGTACAAAATTGATAACAAATACCAAAAAGCTAAAATTAAAAATCTAGAGTAGAGTTTGGAATTTCAAAAATACAATGTTAAAGAGAGGAAGAAGAAAAAAAAAAACAAGATCAAAAAGTTATAAAAAATATATATATGAAGTTTGCTGTAAAAAAAAATAGGGCCTTTCCCCCCCCCCCATTATGATATTTGGCAAATCTAATACAGTTATGTTAAGTTTAAAAATAAAATAAAATTTAAAAAAAAATAAAAATAAAAAAAAAATAAAACAAACAAAGAAAAAAAAAAATAGGGCCTTTTTTCTTTTTTTTTTTTTTGGAAAGTAATAGGTTATAAAAGTGAAAATTAAAGGAATAATAGAGGACTTAAAACTTTTTTTAATTAAAAAAAAGAAAGAAAGAAAGAATGATCGTAAAAATAGTAAAAATATATCCAGGACTTTCTCTGGTTTTGTTGTGAGTATTGTGGGTTCAGTTCATTTTTGGCTAGTTCCTTGGTCTGACTTATATTTCTCAAGATCTATAGGCCCCTTCCTATGTAGTGGGTAGTAACCACAGGATTTTAATCTATTGCCTGTAGCTTCCAAGGTGGTTCCCTCTGTTATAGCTTCTTCTGTTTGCTGGTCTCTTCAGTGTCTGGTTTCCGCCCTGACACAAAGGGGATGGTGGAGGATACTTTTTTTTTTTTAAGGCTCACTTGTTCAGTTGCACTGTTGGGAGGGAGGGAGGGATGCTGCAAATAACACTGGTGTGTGCTCTCAGTGCCTCAGCCACACTGGGTCTGCCCCTGCTCACGGCGCATGCAGCCTCCCTGCCCACACTTCTCAGGCTCTAGGTTGCTCCGCCAGGAACCATCCGTGGCTGGCCCTAGGATGCCTGTACCTCCCAGGTCCAAGCCACTCAGGTTCAGGCACTCCGGTAGTCCTCAGAGGCGCAGACTCGGTTGGGCCTGAATTTTGTGCCCTTCCCAGGTCCGAGCAGCTCAGGTGATGAGGTGTTTGGCGAGCACAATTGCTGTGACTTATCGCCTCCCTGCCGCTCGTTTATCTAGGTGTACAACCGGTGCACCTTCTCAGGCAAATGTTGACTGTCCAGACCACCAAGAAGTTTTAGTTAGCAAAGAAGCCTGCTTACAGTTTTATAAATAATGTCTCTCTTGGGCTGCAATTGCCCCCTTCCAGTTCTGGCTGCCTGTCACCAGAGGGGGAAGGTCTGCAGCCGGCTATCTCTGTTCAGCCCTTTGTTCCGTGCACGGGCCTGGCGGTGTCTTAGGTTAGGGCTGGTTCTTTTGCGTGGTAGATATCCCACAGTCTGGTTTACTAGCCCAAATTATTTTGCTCAGATAGCATTCAGGGTATTCAGGCCAGGTCCTTACCCTAAGTGATGCAGCCCTAGCTGCGCCTCCCTGCCCAGCCCCCGCTTGCTAATGGCAGATGCAGGCGTCTGCGCTGCTTTTCCGCTGTGGGGAGTTACCGTAGGGCTCGCAATCTGCGTGTTTTAATTGTTTATTTATTTTTCCTCTCTGTTATGTTGCCCTCTGTGCTTCCAAAGCTTGGCACAGATTCAGCAGTGAGAAGGTTTCCTGGTGTTTGGAAACTTCTCTCTTTTTAAGACTCCTTTCCGGGTACGGGACTCCCTTCCCGGGACAGAACTCCGTCCCTCCCTCTTTTGTCTCTTTTTTTGTCTTTTATATTTTTTCCTACCTCCTTTCGAAGACTTGGGTTGCTTTTCTGGGTGCCTGATGTCCTCTGCCGGCCTTCAGAAGTTGTTTTGTGGAATTTACTCTGCCTTTAAATGTTCTTTTGATGAATTTGTGGGGGAGAAAGTGTTCTCCCCGTCCTACTCCTCTGCCATCTTGGCTCCTCCCCTTCTGGAGAAGACTCTTGAGAGTCCCTTGGACTGCAAGGAGATCCAACCAGTCCATTCTAAAGGAGATCAGTCCTGGGTGTTCTTTGGAAGGAGTGATGCTAAAGGTGAAACTCATGAAACTTTGGTCACCTCATGCGAAGAGTTGACTCATTGGAAAAGACTCTGATGCTGGGAGGGGTTGGGGGCAGAAGGAGAAGGGGACAACAGAGGATGAGATGGCTGGATGGCATCACCAACTCTATGGACATGAGTTTGAGTGAATTCCAGGGGTTGGTGATGGACAGGGAGGCCTGACGTGCTGCAGTTCATGGGGTCACAAAGAGTCGGACACAACTGAGTGACTGAACTAAACTGAACTGAACTGAATGAAAGAAATTGAAGAACATAAACAGATACAGAGATATCCCATGTTCCTGGGTAGGAAGAATCAATATTGCGAAAATGACTATATTACCAAATGCAATCTACAGATTCAATGTGATCCTTATCAAATTACCAATTGCATTTTTCACAGAACTAGAACAAAAAAAATGTACAATTCATATGGAAATACAAAAGACCCTGAATAGACAAAGCAGTGTTGAGAAAGAGGAATGGAGCTGGAGGAATCAATCTTCCTGACTTCAGATTATACTATAAAGCTACAGTCATCAAGACAGTATGGTATGGGCACAAAAACAGAAATACAGACCAATGAAACAAGATAGAAAGCCCAGAAATAAACCCATGCACCTATGGGTACCTTATTTTTAACAAAGGGGGCAAGAATATACAACGGGGCAAAGACAGACTCTTAAATAAAAGGTGCTGGGGAAACTGGACAGCCACATGTAAAAGAATGAAATTAGAACACTTCCTAACACTATATACAAAGATAAACTCAAAATGGATGAAAGACCTAAATGTAAGACCAGAAACTGTAAAGCTCTTAGAGGAAAACATAGGCAGAACACTCAGTGACATAAATCAAAACAAGATCCTCTATGGCCCACCTCCTAGAGTAATGTAAATAAAAATAAAAGTAAACAGTGGGACCTGATTAAACTTCAAAGCTTTTGCACAGCAAAGGAAACTATAAGCAAGGTGAAAAGACAGCCCTCAGAATGAGAGAAAATAATAGCAAATGAAACAACTGACAAAGGATTAATTTACAAAATATACAAGCAACACATACAACTCAATATCAGAAAAACAAACAACCCAATCAAAAAGTGGGAAAGAGACCTAAGCAGATATTTCTCCAAAGAAGACATACAGATGGCTAACAAACACATGAAAAGATGCTCAATGTTGCTCACTATTAGAGAAATGCAAATCAAAACTACAATGAGATATCACCTCACACAGGTCAGAATGGCCATCATCAAAAAGTCTACAAACAATAAATGCTGAAGAGGGTATGGAGAAAAGGGAACGCTCTTGCGCTGTTGGTGGGAATGTAAATTGATATAGCCACTATGAAAGACGATATGGAGATTCCTTAAAAAACTAGGAAACTACCATATGACCCAGCAATCCCACTCCTAGGCATAAACCCTGAGGAAACCAAAACTGAAATAGACACATGTATCCCACTGTTCCTTGCAGCACTATCTACAACAGGTAGAACACGGAAGCAACCTAGATGTCCATCGAAAGATGAATGGGTAGAGAAGCTGTGGTACATATACACAATGGAATATTACTCAGCCATACAAAGGAAAGCATTTGAGTCAGTTCTGATGAGGTGGATGAATCTAGAACCTATTATACAGAGTTAAGTGAGTCAGAAAGAGAAAGATAAATATCATATTCTAATGCATATATATGGAATCTAGAAAAATGGGTACTGAAGAATTTATTTACAGGACAGCAGTGGAGAAACAGACATAGAGAATAGACTTATGGACATGGAGAGAGGGGAGGAGAGGGCGAGATGTATAGAAAGAGTAACATGGAAACTTGCATTACCATATGTAAAATAGATAGCCAAGAGGAATTTGCTGTATGGCTCAGGAAACTCAATCAGGAGCTCTGTATCAATCCAGAGGGGTGGGATGGGGTGGGAGATAGGAGGGAGGTTCAAAAGGGAGGGGATATATGTATACCTATGGCTGATTCATGTTGAGGTTTGAGAGAAAACAACAAACTTCTGTAAAGCAATTATCCTTCGATAAAAAAATTAATAAATAAATAAATTCATCCAGAAAATAAATGCACCTAGAACACTGCTTACCCATAGGGAAGAACAGACTGAAAATGCAAAATAATTGTACTTGCAGTAGTAATGAAAAGTGGGATCTCACACAACAGCAACGAAAATCTATATTAAGAATAAATGCACTGAAATAGAAGAGTTTGTATCTCTGCAGGGGATAATTTTTTAAACTAGCTGCTGGTAGTGTATATATATATACATATATATAGGCATAACAAGATGATCTCAGGTAAGGGAAATTTTAAGCTGAATGTCAAAAAGAAAATTCCTGACTGTGAGAGAACTATTGGATTACAAAGTGGTCTCTCAAGGGAAGAAGTAGAAACTCCGTCTGCACTGCTCTGGGAATAGGTTTGTTAGTTAAATTATACTCTCTTTCTTAGCTGACTGCTTGACATTTCAGCACCAGAACCAAATAATTCATGGGTCAACTAGGAAGAGTGCTTATTATAATCATCTTTTAAAATCTCCACCAACAGCAGTGAACTAGAAAAAATATATAGTTACTATTTTATTCTATGTGATAAAGTCTGTCACATTTTTTAGAGTATAAAATCTGTTCTTCAATACCCTCTGATTGCTTTTTAAATAATCGCTGATATCCATAAAAAAGAATGTCCTGGCAGTGCTGAGAAAATAGCATTTGAGAGTTGACTAGAAATAATGAGGAGGGATTGTGTCCACTGTTTGTAACAAAACTGCTGCAAGAATCTGAACCATCACTTAGACTTCAAATAATAACCTTGCTAATAATAAACTAGATTAAAGCCAACAACAAACCAAATGACTTTTAACTCTCGTGGAAGCAGAAAGGAAAAAAACAACAGTTTAAGAGAAAGAAGGCTTGTGGAGAATCAATAAATTAAGAACTGCAGATTGTGACATTATTATCCTGTAAATACTCCTTTGTGGTACTTTCAGGATCTCTTCAAACAAAGAAATAGAAAATTAACAAACTCATCCGATATTATCATGGAACAAATGCAATCAAGGTGAAATACTGGTGCTCTCAGAGCCTGAAGAGGGGCCTGGGGCAAACCACTGAGTGTTCTCATCCCCTAACATTTTTAATAGCATTAGAAGCGGCCATCAAGAGCAGCCTTGAGAGGAGGCATGGAGAACTCCGAAATGGACTGCACACCTTCTGGACATTGTATCCGGCAGCCAGCCCTGATACCCCCATGTATATAACTCACTAACCACTGCATAAGTATAAACTTTGGGTATTTATGAGCACTTGTGGCATCTCCTTTGCCCTACTTGTCACCTGTCTAGCCATTGCAACCTCTGGTCATCAATGGTCAGCAAATACCAAGAACAGTACCTTCCAATGAAAAGAAGATCAGTTAGCTTTTGCCACTGTAGGTGGGCATGTCCACAGAAAAGATACATGACAGCATGGGTTTTAGTTAATTACAATCACAATTTTGATTCCTTTGCATTAAGGCAAAGGAGAGCTAAAAATACATGTACACCGCCTTTTGTACATTAAGGCCGGCTGCTAAGGTGTCATTGTGTTCTACTGGAAACCAAAGGACAGAGCCCTAGGCAGAGCCTAAAAGGTACCTGAAGTTTCATTTTGCTTTGTGCTAGGGAATTTGCACCATGTGAAAGGGAAAATATTGACTTACATGTCAACTGTTCACTCACTCATTCAGTTAGTCAGTCAGTAGATATTTATCGGGAATTCAGAGGTGACCAAAAGCAAAATAGTCTTTGCTCTGCAGGAACATGAAATCTAGCTTCATGAACTCTTTAACCCTTTCTTTATGATCAACCACATATGATGCTATAGCCAAATTAACCTTTCCAAAACTCAGTTTTCCAATCAGAAAAATGGAGTTATTAACACCTATCAGGGAGTGTGGCTTCAAGAATAAGCTAAATACATTTACAGACTATGCCTGAGCATTTAACAAGCATTCAGTAAATGTTTTCTAAGCACCTGCCAATACTTGCAACTATGAAATGCTTTTCTGTTTGAAATCTGTTTGAACAGACTCCAGGGTAATCTGTTCAGTATTGTATAAAAGCAAGGAGAATGGGTATATCTTTCAGAAAAGATCTAGTAGGTGATATATACATCATCCTTAATGAAAGAATAAACATGAGGAGGAACTTGGATAACAGTTGAGATTAGTACATTTACTATAGTTTAACTGTTAGGACCAGTTGTCATATGCATGATGTCTCTCAGCCATCAAACAGCTTAAGAAGGAGGCAATCATCATGAATATGTAGAAAAGTTACTTTTATGGCTACTTCTTACTTTTTCCATCTTTTGTTAAAAAATCAATACATGAGAGTCAATAAAGCAAAAGCCATTCATGACATAAGAAATAATAATGAAATAACTCTTTAGACTCATCAGCATTGGGCTTGACACATAGTAAGGAGAAGGCAATGGCACCCCACTCCAGTACTCTTGCCTGGAAAATCCCATGGGCAGAGGAGCCTGGTGGGCTGCAGTTCATGGGGTTGCTAAGAGTCGGACACGACTGAGCGACTTCACTTTCGCTTTTCACTTTCATGCATTGGAGAAGGAAATGGCAACCCACTCCAGTGTTCTTGCCTGGAGAATCCCAGGGACGGTGGAGCCTGGTGGGCTGCCGTCTATAGGGTCGCACAGAGTCGGACACGACTGAAGTGACTTAGCAGCAGCAGCAGAAGCAGCAAGGTTATATTAGCCCACATAAAATATATGAAAGTTTATAAAGCACTTAGAATGCTGGAGCTGAAGGAGATGTCTGAGAGCACCTAGTTCAAGTTCTTTACAGATGAAACCTTGGGTAATATTGACTTAGAAAAGGCAACACAGCTGGTAAATGACAGACTGGACCAGAGATGTCCAATTTCAATTTCTTATAATGTTCCTTTCCTCTTAATAATGTGTAAGAATGTATTTATTTTAAGCTGTGTGCTCTATACACTATTTAGACACTGGAGATAGAATGACAAGCAATATAGACACAATTGTTGTCTTTATAGAATTTAGTGTTTAGCTGCAAAGATAGCTAACATCGTCAGGATGTAGTCTGGTTGATGGATCAGGGGAACCCCCAGGTTGCTAAGTTGAAGCCTCAAGTATGAGGCAGACCAATGGGGTGAAAAAGTGAGGATGGGGAAGGTAGGCAAGAGAGAGCAGTTGTTGAGCTGAAAGACAGAAGCCTGGGGGATAAAGGGTGGGGTGAAGTAGGCCAGAGGGAGGGTGGAGGAGGTGACTCTAAAGACTTGAGTGGGGAAGGCTTGGAAAATCAGGTTAGATTTCAGCAGTTATTGCAAGAGGAAAGGGAAGCCCCTGAAAAGTTTGAGTAGGGGAGTTGAAATGATTATATTTGCATTTGGTGTAATTAGTCTGGCTGCATTGTGGAAAAATAATTGGAGGAAAAAGTGGAAGCAAGAGGCCTGTTAAGAGTAATGGGATGAGCGCTAAACACAGCAAAATGAACAGACGTGAGAGATACCTACTCACAAGGTGAAGGTGGGGGTGGGGACTGTAGATTGAATAGTTATGGGGACAGTGAGGGAACAGGGAAAGTCAAGACTTGTTCTCATGTTTGCCACATGGGAAAATGCAGACTCAAGGACTATGCTAATGAGGTGTGTGTGCATGTTGAACTTAAGATGCTAGAAGATAGGTGATAATTCTGTCCCCCAAACTTTGTAAGAGACTCCAATGCAGGGCCCGTTATATAACACTATCATCACATGAGGAAGATAATTTTAAAAAATGAAGACTGAAAACATTTTACCAGACATTTGGAGAAAATTGCAAATTTCCTAGAAAGTTATTTGCAATCTGAACAAATCCTTGGGCAGACGGAGCTAGGAGAGTTGGAAGAGCATTCCCCAAGCAAAACTTATGTGGCAGTAAACACTCTGGAAAAGTGACAAATGCATTGGGATGTTGTGAAATATGTGTTTGCATTCGGGCTCAGGGAGCGCAGAGGGCCATATGTGGAATTAGGAGCACCTGTGCAGAACACAAAGTGCTTCAAAACAAAACTGTGGTGGCTGTTCTATCACCAGAGAGGGGGAGATGACAAATGGGAGCTTCAAAATTGCCCCAGACCTAAACACTTAGACACTGATAATGTCTGCAGCACAGATGACTTCTTTTCTCCCCCCAACTTCCAGTCAGCACATGTTCTGTTTTTGAGTCCCTTCAACTTTCAAATGAGCATGGCCCTGCCCATCAGAACAAGACCCAGTTTCTCCCAGTCAGTCTCTCCCATCAGGAAGCTTCCATAAGCCTCTTATCCTTCTCCATCAGAGGGCAGACAGACTAAAAACCACAGTCACAGAAAACTAACCAATCTGATCACAGGAACCACAGCCTTGTCTAACCCAATGCAACTATGAGCCATGCCATGTAGGGCCACCCAAGACGGACGGATCATGGTGGAGAGTTCTGACAAAATGTGGAGAAGGCAATGACAAACTTCCTCAGTATTCTTGCCTTGAGAACCCCATGAATAGTATAAAAAAGGCAAAGAGATAGGACACGGAAAGATGAACTCCCTAGGTCAGTAGGTGCCCAGTATGCTACTGGAGATCAGTGGAGAAATAACTCCAGAAAGAATGAAGAGACAGAGCCAAAGCAAAAATAACACCTAGTTGTGGATGTGACTGGTGATGGAAGCAAGATCCGATACTATAAAGAGCAATATTGCATAGGAACCTGGAATGTCAGGTCCATGAATCAAGGCAAATTAGAAGTGGTCAAACAGGATATGACAGCAAGAGTGAACACTGACATTTTAGGAATCAGTGAACTAAAATGGACTGGAATGAGTGACTTTAACTCAGATGACCATTATATCTACCACTGTGGGTAAGAATCCCTTAGAAGAAATGGAATAGCCATCATAGTCAACAAAAGGGTCCAAAATGCAGTACTTGGATGCAATCTCAAACATGACACAATGATCTCTGTTCGTTTCCAAGGCAAACCATTCAATATCACAGTAATCCAAGGCTATGCCCTGACCAGTAATGCTAAAGAAGCTGAAGTTGAATGGTTCTATGAAGACCTACAAGACCTTCTAGAACTAAGACCCAAAACAGATTTTCTTTTCATTATAGGGGACTGGAATGCAAAAGTAGGAAGTCAAGAAACACCTGGGGTAACAGGCAAATTTGGCCTTGGAGTACAGAATGAAGCAGGGCAAAGTCTAATAGAGTTTTGCCAAGGGAACGCATTGGTCATAGCAAACACCCTCTTCCAACAACACGAGAAGACTTTACACATGGACATCACCAAATGGTTAACATCGAAATCAGATTGATTGTATTCTTCACAGCCAAAGATGGAGAAGCTTTATACAGTCAGCAAAAACAAGATCAGGAGCCAACTGTGGCTCACATCACTTAAATTGAAGAAATTAGGGAAAACCACTAGACCATTCAGGTATGATCTAAATCAAATCCCTTATGATTATACAGTGGAAGTGAGAAATAGATTTAAGGGACTAGATCTGAAAGACAGAGTGCCTGATGAACTATGGATGGAGGTTCATGACATTGTACAGGAGACAGGGATCAAGACCATCCCCAAGAAAAAGAAATGCAAAAAAGCAAAACGACTGTCTGAGGAGGTCTTACAAATAGCTGTGAAAAGAAGAGAAGCTAAAGCAAAGGAGAAAAGGAAAGCTATACCCATTTGAACACAGAATTCCAAAAAATAGCAAGGAGAGATAAGAAAGCCTTCCTTAGTGATCAGTGCAAAGAATTAGAGGAAAACAATAGAATGAGAAAGACTAGAGATCTCTTCAAAAAAATTAGAGATACCAAGGGAACATTTCATGCAAAGATGGGCTCGATAAAGGGTAGAAATGGTATGGACCTAACAGAATCAGAAGGTATTAAGAAGAGGTGACAAGAATACACAGAAGAACTGTACAAAAAAGATCTTCATGACCCAGATAATCATGATGATGTGATCATTTAGAGCCAGCCATCCTGGAATGTGAAGTCAAGTGGGCCTTAGAAAGCATCACCACAAACAAAGCTAATGGAGTGATGGAATTCCAGTTGAGCTATTTCAAATCCTAAAAGATGATGCTGTTAAAGTGCTGCACTCAACATGCCAGCAAATCTGGAAAGTGCAGCAGTGGCCACAGGACTGGAAAAGGTCAGTTTTCTTTCCAATCCCAAAGAAAGGCAATGCCAAAGAATGCTCAAATTACTGCACAATTGCACTAATCTCACATGCTAGTAAAGTAATGCTCAAAATTCTCCAAGCCAGACTTCAACAGTATGTGAACCATGAATTTCCAGGTGTTCAAGCTGGTTTTAGAAAAGGCAGAGAAACCAGAGATCAAATTGCCAACATCTGCTGGATCATCAAAAAAGCAAGAGAGTTCCAGAAAAACATTTCTGCTTTATTGACTATGCCAAAGCCTTTGAGTATGTGGATCACAATAAACTGTGGAAAATTCTGAAAGAGATGGGAGTACCAGACCACCTGACCAGCCTCTTGAGAAATTTGTATGCAGGTCAGGAAGCAACAGTTAGAACTGGACATGGTTCCAAATAGGAATGGTTCCAAATCAGGAAAGGAGTATGTCAAGGCTGCATATTGTCACCTTACTTATTTAATTTATATGCAGAGTATATCATTAGAAATGCTGGGCTGGATGTAGCACAAGCTGGAATCAAGTTTGACGGAGAAATATCAATAACCTCAAATATGCAGATGACACCACCTTTATACCAGAAAGTGAAGAAGAACTAAAAAGCCTCTTGATGAAAGTAAAAGAGGAGAGTGAAAAAGTTGGCTTAAAGCTCAACATTCAGAAAATGAAGATCATGGCTTCTAGTCCCATCACTTCATCGCAAATAGATGGAGAAACAGTGGAAACAGTGACAGACTTTATTTTGGGGGGCTCCAAAATCACTGCAGGTGGTGACTGCAGCCATTAAATAAAAAGACACTTACTCCTTGGAAGAAAAGTTACGACCAACCTAGACAGCATATTAAAAAGCAGAGACATTACTTTGCCAACAATGGTCCATGGTCCATCTAGTCAAGGCTATTGTTTTTCCAGTGGTCATGTACAGATGTGAGAGTTGGACTATAAAGAAAGCTGAGCACCAAAGAATTGATGTTTTTGAATTGTGGTTTTGTAGAACACTGTTGAGAGTCCCTTGGACTGCAAGGAGATCCAACCAGTCCATCCTAAAGGAGATCAATCCTGAGTGTTCATTGGAAGGACTGATGTTGAAGCTGAAACTCCAATACTTTGGTCACCTGATGCAAAGAGCTGACTCATCTGAAAAGACCCTGATGCTGGGAAAGATTGAAGGCAGGAGGAGAAAGGGATGACAGAGGATGAGATGGTTGGATGGCATTACCGACTCAATGGACATGAGTTTGAGTAAACTCTGGAGGTTGGTGATGGACAGGGAGGCCTGGCGTGCTGCAGTCCATGGGGTTGCAGAGTCAGACACGACTGAGCAACTGAACTGAACTGAACTGAACCTTCAAAAGAAGCAAGAACAGCCTCTTTGACCAGCTTTGTAGACCAGGTTTCTGCTTCTGATTCTCATATCACCCTGTTTCTTTAGAGGAAAAAACTTAAACTCTTCAAATGCTCAAACATTCAAGTCATGTCTGACTCTTTATGAACTCATAAGACTGCAGCACGCCAGGCTTCCATGTCCATCACCAACTCCCGGAGCTTGCTCAAACTCATGTCCATAGAGTTGGTGATGCCATCTAACCATTTCATCCTCTGTTCCCCCCTTCTCCTCCTGCCTTCAATCTTTCCCAGCATCAGGGTCTTTTCTAATGAGCTGGCTCTTCACATGAGGTTGCCGAAGTATTGGAGTTTCAGCTTTAGCATCAGTACTTCCAATAAATATTCAGGGTTTATTTCCTTTAGGATTGACTGGTTTGATCTCCTTGCAGTCCAAGGGACTCTCAAGAGTCTTCTCCAGCACCATAGTTAGAAAGCATCAGTTCTTCAGTGCTCAGCCTTCTTCACAGTCCAACTCTCACATCTGTACATAGCTACTGGAAAAACCATAACTTTGACTACACAAACTTTTGTCAGCAAAGTGATGTCTCTACTTTTAAAGGTTTCAGTCTGTGTTGAAACATTCTACTCTACCCAACATTTTAAAACTAAAATCTTTCATATAATTACCCAATACCAGCTTGTTGGCACTCACTTTTGGTTGGTGTTATAGTTAGTGAACTCCGGGAGTTGGTGATGGACAGGGAGGCCTGGCATGCTGCGATTCATGGGGTCGCAAAGAGTCGGACACAACTGAGCGACTGATCTGATCTGATAGTTAGGGTTCCTCTGGAAGGAGACCCTGAGACAGGAGAAATGAGCACATAGTGTCCCAGGAAGGTGAAGGGGCATAGCAGAGGAGTAAAGCAGTGAGATGAGGAGAGGCAGGAAGCCAGGGAAACATGTCACCAAGCCAGTCACTACTGCAGGTAACTGGAAATGAATTTGTTATCCCATTCCATAGCCCAAATATTTAAACTTTAGCTCTACATGTCTCTACAAGAGGCACAGATCTATGGGGATTAATGACCTACATTAGTATGCCAATGCAGCTTTTTGATTTCTTAAAGGAAAATTTGGATGAGGTACTTTCAGAAGATACTTAGACACTCATAAAGGGTTGGTTCTGAGGTATACAAATCATGGAAAGCAATTCTTAAAACTAGGACCCCAGATGATGGCAATCTGAGTATTATGCCTGGGAAGAAGCAAATCACTCTGTAACAGCTAGACAAGATCTCATGAGAGAATAATATTGACCATGCTGGGATGGTTCCTTTCAGTTTCCACATCTCCCTATTCACAGACATCTATATGCTTGAGTATCTACACGGTGTTAGCTGGTGGAAGTAAAAACCTACAGACTCCCAAGGAGAATGAAGACATATAGTCCTTGGAGCCTATAAACAAAGGTTGGCAGATGTAACAGTGTTACTAATCCTATACCGAATACCTGATTTTTGCATATCCTTGGTTCAATACAAGAAGTTCTTAAGAATGCCTTAGGGATGTGGGCCTTCAGTGTTAATTTTAAACACATTCCAGCAACTTTCACTTTTCACTTTCATGCATTGGAGAAGGAAATGGCAACCCACTCCAGTGTTCTTGCCTGGAGAATCCCAGGGACGGGGGAGCCTGGTGGGCTGCCGTCTATGGGGTCGCACAGAGTCGGACACGACTGAAGCGAGTTAGCAGCAGCAGCAGCAGCAAGGCTAGAATGACTGTATCACATGGTAGTTTAGAGTACAAGCCCTGGACTCAGATGTATATATGTTCAAATCCTGGCTCCTTCCCTTATTGAATTTATGACCTGGGCATAAATTCTTTCTTCTCCAGTCTTTATTTTCTCATCTAAAAATGCAGCTTAACAATATTATCTACAAGATTAAGTTTTTGTGATGAAGAAAGAAGCTAATGAATAAAGCACAGCACCTGGCAAGCAGTCGAGACTTAGTGCCTCATAACTAGCACAGTGATGACTGTCTCGATGGTGGTCATAAAAGGAAAGGTCCAACTTTCACTGGGATGCTGATCATGAATGCTGTTTACCCACTATTCTCAGCTCCCCCCCTTCCAGGCACATAGTAGAGTTGCAGTGTCCTGTCCACCTCAGACTTAGAAGTGGCCTTGTGACTCACTTTGGACAAGAAATGCAAGTTGTCTCTTGGGGCGGGAAGGGGGGAGCTTCAAGAGCATTGAACAATCTTCTACTTGTTCTTTTTCTCTCCACTATCAGCTGTGTTCCTACTGGTGGCTATTTCTTCTTCTTTAATCTCAGAGAGAAGACATGGGTTCCAGAAGATCTCAGGCCCCAGCAAATCCATGATGGACAGACAGGTAGTGAGAGCAGAAATGTGGACTTTGCTGTCTTCCACCACTGAGATTCCAGTGTTGCTTCAACAGAACCACTATTTCCAAAAGGAAATTATTGTATATAATACTTTGGGATTCTCATCATTTACAGTTACTAGATGTTTATTTTGTGTAAAAATGGAAAGAGTAGTGGCCGCCCTTTTGTATCTATGTCTTTGTAGTAATTTAGTTCTTCATTTCAAAAATACGGCTACAGCTTCTCTCTGTTGTTAAATTGGCTGGTGGTCCAGAAATGTATATACATAACAGGTGGTAGATGTTTTCTCTGTGATACATCTAGCGTTATCCTGTATGGTATCCATTGCTAGGATGATTCATTCCAGTTCAAGGACATAAACAGTAAACTCGATCATATTTTAAACACTATTTTCTACTCACTGGAAGGCAATAATTTCTTTTCACCAGGACTAATCACCCACCAGGACTGAATCTACAGTATGAGAAAACTGCATTTTGACTAATCACTAGTGTTAGGATTGCTGTGAAACACCTGCTGTTTCATTGGCAGTAACTCCAGTCCTTTCACATGGACATCATATCCCATCCCTCGATACAACATGTATGTGATGAAAGCCAGTTTCAAAAATACAGCTAAGCTAAATCCAGAAAGAATAATGTGTGTTACAAGTTCTAGTTCAAGACTTGGTGATTCATTTCAGTTCCTTAAGGAGTGGAAGTGAAGGAAAGAGAAAGGAGCTGAAATGTAATGAGCAGCTACCTATGAGCACTGGAGATGCAATCAGGAACAAGATTGGCATAGTCCCTGCCCTCAGAACCAAACCTATTACAGGAAATAGCTAAATACAGTAAATAAAACCTTTAAACAGTTATAAGTGCAGATGAAAAAAAAAAAAAAAAAAAAAACCTAGGCATTTGGGTTACATCCAAGGGCAACTGAAACTATCAAAGAGGAGAATAAGGTAATCTAACTTAGTTTTGTACAACTTGCAATAACTGCCCATAAAAAGACATAGAACCTTTCTCTCTCTACCAGTCTCCTAGGCAGTAAACAACCACTACCAACCCTAAACCCTTCTCTTGTTGATCAGATTTCTATCATCATCCCTATTCCTAGACTTCATATAAACAGACTCACATAGGGTGTACTTGTTTCTGTCCAACTTCTGTTACTCAGCATGTTTTTGAGATTCATCCATGCTGCCATGTGTATCAATAGTTCATCTCTTTTCATTGCTCAAGAGTATTCAACTGCATGCAAATACTCCAACTGGATGAACCATCCACATATTGAGGGACATTTGTACCATTTCCCATCTGACTATTATAAATAAAGTTGCTCTCAACGTTCTCATATAAGTGTTTGGTGACATTTGTTTTCATTTCTCTCAGGTAAAGATGTAGGAGTGGAAATTCTGGGCCATAGGGAAGGTATATGTTTAATTTCATTAGGAACTTCCAGTTTTCCAAGACTTTTTACCATTTTACAATCCTAGCAACCAAATACAAGACTTTTATTTGCTCCACATTCCCTTTAAACTTTAGCCATGTCAGTCTTTTTGATTTTAGTGGGAGGGAAATGGTATCTCATTGTGCTTTTAGCTTTTCATCAAGATCAATGATGTTGGACACCTTTTCTTGTGCACTTTATACGTTTTTGTATCCTTTTTTTCTCTGTTCTTTTGCCCATGTTTGCACTAGGTTGTCGAATATAGGATTTGTTTATGTTTATGCATATGAATTTTTTGTGAGATATATGCTGTACAAATATGCCTCCCAGTCTGTGGCTTACCTATTCATTTTATTAATGATGTCCCTTTAATTTTCATAAACTTATCAATTTCTCAATTTTTCCTCTTTCATATGTCCTAAGAAATCTTTGCTTATTCCCAGGTCACACAACGTTCTGATATGTTTTCCTCTAGTGGCGTCATTGTTCTAGCTTTACATTTAGATTTATTATCCATCTCACATTAATTTTGTTATATATTAATATTACTATACATACACTTAATATAGTAATATTACTATACATACACTTGGGCTTTTCTGGTGGCTCAGAAGGAAATGAATCTGCTTGCAATTCAGGAGACCTGGGTTCCATCCCTGGGTTGGGAAGATCCCCTGGAGAAGGAAATGGCTACCCACTCCAGCAATCTTGCCTAAAGAATTCCATGGACAGAGGAGCCTGGTGGGTTACATTCTATGAGGTTGCAAAGAGTCAGACACTACTGAGCAAGTAACACTTTCACTTTCATACATACACTTATGTAGATTTTATGTATGTGTAGAGATTGAGTTTATTTTTCTAAATATGGGTATCCAGTTATTTTAGCAATATTTGTTTAAAAAAATCTTCCCTTTCTTTAATGAATTGACTTAAGGCCTTGTAAAAATCAATCAACCATGTTTTGTGAATCTATTACTGGACTGGACTGTGCTTCATTGACCTATTTGCCTTCTTAGGCCAACAGCACAAAGTCTTGATTACTGCTGTATTAAAACATTACTGTATTAATGTTCTGAAGCAGGTATTGCAAACCTCAAAATTGCTCATTCTCAAAATTGTTATGATTATTTTAGATTATTTGCACTTTCATAAAAAAATTTAAATTACCCTGCTGGGCTTTTGATTGTGATTATACTGAAATTTGTGATCAGTTTGGGTAGAACCGATAACTTGACCATATTGAGTCTTCCAATGTCTTTAGCATCTCTTAACATTTTTTAGTTTTCAGTGCAAAGATCTTAGGTATCTCTTGACGGATTACTTCCTAAGTGTTTGATATTTTGCTGCTATAATAATGTTTTAATTTCCCTTTTTTTTGCTGGTGTATAGAAATACAATTGATTTTTATATGTTAATCTTGTATTCTGCAACCATACTAAACCTTCTTACTAGTGTAAGTTTTTTTGTTTTATTTTGTTTGTAAGTTCCATAAGTTTTCCGGTGCACACAAAAGAAGATCTATCTTTTATTTTCGAATACATGTATCTCTTATTTATTTTCCTGGTCTTATTTCACTGACCAGGGCTTCTTATACAATGTTTAATGGAAGTAGTATATCAGTTATCTTTTTAAAAATTAAGACAATTTTTTAAGAGCAGTTGAATACTCACAGCAAATTTGAGGCGAGATTAGAGAGAATTCCCAGATAGCTGCAGTCCAGACGTATGCTTAAACTCCTTATTATCCTCCATCAGAGTGGCACATTTGTTACAACTGATGAACCTACACTGACATTGTGCATTCATGCTTTAGTCACTTCAGTTGTGTCTGACTCTTTGTAACCCTTTGGACCATGGCCCGCCAGGCTCCTCTGTCCATGGGATTCTCCAGACAAGAATCCTGGAATGGGTCGCCATGCCCTCGTCTAGGTCATCTTCCTGGCCCAGGGATCAAACCCATGTCTCTTGTGTCTCCTACATTGGCAGGCGGGTTCTTTACTGCTAGTGCCACCTATCACCCAAAGTCCGTAGTGTACATCATGGTTCACTTTTAGTGTTATACATCTTAGTGCTATACATTTGGACAAATGCATAATATATCATCCATCACTGTGATGTTATACAGAGTATATTTATTACCATAAAAATCCCCTACGCTCTGCCAACTCATCTCTACCCTACCCCTAACCCCTGGCAACCACTGAAGCTTTTACTGTTTTTATAGTTTTGCCTTTTTCATAATGTCATACAGTTGAAATCATGCAGTATTTAGCCTTTTCAGATTGGCTTCTTTCACGTAGTGATGTGCATGTAGCTTTCTTCCGTATCTTTTCAAGACTTGATAGCTCATTTCTTCTTAGCCCTAAACAATATTTCATTGTTTGCATGTACCAAAGTTTGTTTATGTGGTGGTAAGGTCTAGGGGAAACAGAAGCCTTCCATAGTTCTATGGTTAGGTATCGGTCTTTTAGTGAGTCCATGCCTCTAGATTGTTAGCTTCATAAGAATTTCTCAGTTGTTTTTTTTTTCTCCCACCTTAAGTGGGATAGGATGGCTAGGGTTGTCTGTAGTCGGAGTTCCTTTCCTCCCTCAGTCTGATAATACTCCAATAGGTTAGGCTCTGATTAACTAGCTTCCCCTGAGGGCAGGCCCTGTTAGAATAGAATGCTCAGGTGTATTTTAAAAATGGGTCATTTTCTCCTCCTCTGCCAGAAACTTAAGGAGATTTTTCTCCAATATTGACTATGGGAATCTAGCCAAGCTGCTGGAGGTAAATCTTACAGTACTGTGGGGTCCTTCCAACAACTGGCTACCCCTGGAGTTTTAATTCTCAGACCTGTCCACACTGAGTCTCCAGCAATTTGTCAACTACAGTTCCGGTTTTCCTGCCCCAGTACTGGTTCCTCTGGTGGTCTTCACTTATGACTCTGCTCGGCTAAGCCACGACTCCCTAAATTCACCTGTCTGTGTCTCCCATCTTAAGAGCAGTGGTTTGCCCTGTATCATCCCCTCTCTAATGGATCCAAGAAAAGTTGTTGACTTTTCAGCCTGTTCACTCTTTTTTTTTCACTTGCTTTTAGATGGCAGGGTGACTTCCACACGCTTTTTATGCAAATAAGAAAGTGGAAGTCATCAACTGTCTTTTGCTACATAACAAACTAACACCCAAACTTAGAAGCTTAGTATAACAATTGTGTTGCTTATGAATCCATGGATTAGAAATTCAGCCAGAGCTTGATAAGGGTGATTACACTGTGCCACTACCTTGCATTTAGGGAACAAGACACGCATATTGGGGATATGATTCTCTTAAGGTCTCTTGTCTACAGTCATCAGCATACTGCCCCTATGCATTTAATGAAGGCTCACGGGAAAGATCTGGCGAGTCAGTCCCAGCTTCCCCTGTGGCTGGGGCTCCTATGAATTATAATCCTAATCCTAAATACCAATCCATACATGGCTGTCAAGAGTCTGATGATTAAATAAACCAAATTATATAGAGAAATATGGCATATGATAAAGGTGATAACAAAAAAAAGGGATAAAAATTATCTTGTTTCTTCTTAGTAAATGGGATAACTTTTTTTAAAAAAGGTAAAATTAGACTCATTTCTCTTATAATACACAAAATAAGCATCCAATGGATCAGAGATGCAAATTTAAAAATATATATAAATATAAAAGTACCAGGTGAATTCTTACACAACCTAAGTGTAGGGAAAGGATTTCTAACAATGTCTCAAAATCCACATGCAATATAGTAAAATGTTGATAAATCTGACCACCAAAACTAAACAATCTTTAAAATGAGTATATTCTAAGAGGCAATATTGGCAAGGCATTTCACAGATAAAGGATTATTATCATTAATATACAAAAAAATTTAAATATTGAAGAATAAATGACCAAAATTCCATAGAAAAATGGACAAAAGACATAAAAAATTTCATTAAAAGTGATATAAAGTTGGCCCTTAAGCATACGAAAAGATGTGCAACTTACACATAATAAGAGAAATGAAAAGTAAACCATATTGCATCATCATTTCTCACTGATCAGATTGGCAAAATTTCAAAAACTTGACAGCACACTCTGTTGATGAGGCTGCGTGGCAAGAGTCATCTTATGCACTGCTGGAATGCAAAATGACACACCTCCTCTGGAGAGAAAAGTGACAATGTCTCGCAAACTACAACTACATGTAGCCTTTGACCCAGCAGTTCTACTTCTAGGAATTTATACTGAAACTACACTTTCAATAACATGAAAATATATATGTGCAAATTTATGCACAGCATCAATATGTATATCTGCAAAATATAAGACATTCTCTAAATGTCCAAGCATTGATATAATAAGTTTGGTGCATATACCAAGTGGTATCAGCCACACTGTGAAAGTGTTAGTTTCTCAGTCATGTCTGACTGTGACCCCATGGACTGTAGTCTACCAGGCTCCTCTGTCCATGGGACTTTCCAGGCAAGAATACTGGAGTGGGTAGCCATTCTCTTCTCCAGGGGATCTTCCTGACTCAGGGATAAAACCCATATCTCCTGCATTGCAGGCAGATTCTTGACCATCTGAGCCAGGGCTATTAAAAGGGAAGAGATGGGGAAGGGTGCGATAAGTGGGTAAAAAAAGAATGTAGAAGAGCTCCATGAATTGCTATAAGAATGATTTCTGTGATATATTATTAAGGGAACAAAAAATAAAGTACAAAAGAGCACATATTGTATACTCTTTTTTGTGTGTGAGATAGAGGGGAAAAATTTTAAAAATCAGGGCTTCCCTGGTGGCTCACCTGGTAAAGAATCTGCCTGCAATGCGAGAAACCTGGGTTCAATCCTTGGGTTGAGAATATCCCATGGAGAAGGGAAAGACTAGTGAAGTTGCTCAGTCGTGTCCAACTCTTCGTGACCCCATGGACTACAGCCTACCAGGCTCCTCTGTCCATGGGATTTTCCAGGCAAGGGTACTGGAGTGGGTTGCCATTGTCTTCTCCATCTTTCCCAGCATCCAGGTCTTTTCCAATGACTCAGTTCTTTGCACCAGGTGGCCAAAGTATTGCAGTTTCAGCTTCAGCATCAGTCCTTCCAATGAATACTCAGGGCTGATTTCCTTTAGGATGGACTGGTTTAATCTCCTTGCAGTCCAAGAGACTCTCAAGAGTCTTCTCCAGCACCACATTTCAAAAGCATCAATTCTTCAGCACTCAACTTTCTTTATAGTCCATCTCTCACATTCATACATGACTACTGGAAAAACCATAGCTTTGACTAGACGGACCTTTGTTGGCAAAGTAATGTCTAGGTTGGTCATAACTTTCCTTCCAAGGAGTAAGTGTCTTTTAATTTCATGGCTGCAGTCACCATCTGCAGTGATTTTGGAGCCCCCAAAAATATAGTCTGTCACTGTTTCCCCATCTATTTGCCATGAAGTGATGGGACCAGATGCCATGATCTTAGTTTTCTGAATGTTGAGTTTTAAGCCAACTTTTTCCACTCTCTTCTTTCACTTTCATCAAGAGGCTCTTTAGTTTTTCACTTTCTGCCATAAGGGTTGTGTCATCTGCATATCTGAGTTTATTGATTTTTCTCCCGGCAATCTTGATTCCAGCTGGTGCTTCCTCCAGCCCAGTGTTTCTCATGTTGTACTCTGCATATAAGTTAAATAAGCAGGGTGACAATATACAGTCTTGATGTACTCCTTTCCCTATTTGGAACCAGTCTGTTGTTCCATGTCCAGTTCTAACTGTTGCTTCCTGACCTGCCCATAGGTTTCTCAAGAGGCAGGTCAGGTGGTCTGATATTTCCAAAGGCTACCCACTCCAATATTCTGACCTGGAGAATTCCATGGACTGTATAGTCCATGCAGTCGCAAAGAGACGAACACAACTGAGTGCCTTTCACTTTCACATAAGGAATACAGAGAAAATAAATCAGAAATAACAAAGTTGATTTCCTATAAAGTTAGGTAGAGGAAGAAATAGGGCAAAAGGGATATAGCAACAGTGGCACTTGTTAGATTATTTCTTTTGATACAGTTTTAGACTTTGTAATCATCTTAAAGTTTTTAATATAAAAATTAAATTAACCCAATCCAGATGGAAAAGGGGAATCTAAAATGGAAAGGAAAGTAGAACGAATGGCCCCAATGTATTTCAAGAAATACTATAACCACACTTATGGGAGAGTTAAAAAAAAAAGAAAGAAAGAACAATCAGGCAATTTATGAACACAGAATTTGATTATTAAGCCCTCAGTGTTGGGTGGGGTGGAGAATGAGGTGGAATGAAGAGAAAGAACTGCAAACAAACTCTGAACTTCTTTTAGTTCATTCATGATTTGAAGAGGGATGAGTGAAACAATACAGAAAAAATTGAATGTATTATATATATATTTTTAATTTATTTATTTTAATTGGAGGCTAATTACTTTACAATATTGTATTGGTTTTGCCATACATTTGAACAAATAAGTAAATGTGCTGTACTGTGAGGGGCCAGAGTTTGCACCTTGGAAGAAAGGACATGCAAATATGAAATGAAGTAAGTGAACAATGTCAGGGTGAATTGTGATTGAACTCAACTGAACTCAATATGAACTCATGGTTTCTAAAATATAAAATACATGTGCTTATACATGTGTATGTGCACATGTATAGATAAGTGTGTGTATATATATATATATATAGGGCTCCCCTGGTGGCTCAGATGGTAAAGAATCTGCCTGTAATGCAGGAGACCTGGGTTCAATCCATGGGTCAGGAAGATCCCCTGGAAAAGGGAATGGCAACCCACTCCAATATTCTTGCCTGGAGCATCTCATGGACAGAGGAGCCTGGCCAACTACGTCCATGGGGTTACAGAGTTGGGCATGACTTAGCGACTACACAACAACACATACATACACATGTTTCCTAACTCTGCCCACCGAAAGGGTCAAGCAATGGCATCCTAAGAATAATGAGCACCCCTGGCACACGAACTGATAAGAACAGATACTATACTTGATCTTAGCCAAAAGGCCAAGGATGGAAGCACTGACTCAATGGACATGAGTTTGAGCAAGCTCCAGGAGTTGGTGATGGACAGGGAAGCCTGGAGTGCTACAGTCCATGGGGTTGCAAAGAGGTGGACACAACTGAGTGACTGAACTGAACTGAACTGAGCACACAAAACTTGGTCTCTGATCCATTCCCCAATGAAAGGAACCAGGGATCCTCAGAGAAGTGCTGCTTCCGGACCTGGGGTAGGGAGGTAAAAGATGAGCCTGGAAAGCCTTGTTTTGCCAAGGAGATCATGACATCCAGTCCATTCACTTCATGGCAAATATATGGGGAAACCGTGGAAACAGTGGCAGGTTTTATTTTTTTGGACTCCAAAATCACTGCAGATGGTGACTGCAGCCATGAAATTAAAAGATGCTTACTCCTTGGAAGGAAAGTTACGACCAACGTAGACAGCATATTAAAAAGCAAAGACATTACTTTACCAACAAAGGTCCATATAGTCAAGGCTATGGTTTTTCCAGTAGTCATGTATGGATGTAAGAGTTGGACTATAAAGAAAGCTGAGTGCCGAAGAATCGATGCTTTTGAACTGTGGTTCAAAAGTCTTGGAGAAGACTCTTGAGAGTCCCTTAGACTGCAAGGAGATCCAACCAGTCCATCCTAAAGGAGATCAATCCTGAATGTTCATTGGAAGGACTGATGTTGAAGCTGAAACTCCGATACTTTGGCCACCTGATGTAAAGAGCTGACTCATTTGAAAAGACCCTGATGCTGGGAAAGATCAAAGGCGAAAGAAGAAGGGGACTAGAGGATGAGACGGTTGGATGGCATCACCAACTCAATGGACATGAGTTTGGGTAGACATCAGGAGATGGTGACAGACAGGGAGGCCTGGTGTGCTACAGTCCATAGGGTCGCAAAGAGTCAGACATGACTGAGCAACTGAACTGATTGAAAGAAGAGCTCAGTAAAATTAATGAGGACACGTCACAAAGACACAGGAGTCACTTGTAGAGGCTGCCACTAGTAAAATCCAGAATAATTGGAACACCAAAATATAATTAAGTACACCATTGAAAAGTGGGAATTCATGACTTTCTACATCTTAACCAGAAGTGAAAGTCCCAATTCAGGTTTAAAAAGCATTTTTACTACTGAGTGGAGATTGAACTAAAGAATTCAGGGGTCAAAACTGTGAAACCAGACAGAGAGTTGTTACAGGAGATGAACGATGGATGTCTGATCACAAATGGAGGCAATGAAGACAAAGAAAAGTAGGTGAAGCAGAAATGTACTTTCAAGACAAGACCGATAGAACCTGCTGATGAATTAATGAGAAAAGGAAGTCTTTGAGGACCTAGTGGTACTGTGGTGCTGTGTATTGAGAAAGATAAAAGTTGGGGGGGGGGGAAGTGTGTGGTGGGGATCTTGGTAGGGGTGGAATGGCAAGGATGAAGCATCTTGGACATATATAGCTTGTGATTCTGTTAGGTATCCAGGTGGACACGGCAAGTTGACTATTAGATATACAAGTATGGAGTTCAGAGAGGGCCCAAGATAGAAATTCTAACCCCATTCAACAGGCATTTTTAGCCTCATGGCAAAAACAGTGAGGGTCCAAAATGTGACTTGATCTTCTCAAAGCCTAGTAAGTTGATAAGCTAGGATTCCAGCCTTGTAGGCCACTTCATTGTGCTTCCTTGGAAAACTCAAACTTCATCTCATATGTCTCATGTCCCCAAGAACACTTAGCAAAACACTCAGGGCAGAATAGAGGCTCAGTAAGTACTTGTTGATTAATATGTCTGGGGATATTAAGAAACTCACCAAACAACAAAGGTTGTATTAAATTTACACTGCTACATTTGAAATGTAGACTTGATTAATTGCTTTCTGGCAGTCAGTAGCATACCAACTTGGGCAGAAAGTAAGCAGAAGCAGAGAAAACAAATCCAGCCTATTTGAGTCCGAGTTAATATCGGTCCTGAATGATTGGGCCTGGTCAATTGATGTCTCTGCTTAGTCAATAAGGCAAACCTTTCTTTTTCCTGTAGATCCCTTGACCTGCCTTCATCTGCCGTAAAGTGACACTGTCCTGTTGGCCATGTTAAGATCATCAAAATTTAGTTAGTCCTTATGCATTATGGGAATCCCTGGTGGCTCAGTGGTAAAGAAAATTCTTGCAATACAGGAGACCACCTGCAATGCAGGAGACACAGGTTCAATCCCTGGGTTGGGAAAATCCCCTGGAGAAGGAAAAGGTAACCCACACCAGTATTCTTGCCTGAGAAATCCCATGGTCAGAGTCTTGTGGGCCACAGTCCATGGGGTCACAAGAGTCGGACATGACTTAGCTACTAAATCACCATGCATCATAATAGGGCCTATGAATGCTGCATTTGTGGCCCAATTTCTACCAGGAAAAGGAAAAAGACTAGCTATGCTATGCCTGAGCAGTGCAATGAATCTTGTCTGGCCTGATGTTATCCACTTCTTTTCCCCTACCAGTCTTTCTGATTTGGCTTTCTGTTATATGCTTAGCAGTCCCAGTACACCTCTCTACCAGGACACAAGAGGCTATTTCTCTCCAGTGATGTGGGGCATAAGCAAAAGTTTATGTGAACATTGTAAGGTGAGTATTCACTGTGTTTGGGGAAGAACTATATTTTCCACGAAACATGATTACCACAGAAAGAGTTGCATTAAACTGCTGACATGTCATAAGTCCCTCACTTTGGAACGGTATTAGGATTAGCAGCCCTGAGGTTGTCATGTGGTAATTAAGGGACTGTGAAATGTTATATAAAGGCTCACAGCTGGCTGTTCGAGACAGCAAAATTGAAAGGCAGATTGCTATCACCAGGGGAGATCAGCTCTTCTAGTTCTGTAATATTAAGCCCCAGCGTTTGCTGGAAAAGCTGCAAGCATGTCAAGAGTTAATTTCTGGCCATTGTGTGACCCTCATGGTTTTCCTGTGGTGGGTCATAGTCAGGAAAAGAATACCATTATCACACTAGACTCGGGTGGTGTGTGAGCGTCTGCCAAGATGTGAAAAAAATTCGTATCGCTGGTTCAAGCTCTTTTGTCCTGACGCCCCTCGATCATGGGTTCTTACAGGGGAAATAAGACAGCATTCAGAAGACAAAAGTTCTCTGTCCACAAGTCCACCGACTTACCTCAGCCCTCAGAGAAATGGAAAGTTACATAGCTGCTTAGGAAGCTATTATGCTCCTTGGCGTTTCCTGCTGTTCTCATTGTCATTGAATCCCTGAGAGTGTTACTTAGAAATAAGGGATAATCACTATCGGTATATTACGTATGAGACGGTAAACTGTTTCTGAGATAGACTAATAGCCAAAGCAAAACGAAATCATTTAATCCATTTTCAACGCTGTTTGTTGAGAGTATACTATGAAGCTATAAAAATCATTACTATTGTACAGCGCACCGTAACATTACAATGAGAAGTTTCTTTTCCTGGAGAGGGCGGGGAGTTATCCCATTATGCTCACTCCATCCAGCACTTTCTGGGTACACCACGACAGGCATAAGAATAAGATGAATGCCCATTTAGTTTAGGAGTAAACATGATCATTTTCACTGTGCAACACTTCCCTCCAGACCATAGGTATCTGCCAGAAAAAACCTCTAAAGATTTTTTCCCCGAGTTTTGATCATTAGTTTTCCCAGCAGCAGAGCACCAACCTGACACTTTACCTGAAACGGTGGGGGTGGAGGGTGCAATTGGGAATAAAACGGTTGCCTAGATCCTGGGTGGATTGCCAAGCCATGCTTCCAAGTACAACAGTATCTGGCCACCATAAACGTAATCATTGAAAATAACTTTGTTCTTTGAATTCTTGACACATGTATTCTAAGATAATAACACATTATAAAACAATATCTGCAGTTATAAACTAGCCCTGCTAACTCCTGTAGTTGTATGAAATCATTTATGTCTCAAACTGTTATGCACTCAGACTATACCTGAATAATTTGCTTTGTGCAATGCTTTGCTTAAACCATATACTACGAGGCAGTCAGTAAATACTTTATGGAGAAGGAGGATAACAATAAATTTTTACCTCAAACTCCTCAAGAGTATCAGAAACCACCTGAAAATTATTATACAGAAACCAGTGATTTTAGTTCAAATATAGTTTTACATATATTTGAGAGAATATAGGTGTTTAAACTTTTTTTCAAAGTATATCTAAAAATATGAGGCTAGTTATAAAATATTAAGCCTCATTCATCTCTCAAACAAAAAAATCCCTTCCATTATAAAGTCTATAAGGTTGAGAGGAAGAGTAAGTTAGAAAGTGATACCGTAAAAGAGGGGTGGCAAATAGGTGTTATCTCATATTCCAGATCTGTTTAATTAATAGTGCCTATCTGGCAAGCTGGATTAAGAAAGAGTCTGAGTGTATAATTATTTAGTGACATTTGCTGTGGGTGTGTGAAGGAGGATGGGGTATTATTTTATACGAGGCTGCACAGAAAGTGTTTGGGTTTGAAAATCTTTGCCAAAATGGAAGGAGATTAAGATGTGATTTGCTGCAGACTCAGGTGGTCATTCTGAAACATATTTATTTTTCTTCCCTGTTCATAAGCAAGAGATCAAGATAGAAATTCTAAAAGATAAATCTGGCTCCAAGTCAAGATCGAAGAAAGGCATGCAACAACAACCAAAAAAAACAGATTCTTCCCACAAACATTTTACTTGCAATTGTAATACATATATACATATACAAATATATGTATTTAAATTTTTAAAAAATTGTTTACTACCTTTCCTGCTGCTAAGTCGCTTCAGTCATGTCCGACTCTGTGCGACCCCATAGATGGCAGCCCACCAGGCTCCCCGTCCCTGGGATTCTCCAGGCAAGAACACTGGAGTGGGTTGCCATTTCCTTCTCCAATGCATGCATGCATGCTAAGTCACTTCAGTCATGTCCGACTCTGTGCAACTCCATAGACAGCAGCCCACCAGGCGCCTCTGTCCACAGAGTTCTCCAGGCAAGAATACTGGAGTCGGTTGCCATTTCCTTCTTCAACTACCTTTCCTAAGAGGGCAAAAGATGAAAAGGTGTGGATTGCAAGTGAAAAGATGCTGTGAGGGCAAGCTCCATGGGGTACAAACTCAACCCCAGAAAGCGTCCTTTAAAAAAAAGCAGTCTAGTCAGTGTGCAGAGGACCTAAGAAACTTGGCAATAGATTCAGCCACAAGCTTCTTTTTTTGCAGGGTACATGACTTTCACTTGAACACGGAAAGAGTCACACTCCCCCATCTCCTTTTCATGTGGAGTATATTTTAATAAGCAACCTCTCCTCCATCCACCTGTGTACGTGCTCATTGTGGACACACACTCCCTGCAGTCGCCAGGGTAACTAGGCTGACCGAGTTCTCTCACCTATTACTCTTTGGAAGAGAGTTTCACAAAGGGGTAAAGAAAGCAGCCACATCAGGCAGAGATCTCAAGCCATAAACTCACAGTCAAAACCAACTTATGATTACCAAAAGGAATAGAGGGGGTGGGAGGGAAGACACATTAGGAGTTGGGGATTAACATATACACACTGCTATACACAAAATAAATAACAAGGACCTACTGTATAGCACAGGGAACTATAGTCACTATCTCATAACAACCTATAATGGAAAAAGAATCTGAATAAGAATATATAATTGAATCACTGCTCTATACCTGAAACTAACACAACATTGTAAATGAACTATACTTCAATTTTTAAAAAGTAGTCTTTAGTCAGTGTAAGAGAGGATTTAAAAGAACTTTGCAATAGATGCAACTACAAACGTCTGAACCTTTTACCAGGGGATGTGTGTGAATACCTAGCCATTCAAAAGAACAGTGATGGGATGAAGTTCCAAGGAGTTCCTAGTGCGTTTGGAGAACGTATGTAAGAACCTCACAGCTGAGCAAGTGGCAGAACCGATTTGAGTTTTAGAATGCTCCACACAGGGAAAGGGGCTTCCCTGGTAGCTCCTCTGGTAAAGAATATGCCTGCAATGCAAGAGACCCCAGTTCGATTTCTGGGTCAGGAAGATCCCCTGGAGAAAGGACAGTCTATCCACTCCAGTATTCATGGGCTTCCTGGGTGACTCAGCTAGTAAAGAATCCACATGCAGTGCGGGAGACCTGGGTTTGATAGATCCCTTGGAGGAGACCATGGCAACCCACTCCAGTATTCTTGCCTGGAGAATCTTCATGGACGGAGGAGTCCATGGGGTCACAGAGAGTCAGACATGACTGAGCAACTAAGCACAGCATAGCACACAGGGAAATGGTGTCTCAAGACAGAATTAAGTACAGGTTACCAAACACACCTTGTACAGACTTGACTGAATCACAATCAGAAACAGGGATTAAACTGTTTAATTTTGGAGAGTTCTCTACTTTTCTCAAATGCATGTCATTTCCAGTGATCTCTGCCATGAACATTAGTGTAATAAGCACACAGACTAATAGAATCTATGTTAGTAATGAGGTATTTCAGTGGTTGTGGTTGTCGTTGTTGTTTACTTACTAAGTCTCGTCTGACTCTTTTACAACCCCACAGACTATAGCCTGCTGGCTTCCTCTGTCCATGGTATTTCCCAGGCAACAATACTGGAGTAGGTAGCCATTCCTTCAGTGGTGAATTTCAATGTGACTATATATAAATATCTAGTTCATAAAATAATATTTATTAAAATGGAAAAAACATTGCATTTCCTATTGTGTTTGATGGGTTTTTCATTAAGCCTACTACTCTTAATGATAATATGGTCCTTGGGAACTAATAGTCACAGAGTTTGTAAAGCATGCTTCCAAAGTTTAAGACTCACCAATCTGATCTTTCTTCAGAAAGTGAGGTAATGACAAGACCATCTATCTGAGAATGGTACTCAAACATTCTACAGTAGACAGGTTCCATAAGAACCTGGGGGTAAGTAGAATATAGGAGCTGTGTCTTCTTTCTTTCCTGTGATAAAGTTCATTATTTTCAGTAATTTCTAATAAATGAATATTGCTTTTTGTTTCTCTGTTGGCAGGTGGTAGAAAAAACACCTAGCCCACCATTTTAAGCCAGTGTCATTTACTAAAGGAAAGAGTGTCGCAATAAAATATATTTTCAAAACTTTCATTCTCAAGACAAATAACAGAGAGGAGGTCAAAAATCTTAAAGAAAATACTAGCCTTATTAACATCATGAATTGTTGGAGAGTGACAGATTACTTACTGCCTATGACAAGCCTGTGCAGGCTTGGGGCAGATAAAAATTTTTAAGGCACAGTCATACCTTGTCTTATTAAATGTAAAGTTTTTGTTAATGTGCCAGCTGAGTTGGAGGTGGGTGACAAGGGCTAGGATAGGATGCCCAACCTCCTGGTTTTCCCAGGAATGAAGGGTTTTCTGGGTGTTAAAAACCTGGAAAATTTCTGGCAAACAAGGACAAAGTTGGTCATATTCAAAGCAGAAACTGACTAAAGTTAGGGTTTGTTTATGAAAGGTTTGTACGCCCTGCAAGGGGGTTTGGCATTGCCCTTGTGGGAAAGGGGGGCCTCCTCCTTGACAGAGCTGGAAGTAGTTATTCTTCCCTGGAGGCCAACCAGACACTTAGGAGGTTTCCCATTTGTCCAGGGCAGCAGAGAGGAAGGCCTGAAAGTGGGCAGATGCAGGCTGATTCAGAGAATGGGACAGACCTGAAAATCACTTCAGAGACAGACTTGGAACTGAAAATACAGGCTCAGTGGGTGATTCAAAGTTGGAGGTGGGGGTAAAAGAGAAGTCAAGGATGACTGAGGGGTTGTCCTTGGATGGATGAACTTCGATGAGATTATGGGAGGTGGGAGACATAGGGGAGTGAATCATACCCTCAAACATGGACTGACCTTAGGAATTATAAATCCCAACCACATAAAGATCTCGATCAAGAGCTGCTGCTGCTTCACTCACCCCTCCCCTCTGCTCACGTGGGAAACTTGCTGGTAGTCTGGATTGCGATGCTTAATCAAAAGCCTTCTCACCATGTGTAGCTCTCCCTCTTCTCCTGCTGGCCTACATACGTTTATCTGGAATAGCCTTCTCATTACTGGTTAAAAGCTAGTCAGAACATTGAAAGTCTGAAGCAGTTGACTCAGAGACGCGCATTCTCCAAGTGAACTTTACCCCAAAAACAGCCAGGAAGAAGTTTACAAAGGCAAAGAGATGCTCTGGGGTTTCTTAGCTCATCTGCCCACTCTGGCCACCAATAATGTTTCTTTTCTCTCCAACAATTTTTTAAAATACTTCTGATTTAAAAATAATGAAATGTGGAAACATACAGTAATCACATAGAGAAAAATAAGCTATTACCAAAATCCCAATATTGCAGGGATATCTTCAGCTAAAATTTGATTTTACTTCTTTTCTTACACATGGAACCCAAAGGTATCAGAGTTCATGTCTGTGAAGTAAAAAAAATGATAATAAAAAAATAAAAATAAGACCCTCTATTCCCTACCTGGAAAATTAAAATGATGTCTTGATTTTTCCCATAGCCCCTCTCCCTACAAATTCTGGAAGATTCACAGACAAATTTGTCTCCATTTACACATAACAATCATTTTCTTTTGCCTGTTGTCACCAACCAAGGAGTGGGAGCTCAGACTGGCCCCTGAAGCTGACTCCGTAACTACTAATTTTTAAAGCCTGTCACTCACCATTGGTTTCTAAACTTACCTATACATCTCCCTCTAATTCTGCAATAATATGCTTTAACTCATTCATTTTCTGCTTAAATGAGCCAATCATGAATTCCATGTTTGTAACCAGGAACATTGACCAACACATAGGCTTTCTCCAAATGCCTTGTTGTTTCCACTGGTTTGCTTCGATTTAGTATGAAACACTGAAAAGTTTGTTAGAAGCTCTGTGTAAGTGAGAAGGCGTGGCTGATTGGATTTTAAGCTGATCTTGGGGGGAAACACCTCCACTTAGTGCCTGAAGGTCTTTTTATTTGAAGATGAAAAAAGATCAACTTTAAGAACAGAAACTTCCAGTCCCCTTCTTGAGGGTTATAGTTAAGTTTCATCATTTTGTGGGCAAAGTGTGACAAGGGGCCAGGACTCTCACCCTTCAGTGTCATATAGCCACTCTCTTTGACGCCTTCAACTTTGTCCAATGTCCATTAGTTCACGGGACCTTTGGCTTAGCCTCTCTGGAGAGTGAATTTCAGTCTTCTGCTGGGGTGGGGAGTTGTAAGGAGACCTCAAGGAGTGTGGAAAAGAAGACAGGGATCTATAACTGCTTCTTAGCATTTCAACCGTCTTTTTCCAGCTCCATGTGTACACACACACACACACACACACACACAACACACACACACACCAAAATTATGTTGATGTTCAATCTCTGAGCTTCTCTGATATTCTTCATTGTAGATCAGCCAATTTCTGGACTTCCTCCACTTTTACTTAAGAATGAAGCTCTCAGGACTTCCCTGGTGGTCCAGCATTTAAGATTGTGTTCCCAAGGCAGGAGGCCCAGGTTCGATCCCTGGTCAGGGAACTAGATCTCACATTCACAACAGAGACCCATGCAGCCAAATAAATATTTTGAGAATGAAGCTTTCTTTAGGTCTGTTAAAGTCAGTTACCACTTGTTATGCTCTGTTCTTTTGATTTGTTTTTTCTGCTCCTCCTCTCCCATTTCCTGTCTTTTATTATTTTAGAGGGGATGTGAGGAGTGGAAGTTTTGATTACTGTGTCTTCAATCCACCTTGTTTAGCTGAAACACTAATTCATTTTAATTGCCAAATAATATTTTATTCAATGGCTCTTCTATAATTTATCTAACAATGACCTATATTTTTTACTCTTATACTATCCCTCCCTTTTTGATATTTTAACTAATGAAAAATAAATAATATTGAGTAACATGTGGCTGGAAAAGTAACTGTGCAGAAAGTCCACTCAGTCTAGTGTTACAAGTTAAACATTCACTCTTGAGTAGTTAGGTACCTTTTGGACAAATGCTCAGTCTTTCAGATTCCTTCCTCCTACTCCCTCGTAATTAGTGCCTGGGATGTAGGAGCATCAGGTAACTTACATTCACATGGTAGCAGGAAAAAGTGAGTCTTTGGACCCAGATTCTTGCCTGAGGCTGTTCCCATCTTTGGAAAGCCCTGTGAACATACTATGTTGAGGCCAATGTCCAAATAACTCATAGTTTACTTTTTCTTGATTTGTTAGCATTGCTAGCTCTTGCTGCTTAACGTGGTACCACCTGCATTCCAACTGGTCTTATGTGTTGCCTTGAGTTATTTGTGTGTCACAGATTCAATCACTGGCTTGAGTGATCCACCACAAAGCTCCCAATCTCAGGATCATTTCTCCCCAGGAACCTCCCCCATCAGCAGAATCAGCTAATAATGTCTGCCCGTCTCTATGAAGCCAATAGGCATTTCTGGATTTCTTCCATGCCATGCAGATACTGATGGACAACTGAGGTGGCTTCATTCAGACTTCTCTTATGGTTAACCCTGTCACGCCACCAACATGACTCTGCTGTGGCTACACTAGTTTGGTACGCATGGGATTAGAGAGCCCTGCAAGGCAGTCTCCTCTTAGAGTTCCAAACAGGAAACCCATCAGGAACACCTTCAGCTTTAAGTAACTGGAATCCAGCTATCAGTAGCTCAATGAACGAGGATCTGTATTTTTCATATAATACGAAATCCAAGGATAAGCAGTTAGTAACATTGTTGGGGCTGCCACCAAGGATCTGGTCTCTTTCTATATTTCCCACTGCCATCCTTCAGCATCCTGGTTTTTCATCCTCAAGCTTGTTGCCTAGTGGTCTCAATGAAAAAAGTTGAGTGAAAAAGTGATACAATAATGTCTATTCTTTCTATAAGGAAAACAGCACCCTGTCCATAAAGCCCTCAACCATCATTTCTTTTGATATTTCATTGATGAGGAGGAAGGCTTTATATTAATTGCAGAGTGGCAAGAGTGTCAGCTACAGGGTTCTACTTCTTCCTGTCTAACCTCTCTCCCAGCTCTTGGATGATAAAAAAGTATGCATCATCTTGCCTGATTCCTTTACCTCATCATTTCCCACAGTCCACTAGGGTAGAAGGACAGCCTTTCTTCCCAATTCCTCCTCCTTTTGGCCTGGGACAGCATCCTACCACATCGTTCTTGAGTTTGCATTCACACTCCCTCCTTCCCTGAGCCTAGAGTAGATGCTAGGGATCATGGTTCATAGAAGATAAGTATCAAAAAATTATACATTTGATATTGTCATGATAGTATCTCTGATAAGGAAAATTAAACCATAGTGATAGAAATCAGAACAGTTGTTGCTCCGGTGGAGCCACTGAGTGGGAAGGGGCACTAAGGGATGTTCTGGGGTGATAAAACATTCTGTATCCTGATGGCACGTGGATTTGTTCAAACTGATCGAACTGTACACTTGAAATTTGTGCATTTCACAATAAATAAATTATACCTCAATAAAAAATAATAAAATGGAAAAAATTAACTTTGTCACTATTATACACATTCTTACAATTAAATCTTCAAATACATTCATGATTATTGACGTACGGTAAATTCCTCAAAGATTTTGGGGCCAATGGATATATGCACCCTTTTAGGGATTTTGTTACCTTTTGCCAAATCATCTTCTAGAAAGATACTTTCTCATTTATACCCCAGCTGAGAGTTTTAAAGAATAAGCAGCAGAATCTTAACTGTCATGGTTTTATCTGCTATTTAAACAAATACGAACGGAGTGATTCAGTCACAAATGTTAACAAGCAGGTTATTTGAGAATTACTAATCCTATTTTAGGATTTCAGAAGAGTGTACGCTTCTCAAGAGTATACACTAAATAATTAGCATATCAGAGATAATTTCATAAAATTAGGTATTCAGGAAAGATAATCTTATCCATTTTCTATACTTTAACTTCATTTCTGTGTCTCAGTCTACTTTTTCCCATTGGTGGAAAAGTAAGCCTAATTTCTTCTGAGGATTTGCACTGAAGTCTATGCAAAGACAAGGCATCAATGGCGGGTGCTGGGCTGTGGCTTCTTGTTGCCTCAATCCCCATTCTAGACAGGTGGTGCATTTCCTGCCTTCACCGGCTGCTTTGGGTCCAGTGACTCTACGACTTCAGTGCCATCCTTGGGCACAAATTGCCTGGCCAAGACACACCATACAGCCACTTCTCTATGGGGTCCTGCTCCTGATCCAGTCTCAGGGTCTGTAGATCCTTGTCTCCTTCTAGGTCTCTGTTTCTCTTATTCGATCATATCCACAGGTGGCGCTAGTGGTAAAGAACCTGCAGACCAAAGCCAGAGACATAAAAGAAGCTGATTGGATCCCTGAGTCGGGGAAGATCTCCTGGAGAAGAGAATGGCAACCAGCTCCAGTATTCTTGCCTGGAGAATCCCATGGACAAAGAAGCCTGATGCGCTACAGTCCATAGGGTCACAAAGAGTGGGACATGACTACCGCAGCTTAGCACTCATCATACCCACAAATCCCCTTTTGAGAACTGAAGCGTTTAACCTCATTAGAAAGAAAGATTTGGAGGTTATCTCTCTTCCACCCAACTCAACCATGAGTACAGTGAGGAGAGAGGGAATGAATGGTGAGCTGACAGAAACCACACATGTCCTCCCCATCGAGGAACCAGAGTTCTAATGGCTAGTTAGCAGTGGACCTGGATTCTAAATCAGACCTGCATTCTCGAACCAGCCCCTTGCTGGTCTGTAAATGAGCACAATTTCCCCGGTGACCTGGCCACAGTTTAGACACCAGAAGACTCAGGACAAGCCCAAAGAGAACTGACATAAGTCAACCAACTTCCAGCACCATTGTGGGCAGCTGCTTACCCGAAGCATGAAGCATTTGCCCACACGATTCTCAGTTATCTCTACTGGTGACGACAGGGAGAGAGAGCAAGGTCTGGAGCTTTCATCCCTTCCATCTGGAACCTGCACACAGAGCTGATAAACTACAGCAGAGCGGACTGATGTGGGCACGCTCTCTTCTGCTGTCCTTGCTGTCGTGGTGGCTGGTGGAAGTGCTAATGACAGGGAAATGGTCAGCAGCAGGAGGGCCAGGGGAAGGCAGGAACAAGCCAAGCAATGGTGCAAAAGGCAATAATTAGCTCTCAGATAATCACAATCGGAAATAACTCGAATCTGAGTCATTTTCTTGAGGTTTTTCTGAACTCAGGAGGGAGGGAGAGGACAACAACCCAGGTTAGCAGCAAAGAGCTGTGAAGGTCTCTGCAGCGATGATCCCCTGTCACTGGGGGTCCCAGAGTTCCTCTTCCTTCCCCCCTCACTGCCCCCACACACCTGAGCATTAGCGGCACTGAGAGTCATGCAGTCAAATCACTACTGGAGACTGTGTCTATAAAGCCGGGAGAAACCAGGGTCATCTTGCAGTGCAGGTTTGCTTCAGGGGGACCTGGCACACAGAGGCATCGCTTGGGAGGCAGCAGCCTTCATCTTGGCATAACCTGCGACATCCACTGCTTATGCTCGCTCCTGGCTGGTTCACACCCTCTCCCCTCATTCCACAAGGAATTAGCCCAGCTCTGACTAGGTGCTCTGCTTTCCATATGGACCACCTCACAAAGGACACCAAAAATGTCACACTCGGCATAAAAGCAGGGACTCAGGCTGCTATCTGGTGACCTTGGCAACCTCAGTCCAAAATGAACCTTCCTTATTCTGTATACGGCAGGGCTGGAGGATTGCAAGAGCTGGTAGATCAGATTTCCCCACCCTCTCTCTTTTTAGTTTTAAAACCCTTCCCAGACAGAATTGAGTTAAAAGAAGCTGCTGGTTTGCTCTTTTTGAAAGAGGCGAGGAGAAGGATGAAGGTCTTTGGAAATCAGTTCAGACGAGTTTGAATACAATTAGACAAGGTCTCCTGTCTGTCATTGGCAATTTTCAAATTTATTTTTTTAAGCCCTATGTTGCTTAGATTCTACTGTTGTGAAGACAGTGGAACCGAGACTGAAAGCCAGTAAGATCTGTTACTTTCTAGTAATGCCCAGGTGGTTCTTAGAAAAGCCACTCTAGTATCACAGTACTCTCGATTAATATGTATCGACCTTGAAAGCCATTTGCAAAATCTATACTTACCAGCAATAATATTGATGCCTCTATTTTTTTAAAAAAGTCATCCACCCTTCTATAGAAAACACACATGACTTTACATTCCTTGTCAGTCTTTACAAGGTCAGACTCACAAGATATAGGGAACAGAAGAAGCCTGATGTGAAGCTCACTAACCCAGGTAGGGATTAGCTTCCTGAACCATTCCTGGGACTGTCCTTGAATAGAGAAGAGAAAAGAAAATGGCAAGCCACTCCAGTATTCTTGCCTGGGAAATCCCATGCACAGAGGATCCTGGAGGGCTATACACTTCATGGGGTCCCTAAAGAGTCAGATACAATTTAGTGACTAAGCAACAGCAACTTGGCCCGTCTGACCAGATCACACCAATGGGGAGACTGTTCAAAAGCTTTTGAGCAACTGCTGTGTTCAAGCCACTAGATGAACCCCTATAGGAAGGCACTGTCATGGGTATAGACTGATTCTTTCTCTTTCCAAGTAGGTTTCCAAGTATTATTTATTCATATCGTATGACATGCATCGCTAACGTGACAGTCATTTGTTGAAAAACAGGACAAAAGAACTTAGGGTTCTGATCTGGGTTTGAGCCCCAGTCCTTTTGCCTTATCAGCTCTGTGGCCAAGTCTGAGTTTTAGTTTCCTTGTCTGTGACTCAAGACTAAAAACCCCAGGTCTTCCACTTTCACAGGGTTGTCGGGGTCATAAAAATAAGGCCACAAAAATTGTCACAAATCATTGTCCCTTGGCTTTTTTCCTCCACTCACCGAGCCCTAGCACCCTTGAGTTTCTCCAAAAATAGTTCTGAGTTCCCTCTGGGGGTGAGGGGTCCCCATGTGTTTCTCAGCCACTTGGGCTCCTCTTAACATCCACCTTCCTCTCTCCTGTTGTTGCTGGCGTCAGCAGTAAGGGGCTACTGACTTCCACAGAGGATGAGCTTCAAGCCCTTTGGCACAGGTGTTTCTGTACCAGTGGCATCGTAATAAAGTTCAATGGCCTTAAACACCCTTTCCTGTCACTGTGCAGGGTGAGCATTCATACATTCAATTGTAATAGAACAGTACACAAGGGTATATTGGCTATTATAAAATTATATTTAGTGTGACGTTTTTTGTTATAACATACAAACCATTATTTTGTAGGGAAGTACCCTCTATTCTTAACCATGGTTGACATATTATTTTACCATTCAGACCAGTGAGGTTTTTCCATGAATCCTTAAATACTTCTAAGAATATAGTAATATTCTCTGTTCAGAGTTCATCTGACAGACATTTGCATAAGAATCAAACATGTCCCTTTTTTGGGACAAAACCAAAGAACTATAAACACGGAAACCAAGTCTTCTCTCTCCTCCCAGGCACCACGTGGTCTTCCTCAGCTCATGGCTTCTCTCTGGGGAACCACTAGAGTGGAATCACCCCTCTCCAATTTACTGCCTCTGTAAATTCAGTTTCCGCTGAACTGAAATTTAAGGTTAGTTTTGGGTTCTATCTGCAGTGTCCAGGTCAATGCCAACAGTTTGCTGGTTTCCTAGCACAAAATTCCCAGAAGAAAAAAACTGACTGTCACATAAGTTGGTCACTAGTCACTTTAAGGAGAGTTAGGTCCTGAGTAAGGATCCAGTGACTCCTGACCTGGACGAAGGGATAGAAATTGGGCACATCCATTTGGGAGGGTTTGTGAGAACATAGATGAGAAGAGATTTCTCAATAAGGAGGCAGACAGACATGGTCCAAAGTATATCTAGAACGTGGATGGTAAACTTCTAAGGTCCTGATAGCACATATTTTAGCACACACTTTTGTGAGCCACACAGTCTGTGTCTCAACTACTGAATCCTACCATTATGGTGCAAAAACAGCCATCAGTTCAGTTCAGTTCAGTCACTCAGTCGTGTCTGACTCTTTGCGACCCCATGAATCACGGCACACCAGGCCTCCCTATCCATCACCAACTCCTGGAGTTTACCCAAACTCATGTCCATCAAGCTGGTGATGCCATCCAGCCATCTCATCCTCTGTCGTCCCCTTCTCCTCCTGCCCTCAATCCCTCCCAGCATCAGGGTCTTTTCCAATGAGTCAACTCTTCGCATGAGGCAGCCAAAGTATTGGAGTTTCGGCTTCAGCATCAGTCCTTCCAATGAACACCCAAGACTGATCTCCTTTAGGATGGACTGGTTGGATCTCCTTGCAGTCCAAGGGACTCTCAAGAGTCTTCTCCAACACCACAGTTCAAAAACAGCCATAACAATATGCAAACAAATGAGCTTGTATTCCAATAAAGCTTTATTTATAAACCAGATGACAGGTTGGATTTGGCCTATGGGCCAAAGTTTGTTGATTCCTGCTCTTGATTATTATTATGAAGATTCTCATAGTGATATTTAGGAGTAACTCAGAAACATCAAGGGCTTCCCAGGAGGTTCAGTGGTAAAGAATCCACCTGCCAATGCAGGAGACACAGGAGATGTGGGTTCAGTCCCTGGATTGGGCAGATCCTTTGGAGAAGGGAACCCACTCCAGTATTCTTGCCTGGAGAATCCTGTGGACAGAGGAGCCTGGCAGGCTACAGTACATGAAGTCACAAAGAGTCAGTCACAACTTAGCAAGGGAGCACACAGGTACCCTGAAACACCAAGAACTGCTTATTCAAACAATGATGTTTTGTTACAGAAGTATCATATGTTCCAAGTACAAAATCTAGCTATGTAAAAGTAAATAAAATAGATGCTTTTAATCTAACCACTCAGAAAATACTACATGGCTCATATTCCAGCTTCTTTTTCTCTGTTTCTAAATAATTGTTACACATATTGCTTTAGAAGATATCCCCATATAAGAAAAAAATAGTAAATAATTTTTCTGTCATTTAATTTTGTACAAATATCATTAATAAAAGATGTAAGGCAGTTAAATGCTGGTAGATGTTTTTCAGTCAGCTCTCTGAGCAATCAAACCAGTCTAGATTTTCAGCGTTCTCAGAAAGCACTCACATTATGGTTGATTTCAAGATACCAGCACTTCAACAGTTGGCTTCTAAAATTCCTGAAGTCTTAACAGTCTACACTTACCAGCCAATATAAACCCTATCTAGAATGGGAAAGATGGTAGGCAAAAGGAGAAGGGGGAGGCAGAGGATGAAATGATTAGATAGCAGCACAGACTCAATGGACATGAATTTGAGCAAACTTTGGGAAATAGTGGAGGATAGAGGGGCCTGGCCTGCTGCAGACCATGGGGTCATGAGCAGTCTGGCACAGCTTAGCAGCTAAACAATAACAACAAAGAAAATCACCGAGTATTCCATGTGTGCACCCTAAATTATTCTCCAATCCACCCACCCCCATTTTTGGACATGTAGACTACTTGCACTTTTCATTATTAGTAACAATACTGCAATAAACATCTGTAAGTGTTTGTCCATATCGTCTTCCTTCAGATAGTTTTCGAACTCTGGGATTTCTGGGTCAAATCTATGCAGCATTTAAGGCTTTTAAAATGTATTTTTAAAATTCTCATGCAAAAATTTTTCTGTAGTAACAAATGAGAATGTTAATTTTGCTCAAATCCTTGCCACGACAACTGCGCTTCCCTGGTGGCTCAGATGGTAAAGAATCTGCCTGCAGGAGATTCTGAACCAGGAGACCTGGGTTCAGTCCCTGGTGGGGAAGATCCCCTGGAGAAGGGAATGGCAACTCACTCCAGTATTCTCGCCTGGAGAATTCCATGGACAGATCATGAGGTTACAGATCAGACACAACTGAGGCACTAACACTTTCACACTTTCTTTTGTCCCAGCTGGGTATTGGAAATAACTATTCACCAATGCAATTAGTTTCAAAGGTCATCTTATTTTTAAATTTTCATGTATTTATTTCAAAGATTTAGTTTTTCAAGGTCTATTGGCTAATTATATTCTTTTGTGTAAATTTTGCTCAAGTCTTTGCTATTTTTTTTCTGGTAGGTTGTTACTGTTATCAATATTTGAGACATTAACTTTGGGATAGCAATTCTTTCCCTGCCATATATGTTGCAAATGCTTGTTTCCAGATTAGGCTTTTTCTTTTAATTTGATTATAAAGATTTCAATTTACAGAAGTTTTACATTTAATGTAGTTGACACTGTCAGTTTTTTCCTTTTGATTTATGCCTTTGATGTCATACTTAGAAAAGCTTTCTTCATTCCCAAGAATATAAATATATTTATAGTCTATATTATAGACATATTGCCTAGTGCACTTTTGTTTTACTTCTCTATAGCTAAATATTTAATTCTTCTATAGTTTATTTGGCAAGCGAGGTAGACTTTTTTTTTCCCAAATTGATCTCAAAAACCAATTACTGAATAATCATTTACAGAGTATTTGAGAATATTTCTTTAATTATAGCTTAATTAATTTCTTATATACTCTAAGTATTGCCTTTGCTGTGCATTGGAGAATTTATTTTTTGCTATTTAGCTGTGTGAGTTCGTAGTGAGTATAGTTAACAACACTGTGTTAAGTATGTGAAAGGCGCTAAGACAGTAGATCTTCAAGCTTTTATCACAAAAAAAATCGTAACTCTGTGAGGTGATGGATGTTAACTAAACTTCTTATGGTAATCATTTCACAACACATACATAGGTCAAATCATGTCGTACACCTTAAACTTACACAATGTCATATGCTAATTATATCTCAATAAAACTCGAAAATATTGTCTTTGCCTTCAGGAATATAACACACATTCTATTTTGTGCCAGCAAGTTCTTTTTCATTAAAGGTTGTAAAATATCAGATATATATTAAAATTGTTATCATAAATAGTTTATCATAAAAAGGCAATAATACGCATATGAATGTTTTACCTCAGCCCAGTGAAACCAATTTTAATTAAATATTCCTAACCCTCCCTATTCTGACTTTACCTCTGTTCCCTACTCTCAAAAAAATGGTACTTTTTTTTTCTCCTATGATTTCTTAATGCTAGTCTAGAATTTTAAGTAAGACATTTCTAAATCTCTGAACATTTACAGGAACAAATAATGAAGGTTGAATTTTGCAAATCTTGTAATTCTTTGTGAAACACTCTTTTTAAATTTATGAAAGTTTAAGTAAAAATTTTAAAAATTTAACAACATTGTTTAATACCAGGTGGAAAGAGCAACATACTACAGTAGAATGAGAGGTCCCTATTGCCTACAATCTTCTATTTTAAAAAGTCATTGTGTCTCTGTGCAGACTACAACTCTCTGACAAAGGAACAATGAGAAGAGATGAGAAAAACCAATCTGACTTTCTTTATCTATTCACAAGTAGATGGTGGTACCTCCTAATAAAAGAAGAAGGATAAGACTCACAATCTTCAGTAGAAACCCAAATTTTGCTTGCTAGTTGCAGAACTTTGAGTAAGTTATTCAATCTCTCGGTGACTTCATTTCATCATCTGTGTGCCAAGTCACTTCAGTCGTGTCAACTCTTTGCAACCCTGTAGACTGTAGCCCACCAAGCTCCTCTGTCCATGGGATTCTCCAGGAAAGAATACTGGAGTGGGTTGCCATGACCTTCTCCAGAGAATCTTCTGACTCAGGGATCAAACCTGGGTCTTCTGTGGCTCCTGCATTCCAGACTCTTTCTTTACTGCTAAGGCACCAGGGAAGCCCCAATTTCTTCATCTATATAATGGGAATAAAATCTTGAGGTCACAGTGAGGTTCTGTTACTCTATGTGAAAAAGTGTCAAGCGAAATGCATGGTATATAAAAATCAATAAATGTTTCTTTTCCCTTTCACGTTCTCAAATATAACTGCATGTTGCTACTGCCTTTTGGAGTAAAAAGCCCATTGTCTTATAATCAGAAGAACTATAGAACTACAGGGAAGAGTTTATACCTGCTTCTCTGAAAATTTCAACTAATGTCCCACTGTTGTGAAAATTTTTTCAGCCTCTCCTGGGTGGTTTGTGTGCCCACAGATATAGTCTGTGCACTTACTAGGAGGTTTGTCAAAACTCATTTCTTTATTTTTTAAATTACACACTAAAATCCACCGTTTATGGTATATAAATCGATGGTTTTTGACTCACCACCATAATCACGATACAAAATGGCCCTACTACCCCGTTTGCTCCTGTCCCTTTGTGATCAGCCTCCCCTCCCACCCTAGTCTTCAGAAACCACAGATTTTCTCTGTCCCTATAGTTCTATTTCTTACAAAATGTCATACAGATGGAATAACATATTATCTAAAATTTAGGTCTAGTTTCCTTTCAAACAAAATCACTTGAGATTTAGCAATGCCATTGGGTGTATAAATCATTTGTTTCTTTTTATTGGGCAAGTAATATTCCACTGTATGTATTATCTTGGTTTATCCATTCATCAGTTGGAGGGTATTTAAGTTGCTTCCAGTTTTTAGCAATTATTAATAAAGTTGCTGTAAAAATATCAATGGGCTCCCCTTGTAGCTCAGCAGGTAAAGAATCCTCCTGCAATGTGGCAGACCTGGGTTGTTCGATCCCTGGGTAGGGAAGATCCCCTGGAGAAAGGAAAGGCTGCCCACTCCAGTATTCTGGCCTAGAGAATTGCATGGACTATATAGTCCAAGGGGTCACAGAGTTGGACACAACTGAGAGACTTTCACTTTCACTTTCAAACATATCAATACAGGTTTTTAAGGCCATAAGTTTTCATTTCTTATGAATATAAACCTAGAAGTGGCATTACCACATCATAAGGTAAGTGTAAGAAACTACTATTTTCCAAAATTATTACACCACTTTGCATTTATACCAGCATTATGTTAGAGTGCTAATTGCTCTGATTCCTTGCTAGCACTTGGCATTGTATATTGTCAGCTTTCTTGAATTTTGTTTGTTTGTTTTACCATTCTCCTACAGGTTTTATTGTCATTTAGTCACTAAGTCATGTCCAGCTCTTTGTGACACCATGGACTATAGCACACCAGACTCCTCTGACCTCCACTATCTTCCTGAGTTTGCTCAAATTCAAGTCCATTGGGTTGGTGATGCTATCCATCCATCTCATCCTTTGTGCCCCCTTTATGCTCCTGCTCTCAATCTTTCTAAACATCAGGGTCTTTCCCAATCAGTCTGTGCTTTACCTCAGGTGGCCAAAGTATTAGAGCTTCAGCTTCAGCATCAGTTCTTCTAATGAATATTCAGGGTTGATTTCCTTTAGGATTGACTGGTTTGATCTCCTTTAGGATTGACTGGTTTGATCTCCTTGAAGTCCAAGGGATTCTTAAGAGTCTTCTCCAGCATCATAATTCAAAAGCATCGATTCTTTGGCATTCAGCCTTCTTTATGATCCAACTCTCATATCCATACATGACTACTGGAAAAACCATAGATTTGACTATATGGACTTTTGCTGGCAAAGTGATGTCTCTGCTTTTTAATATGCTGTCTAGGTTTGTCATAGCTTTCCTTCCAAGGAGCAAGTGTCTTTTAATTTCATGGCTGCAGTCACTGTTTGCAGTGATGGAGCCCAAGAAAATAAAATCTATCTACTGCTTCCACTTTTCCCCCTTCTATTTGCCATGAAATTATGGGGCCAGATGCCATGATCTTAGTCTTTTTAATGTTGTTTCAATCCAGCTTTTTCACTCTCCTCTTTCACCCTCATCAAGAGGCTCTTTAGTTCCTCTTCACTTTTTGCCACTAGAGTGGTATCATCTGCATATCTGAGGTTGTCGATATTTCTCCTGGCAATCTTGATTCCAGCTTGTGCTTTATCCAGCCTGGCATTTCACATGATGTAATCTGCATATAACTTAAATAAGCAGGGTGACAGTATACAGCCTTGTCATAACTCCTTTCCAAGTTTTGGACCAGTCAGTTGTCTCATGTTCGGTTCTAACTGTTACTTCTTGACCTACACATAAGTTTCTCAGGAGACAGGTAAGGTGGTCTGATACTCCCATATCTTTAAGAATTTTCCACCCAATTCCTAATGAAATTTCTCTACTAGTGTCTGGCTCCATCTGCCTCAGATAAACAAGTGTTCAGTTTCCCTCTTTCCTTAAAGGATATCCATAACTCCTTGGGTTTGGGGCTAGTTGTTGCCACATGACCTCAGCCCCCTGATAGCCAAACACTGTGAACTTTAAGTCTGTCCAGATTTTTTTTGGTGATGCTTGTGTTGTTAAGAGTATGAGTGATGCTCTTGCAAACTGTCTACAACCTAAGCCAAAACTGGAAATACCTAGTTTTTAATTTTCTTTTTCTCTTTTTAATTTTATTTTTCATAGGTTAGGCTATGAACATTTTAGAATTCTAATTCTATCTTTTCAAGGAGTGTTATGTCCTTCATCTCTTACACCAATATTTTTTCTCCTGTGGGTGGAAATACATTGCCATTAAGTGGCATTTTCTAGCAGTCTGCACTTATAAAGTACTTTCATTTAGGTGCTTTTCTAACAATCATTGTGTAGCACATTAGCAACATCTGCCCATATTTAGATGAGGGAATTAAAACACAGAGATATGTAGTCATTTATCTAAGATCAGAGCAAAGCCATCTTAAAATGTCAAAAGTTAATATGTTAGTTATTTTAGGCACCTGCTCTGATGTTTCACTGGGGCAAAACTGCTAGAACACTCTTCTCCAGAACCATAGGGAGAAATCAAGCCTCATTAGAATAGTTACAATAGTAACTTTTTATGTATTTTGAACAGTCATTTTAAACTCAGCCTAGCGAAATGACCTCTGTGATTTCCAAAGAGCTTTGACGAGTCTTTACTATACTAATTGTGGTAAGTGCAGGGCAGGCTGTGACGGAGAAAGAACAGCTCCAATTCCCTTTTTGCTTTAGACTCTAGTAGGAATGGATCAATAGATTAAGAAAGAATGTCAACACAGTTAGCATGGAAGGAATATGGACCTGTGCTGGACCAAGAGCCAACTTCTTTATTTTAACTGGGGGAGTCTCTTGCACCTAAGCGTGTCTCTGTCTACAATCAGGGCACTAGTGTTTCCACGTCTCTTTTGTGAAATGCTTTCTGTTCCAGGCCCTGAAGTTGCCATCTGTTGGTCTTACTTTGAGCTTCTTTGTCTCCTGTTTATCAGTATCCCCTAATGGCATGTTCAGACCAATCAGGTCCATCACAGAAAGAACAAGTATTGGGTCTTAGAGCTTGACAAAAATAGAAATAGGAAATCATAATTTTCATCAACTCAAGTTCAACCTCTGTTTTCCTCTTTCATTAAAAAAAACAAAAAGCTTTTGGTTTTAAACAAAAGAAAAACAGAGGCTAAATCAAAGAGCCAAGTCCTTACTCGCTTTTCATTAAACTTTTGATGTCTATGCTACAAGTTAGTCGATAATGACTGCTGAGTGTATAAATCTGAGCAAACTACAGTAGGACCATACAACATCAATGGTCATGAGCGGGAGGGTAGAGGTGACAGAGGTAAATGAATCTGAGCTCGGATTTTGGAAGCCAGGCCAAGCTCTCTTTTTCTTATGGCAATCTGAAAGTGAACTGCCTGTCAGAGCAAGGAGGGCACCAGGGTTACCATAGGACCTTCCATATGGAAACATCTTTCCTTCAAAGAGTGAAATGTTTGTTTGAGTTGACACAAAGAAGTACATATCAAAGTGCAAAGAGAAAAGTATAATTTTCCCATAAAAGTTAATGCTCAGTAGAATGTTAGTATATCCAGGACTTAGACTCTGATTGCATTCTGATTTTGAATTAAGTTTCAGGAAGTCTTTTGTTACAGATTTGAGTGACCTATGCTTACAAGTTGACTGCCATTTACCTATCACATGTCCTCATCCTGTTCACAAAAGGCTTACATTTGCTGCAAGGCTTGTAAACCGAAAATAACACTTCAGCATTATTTTACAAATAGGTCAAAAACCACAAATAAAATAATGGGTTAAAAGACCTAATCTTTCATGAGAAAATATCAATCTATCAGACAAATGAAGTATTTTGAACAACCCAACCTGAATTTTAATGATGATCTTTGAGGTGAGGTGATGAGAAAGGGAGGAGGAGAGGAAGAAATAAATGTCCCAGAGAGAAGCAATAAAAGAAAGATAAGTAAGCTCCAGGTAAGAGGGAATAGGCACCTTCAGCCCATCCCTCCCCCTGAATACAACTATAAAACCTGAATCGAATGCATCAAGCTTATATTTGAGGTCTCCGAGGAGTAAATAGTGGCAGACTAATCAGAGAAGAATACCAGGTTTGAAGTACCACTGAACCAATGGTACTGAGCCATCTGTTTCTCTCCAGTATCCCTCAGCCTGATATAGTGAAGTGAAGTGAACTCGCTCAGTCATGTGCGACTCTTTGCAACCCCGTGGACTGTAGCCCGCCAGGCTCCTCTGTCCATGGGATTCTCCAGGCAAGAATACTGGAGTGAGTTGCCATTTCCTTCTCCAGGGGATCTTCCCAACCCAGGGATCGAATCCGAGTCTCCCGCATGGCAGGCAGATGCTTTATCCTCTGAGCCACCAGGGAACACAGCCTGATATAACTGTAGCTTAAACTAGGAGTGAACACCGGGAGTAAACAGTGAGGTTGAGAAGAAGTCCTCTAGTTCTGGCTGGAGGCATGAAAAAAGGAAGCTCCCAATGCTCAGAGAGAATGTAGAGTTCTCTGTTTTTTGTGGTTATTTTTTTTTCTCTACTTTTCCCTCTGTTCTCGCATGCACTAGCCCCAAGACAACCCACTAAGGCAGTGGGAATGACTAGTAATGACCAGTAATTGCACATCCATATGCAAAAAATGACCAAATTTTTATTAACCTAGTATGCAGTAAATGGAGAAGGCAACGGCACCCAACTCCAGTACTCTTCCCTGGAAAATCCCATGGACGGAGGAGCCTGGTAGGCTGCAGTCCATGGGGTCACTAAGAGTCGGACACGACTGAGTGACTTCACTTTCACTTTTACTATGCAAAAAATAAACCTCAACTTCACATCTTATTCAAGAATAACTTTAAAATGGATCACAGATCTAAATGTAAAACATAAACGATAAATTTCCAGAAGAAAATGTAGAAGGAAATCTTCCTGATTTGGGTTATGCAAAGAGATCTTTGACATGATCCCTAAAACACAAAGCATAGAAAAGATTCATAAATTTAAAACCTTTGATCTGTGAACATCAATGTTAAGATAATGAAATTGCATGCTACAGACTGGGAGAAAACTATGAATCACGGCCATGACAAAGGACTTAGAATCTATAAAGAACTCTCAGAGCATCAAATAAGAAAAAAAAAAAAGCATTAGGACTTCCCTGGTGGTTCAGTGGTTAAGAATCTGACTGCTAATAAAGGGGACATGGGTTCAATACCTGGTCTGGGAAGATCCCACATGCCTCTGGGCAACTAAGCCCCTGCTCCACGATTACTGAGCTGGTGCTCTAGAGTCTGGGAGTCACAACTACTGAAGCCCACATGCCCCAGAACATGTGCTCTGCAATAAGAGAAGCCACGAAACGTGGCAACGCGGTGCTCAAGCGCCACAACTAGAGAAAGTGCACATGCGCAATGGAGACCCAGCGCAGTCAGAAATAAACAGATAAATGTGAAGCAGTGAGCCGCGCAAGAAAATACCCTGACCTGCTGGAGCTTGAAATTCTAAGGAACATAAAAGCTTGGCAGCATTACACCATGTATTACTTAATAAGTGTTTTTTAAAAAGACAAAGAAAGAAGCATTTTTAAAAAATAAGCAGAAGACTTGAACAGAGCCTTCACTCAAGAGACTATAAGGATGGCAAAAAAGCACATGAAAAGTGTTTCTTGTTAGTGCTTAGTTGTGTCTGACCCTTTGTGACCCACAGACTATAGCCTGCCAGGCTCCTCTGTCCATGGGATTCTCCAGGCAAGAATCCTGGAGTGGGTTGCCATCCCTTTCTCCAAGGGATATTCCTGATCCAGGGACTGAACCCAGGTCTCCTGCATTACAGGTGGATTCTTTACTATCTGAGTTACTGGGGAAATCATTAGTCATCAGGGAAAGGCAAAATAAAGCCATGATGAGATACAACTGCACACTTAATCAGAATGGCTAACATTAAAAATAGTGACTCTGTGGTGCAACAGGATTTTCCTTCTGGGAGTGCAGAATGACACAGCCACTATGGAAATGGTTTGGCAGTTTAAACATGCTCTTAACCTGTGATCTAGCAATTCCATTTTTGGATATCTACCCTAGAAAAGTGAATACATATATTCTTAAAACAACCTGTTCTTGAATATTTATAGTAGTGTTTTCATAATGGCCAAAAACTGTAACCAACTCAATGTCCTTCAGTGGTTGAATAGATAAGCTGTGATATAGCCATATAATAGAATACTACTGAGCAATGAAAAAGAACAAATTTATGATAGATGTAGCAACTTGGATGAATCTCAAAGCATTATTATACAGAGAAGAAGTCAGTTTCAGATGTTCTGTAGTGTATGATTATATTCAAAGGCACTTTCCATAAAACAAAACTATAGGCATGGATACTATATCAGCAGTTGCCAAAGAGTGGGATGAGGGAAGGGATGAGTATAAACAAACAGCAAAGGAGTTCTGAGGGGACAAGGAACTGTTCTGTGTCCTGATTATAGGGGTGATGACATGAGTCTATACAATGTATTAAAATTCATAAAGCTGTACACCTTAAGAAACACCCATTTTAGCCTGGTAATTTATAAAAGTTTTTTGTTTTTTTTTCCCAAAAAGAGACACAAAATAGAACCCCCCCAAAAAAAGAATTCTTGTCTTCAACTTCATTTTAAAATGTTGATTTAAGTCCGGGAACCAGAGGCAGGTAGTAACTATAAACTTCTCTCATCCTATCACTGAATCCTGCCATCAGAGTTAGGATGCTCTGGGATCTCTGAGAGCAGAGTTAAGTGACAGATTGTCAATCTTTGGATGACCTGACAGCTGTAAATGGACAATCTGTAGTCCTGGCTGACCAGAAATATTTTTTTGTCAATTATTCAACTTGGTTGTTCACACTGCCAAATTCCCCAGGGAGCTGCCAATCCATCACATTTCTAAGGATTTTGTAAACTGATTGCTGGCCATGATTCAGTTTGTTCCAACATCACTGCTTGCTTTTTTCCTGCCTTCTGAAATCTATGCTTTTCTTGGTCTCCTGAACCAGATACATTTCCTAAAACTGAAAACCTCCATTTTATGTTTGTTCCATATCATGCCTATTTCTTTGACTTTCATTTCTTTCCTGAGACCTCCTCATAGATTCCTCTTTTGGGGGTGGATAAACACATGAAGATGGATGGGTATCTGGTATTGAGCTAGGCCAAGAGAGAACTGAAGCGTGTTTTCTGCTCAACTTCCCCCTCCTTCACTGTACCACAAATATTCAGAGAAGCCCACTTGTGGCCAATGTGCTTCAACAACTCTTCTCCTTACCCCTAGTTCTGAGAGCAGGCAGCTCGGGTCATGTGGACCACCATGAGCTGCCCACTTTGTGTCCACCATTGCTTTCTCCTAACTAATAATATGTCTAGAGACTTCCATGGAGGTCCACCGGTTAAGAATTCGCCTGCCAATGCAGGGGACATGGGTTTGATCCGAATCAGGAAGATTCCACGTGTTTTGGGGAAGCTAACCGTCTTTGTCACAGCTACTGAAGCCCTCATGACCTAGAGCCCATGCTTCCCAGCAAGAGAAGCCCCTACTCACTGCAACTAGAGAAAGCTGGCACCCAGCAATGAAGACTCAGTGCAGTCCAAAAAATAAATAATAAAATAATGATATGTCTATTAGTAAGAATTGCCTACAACAAACAAACAGCAAAAGTTATGGGATATATTTCAGAGGGCAGCACCACCCTTGATTCTGGATAGTTCTGTCAGGGTTTCTTTACAAAGACTTCTAGCCTAATGGATTCAGATTCCGATTTAGCTGACATTGTAAATGACAATGGCCATTTCAGAGTTTCCTAGGGCTTGCAACATAATAGCACAGAAATATCGATGTAAGAACACACATTTTTCATAGCATTACTTAAATGTTTCTACTCTGTGTATGAGAAGAAGGGGATGACAGAGGACGAGATGTTTGGATGGCATCACCGACTCAACGGACATGAGTTTAAGCAAACTCCAGGAGATGATGAAGGACAGGGAAGCTTTGTGGATTACAGTCCCTGGGGTCACAAAGAATCGGACCCACCTGAGTGACTGAGCAACAACAACAACAACAAGCATGTGTGTTTAAGAGAGAAGTTCTTCATATGTGGGTTTCACCATTTTTAACATGGAAAAGTAACCTCTTCACCTTGTGAGATAGTACAAGCTACAACCCTTTCCCAATCGTTGCAAGTGAGGACATATGCATGGTAATGTAATGGTGGGTACCTGGTGCTTTTCATCCTCAAACATAAGCTAATTGATGATGACAATGGGTCTACAGTATTTATTTGTATCGTGAGCGAATCTGTCACAATCTAGAAGCTCAGGACAAGTTACGATCATAGCCTTTGGCGGAGCATAGCTTGACATTCTGCTGAATGATGGTACTACAACCCTGCGTCTTTTTTTCCCTTGTCATGGTAAAGCATAACAACAGCTAAGCAGAGGCAGTTAGAGGAGAGAGACATCACTGCTTATTCTTTCACTTAACCAGTGCCAAAATCAATTTTGAAGCATTATCTCAAAGTTGCTTTCAACTCAATCTGGGTGTTTCTCTTCAGCTAGAATATCACCCCCTACACTGGAATCTTTATTACATCACACTAATCTAATTTAAATGCATTTTTACTGTACTTGGTTTAATGAATGTTGGAATGTGTCACTAGGAAATTGCACCATTAATTTGATAAATAGGACTTGAAGGTATAATTTTTTCCAGCATTGCAGACTAATGAAGCTAAAATACATATATAATAAGAAGTGTAAATAATAAATTATTCTTAGGAGCAAAAAAATTAATTAGATCTTACCACAAATTGCATCTCAATGTCAATTTTTTTTTTCAAAACTACTGACTTTCAAACTACTTGGGACACCATTGTAAACCTTGGAAAGTTTCTCCAGTGATTACCTTCCATCCTGGGAATCTGTTTTAAGAAACTGCTTTTGTTCAAAAAACCCTTTTAAGATGCCAGCATGGATCCCCTGTTGTCATTTCTACTGGGCATTAAGAGTATCTAGATGAATTAATCTTCTTTAAGTTGCACAGTTTTATTTATTCATACAGACTCCTAAAAATCCTTTCAGATAGTATGCTGTAGCGAGAGAAAAAACCAAGAGACCTCATATGCAAATTTGCTTCCAAAGGTGAAAGAACTCTGTTTCCAGAGATTGAGGGAAAGTTCCTCCTTCAACCTTGCTTTTCACCAGGAAGTCTGTATTATCCCTGGGCTAAAGGATGTGATAAACGGAGAGCGATGGGTCACACCCCAATTACTGTTCAGATGCACACTCTGTGGGTAAGAAACAGATAGTAGATAAGCTGGAAATTAGCTGGATAATATGCACACTGAAACCAGAGACCAGATAATGCTCCAAATGAGATTCTATTCCTTGGGTGGAAAAAAAGGAATTCTGGTTATGACTGGCATAAGTGAGTTCTGCTTCAGGTTCCGCATAAAAGTGGTGACTTTAGTGTTTGTACGTATTAATCAGTAATTCCTAGAACTCTTATTAATGAAATCTTTGCTGAACACATTAGCTACATGATGTCTGTCTACTTGGAAACATGAAGACCACTAAAACCAAAATGTAAGGTAATATATAGTCGATTTGGAGATTTCAAGTCATTGTTTTTAGTATCTATATTCATTTGAAAAACAAAGTATCCATCATGCACAATAATTATATTTTTTATTCATCAGATATGAGGGATTAGGGCTTCATTGTCAAGATGAGACTAGATTTTTCCTTACAGAAAGGTTCCAAGAAAAGAGGAAAGAAGCTTGGGGTTAGAAAGAGCTGTGTGGAATCCACCCACTCTCTCTTTGTCCCTAGCTGGAGGTCTGCATATTCAGGGACAATTTAATCTTGATCCCTTCCCTGGTCTGATGCAGGACCCTGAGCCAAACACTCTCCCTGGCTTTCTTTTCTGTTCCTAATGTGTAGTTTAACAAACAATGTTTTTATTCCTTGTTACTTGATTTGAAGCCAAAATTCTGACGTGGCATCAGTTTTGTTGCCAGATAATGCATTAAACCTTACTAAGGGGTAAACATAATGATCTTCATTAAACCCTTTAAATGAACCCACCTCCTGCTTCTTCAGGTTGAGAAAAGCATTGACAGGGAACATTGTGGAAGCGTCTTGGAGCTATTTTCTTCTTGTAACAGAGGGAGGGAGAGATGAGTGGCAGCTTTTAGGGGGTGAAAGAAAGTTAGGTAAACATAAAAGGTTTTGTAAGATTTCTTTTCCTAATGGCAAAGTTTTAGAGCCATAAATCACAATGCAGTCAATACCATTAGTTTGGGGGCATTATATACCCTCATTAAAGTGCATAAACAATTATATTTATTGAAGGTAATGTACTGTGTAGTGCATTATAACGACACTCATTAACATATGTAATCATCATTTGAATGGGCTTTACTACAATGTAAACTGATAATGGCATGATTACATACTGGGTTATTAACTTTTCAGCCTTAAGATAATGAAAGGTGATGCAAGAAACCAAAACACATATGCATGGCCCTTATTTATGAGTTATGCATTTCCATACCCAATTCTAAGCTCAGGTACCCATGTTCAGGAGCTATCTCTTTTTGCCTATTGTCTTAACAGAATACTAGATTTAATGTAGTGCTTTGAAGGTGAGGGGGATAAGTGACAGGAACTGTATTAGATCAATTATGAAGATAATTCTGTGGGTGACCCTGTTTCTATCTTGTGACTTGTTCTGATCAGGTTCTGGTTGCAATATCTTTTCACACTAGACTTTGATAATATTGCATCTCTAATAAAAATGGGAACTTCCTCCAAATGTTTCCTTAGAAAATTTCACTTATAAGCTGTTTAGCTTATGATGGGGAAACCCTGGAAAAACCCAGACTGAGGGGGACATTCTACAAAAGTGGCAAAGTCATGAAAGATGAAGAAAGAGTAAGGAACTGTTCAAGATTGAAAGAAGCTAAAGAGACAAGATAACTAAATGTAATGTCTGATCCTAGATAGAATCTTGAACCAGAATTTTTTCTCTCTTTTGCTGTAAAGATAATTTTATTAGGACAACTGGAAAAATTTGAATAAGGTTTATAGATGAGATAATAGCATTTTGTCAGTGTTAATTTCTTGATTTTGATATTTTTACTGTAATGTAAGAAGTTGTTCTTGTTCTTCATGCACAAAGAACTTTTTAGGAGTGAAGGCCCTTTATGTTTGCAACTCACCCTCAAGACAATTAAAAAAAAATTATGTACTTGTTAATAGTAATAAGAATAGAGATAATCATAAAGTAAATATAGGAAAAACTTAACATAATTTGAATAAAGGAGAGTCATGAATTCTTTGCTCTGGTCTTACGACGTTCTCAGTCAGAAATCATTTCTGATTTTGAAGAAGAAAGAGACATTTAGAATGTAAGAATTGATGATAAAAGGCCATGACTTTAATAAGCCAATCTACCGGCTGGTGTTGTCAGCAACAAGTCAGCATAGTCATCAGGATCTCAGTACTCATTTATGTCCTTTATCTGCTCTTTCAGTGAAAGTCCCGGATCGGAGAGGACAGTTCTTAAGATACCTATTTCCTATATTTAAGAATCAGGAATGACAAAAGATTTGTGATATGAAAGGTGAAAGACATTGTACTCTAATCACCTAGATGAAAGTGATAGCAGTAGCCACTTAAAATTCCCTCTGAACCAGGGCTTCACAGCCAGTTTTGAGAGTTGTTCTCAAAAGAATGATTGATTTACATCTCCGTAGAAGTCCTAAAGAACCACAAAGAACCATAAGCCATAATGAAGGCTGAGCACTGAAAAATTGATGCTTTCAAACTGTGGTGCTAGAGAAGACTCTTGAGAGTCCCTTAGACAGCAAGGAGATCAAACCAGTCAATCCTAAAGGAAAACAACCCTGAATATTCATTGGAAGGACTGATGCTGAAGCTGAAACGCTAATACTTTGGCCACTTCATATGAAGAGCAGACTCATTGGAAAAGGCCCTGATGCTGGGAAAGACTGAGGGAAAGAGGAGAAGGGGGCACCAGAGGATGAGATGGTTGGATGGCATCACTGACTCGATGGACATGAATTTGAGCAAACTCCGGGAGATAGTGAAGGACAGGGAAGCCTAGTGTACTGCAGTCCATGGGGTTGCAAAGAGTTAGATAAGACTTAGTGACTGAACAACAATGAACCCTAAGAAAAGCACTGCTGTTTTCCTCCCAAGCTTCTGCTTTCTCTTGTGTAGCACCCGAACTTCAACCAATGGACCATGTAGAATATGCAAAAAATTTACCAATCACACTTACTATAGGGGAGACTGAAGCAAACAGCAACATAGTAAATTACCCAAGACACTGAAGGAAGAAAAAAGATAAAATTAATCTCAGAAGTTTCCGGCATTAGTCCTCTTGTGTCCCTTTAGACCCAACCTCATGAAAGTAGTAATATTAATACATCTTTAAATTTGCATTAGGATATACTTTCTTTGCTTGTTTAATTTTCACAGGCTTTCACAGAAACTGGGAACTTCTATAGCTAAGAGCTACTCATTTCAAAGTGCAGTTATAGAAGCAGAATTATCTGTCTTCAAGAACTGCAAAGCAAAATGAATCAATAGCTCTCCATAAATATGAGGAAATGCATACTACATATGCATTTATGTGTGAATGACTAGACCTGAAGTCTACATCCACGGGGTTAATGTTTTTATTAAATCATATCGGTGGTGGCACAATAATCTTTCCTCATTATAAACACTGAGCACTTTTTTATTTGCTACAGGGTGTAGCTTTAAGAAATTTCCAATTGACTGACAGCTGCCTGTCAACTCCTAACTCTGGAGAGATCCAGGAACTCAGCTTGCAAAGCTCCGGGGAATTGTAGGGAGTTCCAAGATGGTTAATGGCTGTCCATTAGCGTGAGGCCCAGCGGAGTCCTAGAATCTGTTAAGTGGGAAGTTCTTGCTGTAGAAGGTCATATAATCCCCGATTGCTGTCTGAGAGAACTGGGAAAATTCAACTTGAAGCAAGAACTGGGGTGCTATAAGTTTATGTACTAAGGGAAATCATTTCATGCAGTTCAGTGTTACCGTACACCATGTTTTATTTATATTCTATACTGGATGAGAAATTGAATACTATGCTCTTTGCTGGCACCGGAAGCCTGCCTTATTCTCCAGAACTGGGCACAGCATCAATACAGCAGCTTGCAGCCTTTTTGACTATGTATTACAAAGTGGCTTCTGTGCATTTTATATTAAATCCGATATGCACTGTGAGTTTATATGCCACACACACTACATTTTTCTATATTACGTCCTGCAATCTATCATATTAAGTGAAAGGGGTGATGGAGTGGGCCTCAGGTAATGTAAAGAAGATTGCTAACAGCTTGCATGCTGCGTTGAGAGTAGGTACGTATTTCTGCAGTCTGCTCTGTGTACATACACCAAGTGAGCACACAGCAAACTGGCCGTGTAGAGAGTTCAACATCCCTGGCAATGGAATTAACCACCTCTATACGACTAAAATTACCTACCAGCCCCAAACAACATGCCTGCCCCATTAACAGAGCCCAACAAAGTTTCGTGTGAGCCAAATGGTTCTTCCCAGAAGTGGAAATAAAAATGAGGTCTGGCCCGTTAAAAGGAGAGCAACCCCCTACCCCAACCCCACTGCAAATAGTGAAGCCAGGCTAACAATGGCCTTGGTACAGGCGATGTGGACAAGCTTTTGGCAAGCAGAGCCTCTGAGCTATTAATATATTTGTCATGTTCTTCAGTCTGGTATGTGGAAGGGACCTAGAGGTCCCATCTCTAAACCTCATATAAAATAATACAAAAGCAACGATTAACAATTGTTGAAGGAAGTGTTGCCTATTCTTTTTGAAACAGAAGTGCATTTTATTTTCCCATGACATTATTGCTCATGTATCAGAATTTCTAAATCTAGGAATATTCAGAATTTTGTTCCCTGCATCATCATTGCCCCTTGACTTGTCTGGAACTTTCTAGATGGGGAGGTACATACATGTAAACTGGGTGTCTTGTTAGCATAACTTATTTCTTATTAGGGCTTCCCTGATGGCTCAGTTGGTAAAGAATCCACCTGCAATGCAGGAGACCCCGATTTGATTTCTGGGTCAGGAAGATCCACTGGAGAAGGGACAGGCTACCCACTCCAGTATTTTTGGGCTTCCCTTGTGGCTCAACTGGTAAAGAATCTACCTGCAATGCGGGAGACCTGGGTTCGATCCCTGGGTTGTGAAGATCCCCTGGAGAAGGGAAAGATTACCCACTCCAGTATTCTAGCCTGGAGAATTTCATGAACTATATATAGTCCATGGGGCTGCAAAGCGTCAGACATGACTGAGCAACTTTCACTTTCTTTTTCATTTCTCATTATTAGGAATTCTGATGGCAAATTTTTGTTTTTCTGTGAAAATCTCTTGGTTCTGCTCACATATTGATTTAAAGGTAAATGCTTTCTTGTTATCTGGGACCTATGTATTGTGTCTGCCCATCAAGACTTTGATCTTGGGACTTTTCTACTGATCCAGTGGTTAAGAATCTGCCTGCCAATGCAGGGACATGGGTTGGCTCTCTGGTTGAGGAAGATTCCACATGCCACAGGCAACTAGAGCCCATGCGCCACAATCACCAAGCCTGCATGCTCTAGGGCTGCAAGCCCCAACTAATGAGCCCCTGTGCCACAATTGCGGAAGCCTGTTCACCTAGAGCCCATTCTCCACAGCCAAGAAGTCACTGCAATGAGAAGCCTGTGCACCGCAACGAAGAGTAGCCCCTCACGGCAAATAGAGAAAGCCTGCGAGCAGCAATCAAGACCCAGTGCAATCAAAAGTAAGTAGATAAATGAAATTTACCAAAACAAAAAAAGAGATTTTGACTTTGTGTTCAGCCACTGTGAGCTCCCCTGGTCATCACTGTCTGAGATCCTATAGTTACTTTCATCTGCAGCTACTGATCTTGCAATTACACTTAAAAAAAGAACTCCACTATTAGACACTCATGACTGACTGCAGGAAAACCTGGCCTTATTGTCACTGTGAAATCTTTTTCTAAAGAGCAGTGAAAGTGTCACGAGAATGAAGAATCTTTTCTATCAATATTAGTGAAAAGAACCATCAGTGAAAGTGCTGTATAATCACATATTATTCTATTCTTCCAGCACTGATAAACTTCATGTGATGAGGGGATTGTAGCTATTGTAGAACGAGACGCTTGGCCTTGAGTGCCAGGCTTTACAATACATCTCTGGAGCAATACCGTCAGGTCACACCGATTCATCCCACAGCGTTTTACAGCTTAACAGAAGGTTTTGATTTCCTGGTGGAGTCTTAATTGATTCTGAATTCTTTAGCATTCAACCTTCCTTGTGATGATTGTTATAAGACTTAATACAGGAAATATTAAGTTTAGACAAAGAAGGCCCAGAAGGGATACTCTTGTGGACTATGAAAGATATATTTCACTATTAAGTGGAAGTGCCGAGCTAGCTGAGGAACCTTGGGTTTAAGTTTGAGGCCACCTTATGTATTTCTCCAGCTGTCCCAGCGGTGGAGGTGGGGGGACCCACATGATCCACGTCTTCAGCTGTGAGGTGATGTACAGAGTGACGCTGACAAGCCAAGGAAAATGAGCGAGAGTTCCTTCCAGCTTTCTTCCACCAAAGGGAAGGCTGCCAAACTTCAAAACTCTAAGGATGCAGGGGAGCAGGAAATATAGCCTCGGGAAAATGACTCTACCAGGAGAAACTCTTGGGCTCTCCACTGAGGACTGCCCAGAACCTGCTTTGCCGCAAAATTTACTCTATGTTTCTTTCCTGCTGTATTTAGAAGCCTGTGGCAAGTCTTCCCTCATAACTTTTAGAAGAATCAAGTCTAATCAGAGAAACCATGAGGCTGTGATATTAATAAAATAACACCAGTGACGGCAAATGTTTGCATTTATAGATGGGAGAAGCTGACAATCCTTGGGCTACTCGAAATATCTAGGGCATCACCACATGCCTATCCCCAGATTATAAGGATGCTGGATGCCCTGCCTCCTTCTCTCCATAGGAGCTTCTGCATTGCTCCTCACCAAGGCAAGTGGGTAGGTGGAAACAGGGTATACCAGCGCATCCCCAGTCACCCAAAGGAGGAAATTCCCTGAACTGAATATTCATTCATTCTTTCATTGATTAAAATAAGAAGCTTCCAGTGTACCTACTTTGTGCCCCACATACTCTGTGCCTCTAACATATTTCCAGAAAGTTTTGATGGGGAAGACTTCGCTCCCACTTCTGAAGTGATGAAGTTATGTCATGGGGCCATGTTACCTCAACCAAGCCTTACTCAGCAAGATGGTCTTGTGGACTCTAGAAACTAAACCACAAGGTTGGCTTTATTCTCATTTTTCTTTCCCCATACCACATATACATGCAAGATTTCTCAGTATACCATCTTATAACAGCTTTTATCAAAAATGTACATAATCATTCCGCAGCTGTCAGTAGCGCCTGGAAAAGCCCAAGAGTTCAGTTTGAAAGGTGCTATTAGGTTGGGAAAAACACCACGGCTGCCACAGATGGCTCATTTTCACAATAGACCTGAGGTTTAAAAAAAATACTAGTTGTTTTGCCTGCAGCATAAACAAGGAATATTCTCCTTGAGCAAGTGGAACTGGCTTTGCAGAGATGAGGCACCAATCTGTCTCACAAAATTCTGACATTAAAAAGGATCACATGTGGGTAAATAAACAAGTGCTCCCGTGACCAAGGTGTGAGTTTGGGGTAGCTGCACCCAAAGCTGGACTTTACAATGTTGTTTTTTGTGGTAGTGTCAGTAGTGTTTTAAGAATTAATACTAACATTTTATTGTAAAAATAAAACATGCTCTTTTTTTACAATTTGGACTATAAAGAAAACTCCATCTATAATTTCACCATTGACTGTATCACAGTAACTTTTTGGTATATTTGCTGCCAATTTTTTTCTATATGTATACACACATACACACATATATATACAGAAACATTCACATATATTTATATATGTTCATATGTGTACATAAACACATGTATTCCATGAATATATATATAATAGACATATATATACTATAGACATAGGTATATTATCTATCTATATATCTCTCTATTATAAACATATATTCTGTTTTTACACATTTGAGCCATGTAATATATTTTGCTATGTATACATACTTTCAGAACTTTCTTTTATTACTTAATACTATAATTATAACAGGAATAGTTTCCCATATCATTAATTGTACTCAGTGTACATTTTTAATGATTGTGTAGCATTCTATTGTGTGTACAAACCATAACTTATTCCATAAGTCATCTACTACTAGAAATCTAAAAAAAAAAATGTTGTCAGTTTTTTCCATAGACAGTATTTCATTAACTTTCCTTTTATTTAAACCTTTGTGTCTCTAATTACTTGAATCAAAGAATGATCCAGTCTTAAAACATTTTTTAAGATTCTTCATAGGTATTGCCAAATACTTTACCCCAAGGAAGCTCTGTTCATTAAGAATAAGAAATGTTTCTGGTTAAATGTGAATACATAATGTACCAGGTCAATTTGGTACAAAGGATAGAACCATAATTTCTTATTACTTCATGAGGTGTATCTAGTGCACTAGGAGTAAACCAAAATGGAACTATTTTGCAGCTGATAATTATAACTCTACAATGATCACCCAGTTCTTAGATGGAGTGTTTTAATCACAACCTCAACCCCTCAAAAATGGCATTAATGTTTTACATTGCATTATACTATCTTTCATTTAGAGATACATCTCCACTAATTACCTCTTAATGTTATAATTTCCTTATCTCCTCACTGTCAAGACTTTTCACAAGAGCAAACAGTTTTATCAGAAGAAGGATATGGGAAATTTCCTTGATCACCCTTATGTACAGAGCATCCTGGACCTACCTGAGGAATTGTTAATGTATTTCAGGAGATGATATATTCTCCTAGCTCTCATCCACCCATCCTAACATCTCCTTTGAGATACAAAGCAATCTAAAAATTAGGAAGAGCATTCTATTGTGTATGTGGTCCTTCTTTAAATATTAGAAGTGGGTACCATTTTGTCTTTCGATGTTGTGACTTAAAATTTATCTTTAAATATGCTATGAGGTAATCAGTGATCAATATTGTCTTTATTGGGGACACTAAAACAGCAGATAGACTGCTCCTTAGAGTCCCAGGTCAATCTGCATGGAATGTAGATTTGAACCCACAGTCTCTACATTTCCATCTCCAGTCCTGGCAGGCTAGCTCCCCTCCCCCTTCCAAGATGATCTATGCCCTTATGTGGAAAGTTTGATGAATAGAGACAGCTCAAGCACTAAACCAGAACCCAAAATCAATAAACGTATTAGGACAGGGTGCTCACAAATTGGTAGCCATTTAATTCCCCTACTATTAATTTTCTCTCTTCCAGACATGAGCTGGTGAGAGTGTGTAGACCTGTTAAACCACAGCTGCACCTTGTCCTTGAAAGTACCTCAGGGGGCCAAGAAGGGACTTTTCTACCTAGGACTTCAAGCCAGTTCCCCAGTAGGTATTTATTTCAAAAAAATCAGGGAAAAACTCTTATTCCTCTAATTGGTACAACTGGCTAAGAGGAAGTCTTTGCCATTCTATTTTTTTTTAATTAATTAAAAATAGTTTTGAATATTCAGAAATATTGAGATGATATAATAAACCTCTATATGACTACGACTCATTTGAAACCTTTTTTCTTAATTACACTTTCAGTTTAAATGATCTTGGTTGATTTCCTGGGAACAACGGGCCCCTCTTGGTAGTGGCAGTACAAAGATCACAACGATGAGAGCATTTGTCCTGGGGTTGTATCCTGAGATACAACTATCGAATCAATTTGCTAAAATAAAATATCCTAGGCTCCTTATTGACTTCAGACATCCAATCCTTCAGCCAATGCCGTTGGCTCTTACTCCAAAGTGAATCTCTTCTCTGTCCACTTCCCTCACCTCTGCTGCTCCTTTCCCAGTGTAAATTCTCATCATCTTTCCCACCCCAATATAACGCCCTCTCTGCTTCTGTTCTTGTCTCCTAGCTCCACCATAATCCACGCCCCACCGGGCAGTTCAGGCAATCATGTCATCCCCCTGATCACAACCATCCAATGGCTTATACTTTTGTCAACCCCTCCCAGTAATCCATGTGGTTAATATCATCTTTTACAAACATAAATAGACCAAGTTATCTCATTTTTAAAACCCCCATAAGGGCTTCCTATTGCACTTAAAGTTCAGACTGCCTGGCATTCTGTCTCAACACAACCTGGCCATACCTATCTCTCAGAAGTAAACTTCCATGCTTTCCCTGGTGGTCAAGCATTTAAGAATCTGCCTTGATCGAAAATGTAAATCAGTAAGCCACTATGGAGAACAATGTGGAGATTTCTTTTAAAAACTGGGAATAAAACTACCGTGTGTTTGTGCTCAGTCGCTCAGTCATGTCCAGTTCTTTGTGACCCCATGGACTGTAGCCTGCCAGTCTCCTCTGGACAGAGGAGATTCTCCAGGCAAGAATACTAGAATTGGTTGCCACTTCCTCCTCCAGGGAATCTTCCCGACCCAGGGATCAAACCCACATCTCTTGCATCTTCTGCACTGGCAGGCAGATTCTTTACCACTGAGCCACCTGGAAGCCCTAAAACTACCATATGACCCAGCAGTTCCACTACTGGGCATACACCCTGAGAAAACCATAATTCAAAAAGACACATGTACCTCAATGTCCATTGTAGCCCTATTTACAATAGCTAGGACATGGAAGCAACCTAGATGTCCATCGGCAAGTGAATAGATAAAGAAGCTGTAGTACATATGTACAATGGAATATTACTCAACCATAGAAAGGAATGCATTTGAGTCAGTTCTAGGGAGGAACCTAGAATGAACCTAGAATCTGCTATACAGAGTGAAGTAAGTCAGAAAGAGAAAAACAAATATTGTATATTAACACATGTATATAGAATTTAGAAAAATAGTACTGATGAACCTATTTGCACAGTAGCTATAGAGACACAGATAAACAGAACAGACTTGCGGACACAGCAGAGGAAGCAGAGGGTGGGACGAACTGAGAGAGTAGCTTTGAAACATTTGAATTACCATATGTAAATTATATAGCCAGTGGGAATTTGCTGTATAACACAGGAAGTTTGACCTGGTGCTCTGTGAAAACCAAGAGGGGTGGGATGGGGTGGTGGTGGGAAGGAGGTCCAAGAGGGAGTGGACATACGTACACCTGTGCCTGATTCGTGTTGTTCGGTGGCAGAATCCATTACGACAAGGTAAAGCAATTATCCTCCAATTAAAAATACAATAAAAATAAGAATCTGCCTTGCAATGTAGGGGATCTGGATTTGATCCCTGGTTGGGTAACTAACATCCCACACATGGCACAGCAACCAAGCCTGTGCCTCACAGCTAGAGAATCTGTGCACCACAATGAAAAATCCCATGTGACACAACTAAGGCCTGACACAACCAAATAAATAAATAATATTTTTTAAAAAGAAGTAAATTTCCAGTCTATTTTCATTTTGCTCACTTTGTTCCAGCTACACTAGCTTTCTTGCAACTCCTTGATGATGCTAAGCTTAGCACTTATTTCCCATCCCCACCCCTTCCCTAAATCTTCACGGTTAACTCCTTCCTGTCACCTAGGAATGAACCCAAATATCACTTCCTTCAGAAGGTGTTCTTTATCTGAACTGGAGAGTTCAGATTCCTAGCCCCAAGACATTATTATTACAAAATCATCTTACACTATACGCTCATCTATCCATCTACTTTAACAGCTCTACAAAAGAAGACAACTTTTTCACCACCGTATCTTGAATTTCTAGAACAAGCTATGTCATGGGAACTCTATTAAAATTTGTTGAAAGAAAGAATGGATGAATGAATGAATGCAACAAAAGGGAACTTTAGAATCTTATTGTAAAAATTGCATAGGTAACATTGAACTTTTCTGAATGAGAAAGGAAAACTTAATAACAGAGAAGGCAGAATTACAAAAACTCCTTGAGGGCTTTGGTAGGTCGTGATAGACTACTGAAAATGCGAGGAAAGAATTGCCTCATCAGAGACAAAACCCACAATATGCGTTAGCAAAGACTGCAAGGCTCATTTACTACTTAGATAATATCCTCTCACTGCCTCCACCTCTGCCTAAAATCCCAGCCATCAGATGAGTGACTTTGGGTAAACATGTACCCAATGGTCCCTTGAGTCCTGAGGTGTATCTACTACTTCCTAGTAACTTTCCAAACTCTAAATGCAGTTCTACTTTAAAGTTACTTTCTCACTCCCTACCTCCTGATAATATTTCTTCTACTCTCCATCATTCTAGTAAAATTGACCTCTCCATATTTTTATTGGTATCCTAATTCTTAACTCCAATTCTCAGTCTTCATTCCCTTTGACCCTACTATATTCGCTTTCCCCCACTGCTGACAGCTTCCTTCCTGCAGAAGCTCTTTATTCCTCTGACTTTCATGGCACTAATCTTCTGATTCTCTTTCTGCTGCTAGATTCCTTGCTCCTGTGAACTGAATCTGTGTCCTTGACATTCTCCAAGCTTTACATCTTGGCCTTCGGTTTTACTCTGTCTATTCTATATTGTAGAATATATCATTACAGTGTGAAGTCATCTATTTAGATAGCCTAACACTGAGTCCAAATCTTCAAGCTGAGCTAAGATTTTTCCAGAACCAGCTTTCCTTCTAGACTTCCCTAGTTGCAGTGACACAAACATCCTTTCTCTTGCTATCATTCTGGTTGCACATGTATACTCCAAACTAGACAGATAGTGATTGGGGGAAAAAATGCAATAATTATAGCTAGCATGTGTTAAGTGTTAATAGGGTGCCAAGCACCCTATCAAGGGCTCTATGTTTATTTTCCCATTTCCTTTAACAAGAGCATCTATAGTGCAGTGAGGTGGTTGATAGTTTATCCTCACTGCAAGGAGGAGACAGGGATTTAGGTCACATGGTTCTTTTCTGATGGAGCCAAGATTTGGACCTGTTCTGTGGAATGGGGAGGCCTGCCTTCTACATGATACAGCCAAGGTGCATCGTGTCGGATGCTTAAAAATGCAACCAACTCTGCATTGCCAAAAGAAGTAGGGGGTATTTCCTGGAGGGTGCCTTCCATATACAGGAAGCACATGAGGAGGCAGGAATGTGCTTGCCTTGTTTGTTCTCAAGAGGAAGGCAAGTCCCTTGTCAATGGAGCAACTGCTGTGATTTACAAGGAGCTCCCAGCCTCCAGAACTCAGTTATAGGAGCACCTGTTCTGCAGCCCCAGAGGGTACAACTGGAGCTCTGTGTGAGAGGGTTGTTGGGGGCGATGGGGGGGAGGGCGGCGACACTAGAGAGAGCCATGCGCGGCTGTCAGCAGGCCAAGGAGCGGACCGGCTGAAGCCTCGATACCAAGGAACACTCTGTCCAGGCTGTGCGGATGTGAAGATTCCCAGAAAGAGAAAGAAAGGTTGGGTTGGAAGCCGAAGCAAGATTCACCAGGCGTGTATGAAGCATTTAGCTTTTAGTTGTTGTAAAAATGAAAATAATTGTGAAAGCAGACAGAAATCTGCAGCTGCTCGGGGCTATTCATCCCCTAAGAGATCCCACCAGGCCCTCTTTATTGTTGCAGTTTTGGCAAATTATTTTCTTATCACACACAACCTCCTCACTTCTGTTCCTGGATAAGCACTTAGGCTCATAAAGCTGTGGGTCAGCCACAGTTGAGCATCCAGCCCATGGAACAGCCGGCCGTGGGGAGCTCTGGGGCCCGCCCCTCCGAAAGGCAGCAACTGGAGTCCATAAAAAGCTGGCCTGGCTGAGCCGTTAGCGGCCCCGAGTCTGGGGCTCTGGCCTGGACTGCCCACCACCCCCCGCTGTCTTGGCAAAGCCTCACCTGCGGGGATGGCCACGCCACGAGGGCCAGGTCAGGAGCCCCTTTCTTGGGTGCTAAGCCCTTGGCGCCTTCAGGGCCAAGGGGCAGGTGTACGAGCTGGCGCTCAGCTGCAAGGGGCTGGCCGGCCATGGACAGAGGGGCCCGGTGCCCACCACACATGTGTGCTGGACAACTGCGCTGGCATCTCCGGCGTGGGCAGAGAGCATGCCGCTCCCATTATCCCGGCCCATTAGGGAAGCAATTGGAAAAAAACATTTAGCAATTTGGACAGGAGTGAGGCTGCCGAATGGCTCGTTTCTCTGTGACAGCCTGCCACGTACAGATGAAAGGGAAGGCTTAGAACAAATTTTCATTACCCCCAAATAAAAAAGCAACAGCAGGCAAAGCAAGGGCTTTGAGGCTGAGAGGTGGGGCCAGAAATCCACCCAGAAGACCACAAAGGCGCCTCAGCAAAACAAATCAATCACTCGCCTAGTCACTTCCCCTCGCCGAGCGTGGCTCACGCAGATGACAATCAGGCCTGTCAGGCCTGTCAGGCTTTGGCCTTGAGCTCCGTGCCTCACACTATTCATTCCGTGCACCAAAATACAACCTGCTGGGCTCTGCTCCTGCCCAACGCCCTTCCTCACCTGCCCTCCACAGCTTGTGCTTGGCCGGAAAACCCACCCGTAGCCTGGGAGGCGGTAGCAGCAGGATTTGGTAAAGGAACGAGACCAGGGGTTTGCAAACTGCACCAGAGTCTTTGCATTTTGCTTTGCTTCCTGCTTCAGTTAACCTGGGAGAGACACTCAACCTCAGATTCAGAAGGGTGAAGGGCCCTGGGGGCTCCCAGGTGCTCGGATGCTTTAGTGCTCCCCCTAGCACACACCCAATTCAGGTTCTGTGGAGAGAATCCGGGACACACACTAAGCACAGACCCCACATCAAACCCCCAGCTCTGAATATCCTGCACAGACCCCACACCCACGCCTGCTCTAATGAGCCTGGCTGCCCGCGGAGCTGTATAATACATTGAGCCTTTGACCTTATTAGATGGCTGCACAAACACTGCCTTTTCCTGGCCTGGGTGTCTGTCCACGGGTATCCACAGCGCATTTGCTGCGGCAGATAAAAATGAAGTGCGGTGGGGGGCTGCACACAGGATGTTGAATAAGACCAGGGCTGGAATAGACAGGCTTTCCATTCCATGATTTCTTGAGACCTCCCCGTCTTTCATTATCAACAGCTTCAAAAACACTTGTTATTAAACATCTGGGTTTTCCTGATATCCAAGACTGCCCAGAGAATAGAATAAATGGGATTCAGGGCCGGGAGGGAGGGGAGTGATGTTTAAGGATGGTTCCCCTTGGGGATGGCTAGTGTTGACAGGTAAAGGTCAGGGAAGGGTTACAGACTCAAGGATACTGAAGCAGGGCCCCACGGTTCCCATTTCTATTTGGATGAGATTAAACTAACTAGTTTGCAAAGGAATAGCATCTATGTGAGGGCTTCCCAGGTGGCGCTAGTTGGCAAAGAACCTGCCTGCCAATGCAGGAGACACAGGAGATCCAGGTTCAATCTCTGGGTTGGGAAGATCCCCTGGAGGAGGGCATGGCAACCCACTCCAGTACTTTTGCCTGGAGAATCCCATGGACAGAAGAGCCTAGCAAGATATAGTCCATGAGGAATGAGCTGTAGGATTAAAGTTCAGAATTCTTGAAAAAGCAGAGTCCATTGATAAATGAAAATGTGGAGTATTTATATACAATGGAATGTTATGCAGCTCTAAGAGAAAAAAAGATATCCTGCCATTTTCAACAACATGGAAAGACCTTGAGAGCATCACACTAAGTGAAATAGGTCAGACAGAGGAAAACAAACACCATATGACCTCACATGTATGTGGAATCTAAAAAAAATAAATAAATAAGCATAAAAATAAAAACAGAACTCATAGATTGAGTGATAGAGGTTGGATGTGGGGCTAAAATGGGTGAAGATAGTCAAAATATGCAAACTTCCAGTTATAAATAAGTCTTGGTAATGTAATATTCAGCATGGCAACTATAGTTAACAATATTCCATTATATATTTACTGAGAGTAAATCTTGAAATTTCTCATCAAAGAAATATTCAATTGTGTGTGATGATGGGTATCTAGACTTATTGTGGCAATATTTTCAGAATGTATACAAATATTGAATCATTACATTGTACCTGAAACTAATATATGTCAATTATATCTCAATTAAAAATAAATAAATATGGAAGAAAAAAGAATTTTTTTCAGGCGTGTGCTACATCTTCACAAGGAAAATCGTACCATTCCCTATTCTTCCTGAGCTTTACTCTCTCATGTACAGATGAGAAGAAAATAAGTTGACATGAGTTAAGAGTTAAGACTTCATATTTTGTAAAATACAGATAGCTCAGCGGGGAATTTCAGACCCAAAGACATCTTTGTTGCTTTCATCTTGACCTGGTCTGCTTTGTCCATGGACACTGGTTTTGATCCAGGTTAGAAGGAGAGGACCTGACATGGGTGATACACTGGTCACCCAGAGCATGTACTCTGATGTTTTTACAAATAATCTGTAGGCTTTGGATTTTAGAAAAACAACATTCATTTGCATAGTCATTGCCATAATGACATCTTTCTCCCTATTTTGATGAATACTAAATAAAAAGATGAATGAAGCCAAACTTAGAGAACACCTTGAATCTCAGAGTCCAAGAGTGATCTATGGCTAAAACTACATAGAGAAGACAAAAGACCCTGGAATCCAGTATTCCATGTCTCAGAGAAATTCATAAATAATGCTAGGTTGTGGATGGTGGCCTTCTTCCACAAAGTTCCCTCTTGTGAATTAGCTCATTCACTCCATTTTACCACCTGAACCAGGTGGGCAGTGTTCTCCTCATTTTGGGTCCAGGGTGACATGACTTGCCATTTGTCATATAGTTGATAAATGTCAACATTTGGACCTAGGGTTATTTTTTAAATAAAATAATTATACTGAGTTTTAATAATAATTTCTGAGTTTTGATATTCACTAAGCAAGAGGAGAGTGAAAAAGTTGGCTTAAAACTCAACATTCAGAAAACGAAGATCATGGCATCTGGTCCCATCACTTCATAGGAAATAGATGGGGAAACAGTGGAAAGAGTGTCAGACTTTATTTTTCGGGGCTCCAAAATCACTGCACATGGTGATTGCAGCCATGAAATTAAAAGATGCTTACTCCTTGGAAGGAAAGTTATGACCAACCTGGATAGCATATTCAAAAACAGAGACATTATTTTGCCAACAAAGGTCCATCTAGTCAAGGCTATGGTTTTTCCTGTGGTCATGTATGGATGTGAGAGTTGTACTGTGAAGAAAGCTGAGCGCTGAAGAATTGATGGTTTTGAACTGTGGTGTTGGAGAAGACTCTTGAGAGTCCCTTGGACTGCAAAGAGATCCAACCAGTCCATTCTGAAGGAGATCAGTCCTGGGTGTTCTTTGGAAGGAATGATGCTAAAGCTGAAACTCCAGTACTTTGGCCACCTCATGAGAAGAGTTGACTCATTGGAAAACACTCTGATGCTGGGAGGGATTGGGGGCAAGAGGAGAAGGGGCTGACAGAGGATGAGATGGCTGGATGTCATCACCGACTCGATGGACGTGAGTTTGAGTGAACTCTGGGAGTTGGTGATGGACAAGGAGGCTTGGCGTGCTGTGATTCATGGGGTCGCAAAGAGTGGGACACGACTGAGCGACTGAACTGAACTGAACTGAACTGAAGCATTGTACACCTACTTTATTTTATCCTTACAATTACCTACACAGTAGATTCTTATCATCCTTGATTTACAGCTGAGAAATGGAGTCCCTGAGAAGGAACATGACTTGTGCAGAGTCAAGCAGCTCATGGTGGGGCCTAGGATACAGTGGGGCCTAGGATACAGTAGGATATGCCTGTTCTCCCTGGAGTAAAAGTCCTTAAAGAGATAAAAGATTGACTGCCTTTTATAAACCCATAAACCTGCGGCTTCAGCTTCTAGGTCCAGGGCTTTTCCCAACAAAACCTTCTGCATTACAAGCACTCCGCAGTGTCCACCTAGACATCTCTTTCTGCACTAAAATGTTTGCAAGCGTCTGATTCACTTTGTCATTGTGTAACTTTCCATTAAACAAAACTCTGGTATCAAAGAAACAAGAAGGGACAAGAGTAACACTTGGGTTATCTGGACAAAAATAATTCTACATCAAGTAATTCAGAGGCAACAATTCTGAACTTTTCAAGAAATCTCTCCACGTTTTCAGTTCCCATTGCAAAGAGACCCCATACTTGAAAGGAGGTCTCTGACCAGGGACAGAGCAGCGTCTAAGCTGACATCTATATTGACCAGGCAAATGCTGCGGCCCTGGAGCACTCTGAATTCAGGAAGGAGAGGAGGAAAAGGATGCCCACACTCAACACTTATTTGTTTTTGATACAATCATGTGAAGCATTTTGTCATGACATCTCTTGGTGAGGACTGTACTGAGAACATCACTGTTCTGCCAGACTTTGGCGAGGGAGTAGCTACAAAAATCTAACTGTATAAATGGATTTTCAGTTAGAAGTCAGAAGAGACTTCTTTCTCTCATGAGATGAACCTGGTTTAAAATTCACAAACCAATGTTTCTCAAAGAGTGGTCTGCACATCACTTTGACAAGCATCTCTTAAGGTCCTGGTTAAAAAAGCAGAGACCTTGGTCCCACTATAATCCTACTGACTCAGAATCTCTAGGGTGGAGCCCCAGAACCTGCATTTAACAAGGTCCCAGGTGATCTGTATACTCGCTGAAGTTTGTGAACCATCATTCTAAACAACAACAAAACAAAAAGACACTCCCGTATCCACCACTGCTCCCTTTAAACAAGGATGCTGGCCAGATAAAATAATAAAATAAAATTTGTACTTTCCCCAAGACACAGAACTGCTCCCCAAGGAAAGCAGTTGGCAGATATTCCTGCTGACGGGTGCCGGCTGTGGCTACAGCAGTTATTTCCAGGCAATGGACAATTCTTTCAGCCCAAATGAAACTTTAGCTTAAAATAACAATGATGGTTTTGTGCAACAGCAATGAACCTTTACATTTATCACTCCCCCAAATTGTATGGACTGCTTAATGCTCTCAGATCCAGCAGTGCCATTCCTAAGCAAAAGGGGCTTTGATTTAACCTCAAACACCGTGCTGGAGAGAGTCAAAATAATATCACAAGGCTGGCTTCCAGTCCACTTTTTCTGAACTATTTCTGACTCACTTGGCCTCCAAGCCTAGGTGCTCTGCTGCTGACCCTCTTCCATTCCTATTCACTTCTTTTAGATTCTTCTTCCTCAAGTACTTTTCCAAACTCAGCTCCAGTGAGCATGCCAGGATCTTAGAAAACATGCAAACCTTCACAGCCTAATGGGAAATGCCTAAAGCAACTAAGGAAAACAGTAATTCATGCGTCCAAATCCCAGAGGGGAAAAAAAAATCACAGCAGAGGAAACAGATAGGTAAATAACGTAAAGAATATATCAACTTTTATCAGTTTGATGTAGAATAAAACAGGATTAAATATTCATTGTAGACACTGGCGAATTCTGGCTCCTCCTTAGTTAGAGGCCGTGGTCAAGGACACCCGGGAGTCCCTTTCCCTTCAGTTTGCCCCGCTGCTTTCTGTCTGACCCACAAAAGGCCAGACGTACACTTTCTCTGCAGAGAAGGAAAACCTACTGGGGCATTTCTTCTTTACAACCAAATGCAAAGCTTCCCACTGTGTAAATAGATGGAACTAAGAGCCTAAGTGACACCATTCTCAATGCGGGAGATGTTAACCCTAAGCTTTCCCAGCAACGTGCTGGGATTCTCAGAGGCCGAGGGAAGCCCACAAGGCCCTCTGCAAAAGCAGGGCAACCGCACTCCACCAGTGAACTTAGTCTCCGTACCCTGCAGTTCAGCCGCTGACCGCAGATGGCGTGCAGTGTCAGCAAGAAAGCGAGGATCCCGGTGGAAGGCAAGGGGTGTTGAGACGAGTGAATTGAACTTACCAAGATAAATTGCTTTCAGGCTCTGCTCAGTTGAGAAAAGCTCTTGTCTACTGTTACTAGCAAGAGACTTCCTTTTCTTTCTGACAAAATGGCTACATTTTGTCACTTGTCACTTGTTCGTATGGCTTGCACACTCTGACATTTTTGACTCTCCCATTTTTCAAACAAATAGAAGTCCTCATGGTTTCTCATATCAGATCTTCCTGTTTCTCCACCTGTCTCCTTCCTCTGTGGCCACTTAACTCCCTTTGTAGTACTCACGGTATTGCAAATGATCTCAACCGCCTCAGTGGTAAACCACTTGCCTGACTATGTAGGAGACACAGGTTCCATCCCCGGGTCGGAAAGACCCCCTGGAAATGGAAATGGTAACCCACTCCAGTATTCTTGCCTGGGAAATCCCATGGACAGAGGAGCCTGGCGGGCTTCAGTCCATGGGGTCGCAGAGCTGGACACGACTGAGAGACTAAACAACAGCAACAACACCTTGAAAAGACCAAACTGGAGCCTGCTCTTTCTCAGTGTTTCTGAACTTCTTTGCCCCCACCACCATCTTCTCCAGTCTTTCTGCTGAAAAAAAAAAAAAAAAAATCCTGCCATATTGCAAGGAGACAAGTAAATAATGAATCAGATCCTCCCGGCTAAGAGAGGCACCTGCTAGCAAAGCATGAGGAAGAGAGAAGATAAGTAACAGTTCTGTACTGTATACTTTAAAGTTGCTAGTGGAGTAGATCATAAAGGTCCTCACCCTAACAACGACAACAACAGCAAAAGGGTGTGTTTATTGTGGTGAACATTTCGCTATTGTATACCAAATCGCATACCCTGCAAGTATGCAATGTTACATGTCAGTTATATCTTAATAAAGCTGGGAGGAAAAACAAAGAAAGGGATGATGAGAGTAATTCATTTTTCACTTACATTTTTGCCCTCCAGAAAAGCTGCCCAAGGTGAACTTCCATAGTTCTCTTCTGAGACTCTTCTCATCGTATAGTCTGGGAAGAATTGGGTTCACTGTAAGTAAAGGATAAGAGGTCAGTTGAGTCATTACACAAAATGATCCCCTAGTGACAGGAAAGTGTGAGTGTCCCCCTCAAAGTGCTAACTTTCAATCAGGGTGGAACTTCGCTCTGAGAAAACTGGGCTCCTCAAGCCTAAACCTTGATAAAAGATGTCAGCGAGACAAGAAGTTAGAAAAAGGAGGGGAATTATTGTTTTTTAGTCATGCATGAGTACTTCGCTCAGGTGGGTATTAACTCAGTCATTTCTAGGAGGCCAGAGGATGAAAAAGGCAGAGGATGAAAGACAAGAGAGCCAAAGAAAAGAAAAAAGACACAGAGGAAGAGGCACGAAAAGAAGAAAGAGCAAGTGACACGTATAGTATTTTTTTATTTGTCCTGACTGCATTTGAAATTTCTGGGTTGCAAAAAATTGAATCCCCCATGTCTCAAAGCCCCTCCAGGTAATTGAAACAGTCACCATCTGCCTCCCAGAGGAAGCTGATCCTTGGCTTTTATCAACTACAGTAAACTCTATTTTAGAATATATTTGTTACAAGTATCAGAATTCTCTCCCTGGAATTATATTTTTGGCATCTATGTATCTCTATCTTTTGCAAAGGTACAATAAAAGACCATGTTAAAAAAATAAACTTTTGTGTGCTTAAACTTTATTTTTTATCTCCTAAATTTGACTGCCTAGATCTACATAAGATTGCTAAAAACTTGAAGCTCTTTGAGGGCAGTAGTTTTACCCTGCTCTAGAACTTTATTAAAGTATTTGCTTGGCAATAAATATGTCATTTCATGATATGATGAGCCAAGAAATAAAAGCTGCTTGATAATAAAACATTAAGTTGTGCTCGCTTCGGCAGCACACATACTAAAATTGATAATAAAACATTAAGTAAATGTCCATATTCTTTTATTTTTCACACACATCATATACATATATATTTTTAAATTTTTATTGGGGTATAGTTGATTTACAATGTTGAGCTAGTTTCAAGTGCACAGCAAAATGAATCTGTCATACAAATACATATATCTACTCTTTTTTAGATTCTTTTCCCATATAGGCCACTACAGAGTATTGAGTAGAGTTCCCTGTGCTATACAATAGGTCTTTATTCATTATGTAGTTTATATATCAGAGAAGGCAATGGCAACCCACTCCAGTACTCTTGCCTGGAAAATCCCATGGACGGAGGAGCCTGGTAGGCTGCAGTCCATAGGGTGGTGAAGAGTCAGACACGACTGAGTGACTTCACTTTCACTTTTCACTTTCATGCATTGGAGAAGGAAATGGCAACCCACTCCAGTGTTCTTGCCTGGAGAATCCCAGGGACGGGGGAGCCTGGTGGGCTGCCATCTATGGGGTCACACAGAGTCGGACACGACTCAAGTGACTTAGCAGTTTATATATAGTAGTGATATAGTCAAACTATCATGTCTATTCTAAAAATTTAGAATATACAGATATATACAAAAAAGAATAAAATTCTCACATAATTCCACCTTCCAACAGTTAATAACTATTCTTAACATACTGGGGTCGGTATACATGTATGTATATAATATACACATATAATTTATTGTATTAAGATGAATCATTGGCTATATACTATTTGTCACATTTTTTCCATTTAACAATATAGTTTTTCATGGATCTCTTTTCATTTTATTAACTACTATGTAAAATCTTAAAAATTATTTTTAATAAATGCATATGTTCCATTATATAGGATATCAAATATTATTTACCCAATTTGTTCAATTTATGATCAGGTATTTTTAGTGGTTCCAATTATTTGTATGTGGAACAATGGCTGAGATGAACATTTTCAGCATTAAATCTTTGTGTACATTCATGATTATTTTCTAATTCTATTAAATGGAATTATGAGATCAGAGGATTCAGCCTTTTAAAGTTGACTGTTTTATATTGCTAACTTAATAAACTGAAAGCCTCTATCAATTTACTCTTCTACCAGCAGTGGGCATACATATATCTTCAAAGTAAGTTGTCAAACAGCAGGTCCCATCCAAAAACAGGTAATTTTCTTTTTATGACCCCAATATACATTTGTGGTAGATAGTAACAATTTCAGTAATATGATCATAAAGATCTTTTATTGGTTTGGTTGCAATAATAATGAAGGTTAACATGTTTTATTAGTCAAAGATCTTCCTATGAATACAAAGTTGGCATCTGTACATGATTTCATGATCAAGTGTTTTAGGCATAGAACAGAGAAGTCCTATGTACAAGGTGGCCTAAGGAGCAGACCAAGAACAGAAAACCAAACTCATTGCTCAGTCATTCATTCATTGGTTCTTTCTTCAGCATTTATTGACTATACCCATTTCCACCATTCTGTGGTCTATTCCATGGAAACTCAAAGCTAAGAGAAACAAACATCTAGCTCTTGTAACAGACCATATATTTCCCAGTAATCTCTTCAAAAATTCCGAAGTTTCTAACAGTTGTCCAAAATGGCAGCTGATCATTTTACAAAACCAAATTAGCAAAGCCCTAATTAATTAAATGATTGATTAATCAACTGACTTACACACCTGTACACCAGTGCATAAGCATGGAAGCAGCTTTCATACACAAGGCACAGCCAATACAGTGAGATGTATTAGCTCTTAGTAGCTTCAGAGCTAATACAAAAGCCTTGGCAATAGGGCTTCCCTGGTGGTTCAATGGTAAAGAGTCTATCCACCAGTGCAGGAGACATGGGTTTGATCCCCGATCCGGGAAGATCCCACATGCTGCAGACCAATTAAGCCCCTGTGCCACAACTACTGAGTCTGCGCTCTAAGAGCCGGGGAGCTACAACTACTGAAGGCGAAGAGCCCTAGAGCCCATGCTCTGCAACAAGAGAAGCCCCTACACTGCAACTAGAGAGCAGCCCCATTGCTCGCCACAACTAGAGAAAAGCCTGCACAGCAAAGAAGACCCAGCATAGCCAAAGATAAATAAATAAAATTATTTTTTTAAAAGACTTGGCCATAAACACATAAAACTAGCAATCCATGGTACAGAAAGAAAATGCCACTGAAAAGAGATTCAGCTGAGTGAAAAGACTGGCTTTGCTCTTAAAAGCTGCAGTGGTTGGAAGTAGAACCCAGGCTTTGTCTTAATGGACGGTGGAATGCAGATGATAAAGAAGGACGCATAGTAGGAAATCAGCCTCAGAAGCCTGGGAGCAAGATCCAATGGGGAGGAGGAGAATGAGAACTCCAGAACAGCCTTGCTGGAGTAGAGAGTGCAGTGTTAGGAAGAGAAAAAACATGCTGGAAAACAGCTGAAGCCAGATTGCTACATATGATGAAAGCAAGTCTCAGGCTGCAGGGCTCCATCTTAAGGCAGTGGGGAACCAGAGAAGATTTTAGAGGAAGGAGATGCAGGTGGGGACAGGACTGGGCCCCACAGAGAGCAAGCTGAGAGCAGGGGTGGAGGTGGAGAGAGACTAACATCAGGAGGCCAGTTTGGAGACTGCAGCAACGATCTTGGTGTGAAGTCATTAGGTGCTGGAGACCAGGAAGATACAATGAGATGAAAATGGGGAGGAATTTGAGATATCAGAGTACACTGAGTTTTAAGGGGTTGTGGAAGCTTTTGCTCCTGGTCACCCTTCTTTCACATGATCAATTAAACAAGAAATGACAGCAGATTGCCTCTCTGGCCCCACCAGTGTTTATTCTTCTCTGTCCCCTGACTTGGAGACAATTCTGACATCAGACAACTGTAAAACCAAATGTTTATCTTAGTAACTCATACTGGAGTATTGTCAACATAATTATTAAAAGATACCTTATAGATTAAAATCTCCCCCAGTGGCGCAGATGGTAAAGAATCTGCCTGCAATGCAGGACACACAATTTCCATCGCTGGGCTGAGAAGATGCCCTGGAGAAGGGAATGGCAACCCACTCCAGTAGTTTTGCCTGGAGAAGTCCATCGACAGAGAAGCCTGGAGAGCTACAGTCCATGAGGTCGCAAAGAGTGGGGCATGACTGAGCAACTTTCACTTGACATATTAAAAAGGAGCAAGTCTCCATTATGAACATGTGCATCACATATAAATCACACACTACTGTATATCCATGGCGTTTTGATTCATATATGCTACTAACTTTGGAGGAAGTAAAGCTTTTATTAGATATCCCATGCTCAGAAAATGTTAGAATAATTTGCAGAAAATATTTCAAAATCTCTCTAAACGGCTCAGAAGCATTAACAACTTAGGAAAGACTATGTCTTGCTAAAAAACATGAATTGCCTACCGTCTTTTTGTAATGAGAATTTAAGAATGTTTATTAAAAAAGAAATAAATTTTCCATTTCAGCTCATTTGGCTTCATCTGCCATTAAATCCTACATATACCCAAGAGTTACACTGATGTACTTAAATATTGTTTCTGCGTTGAGATTGCCTAATGAGGCAATTAGTGGAACTCCTCAGATAGCTGGACCAAACACTTTTCGGCAGAAGAGGTCCACTCAAGCAACAGTGCAAAGTGCTTACACTCCCTGCCCACTTCTATTTGACAGCGTGTCTTAGACAAGTGGTGATTTTGGAAGGCAGATAAAACCATGCACTTTGCCCAAATGGAGAAAGAAGGAGCTTGAGGCCAGTGTGTCTGAAAACCATGTAAGAGGCAGAGTATTGATGAATAGAACCATGTCCTTCCTTCCCTTTGAATTATAGTTTTGTGCCTTTGCTCTAACCCAAGTCTTTCCAAACTTCAGTCTTTGAGGAACCCCTGGTTTTTGCTGTTGTTGTTGCCCTCTGTTTAATTATTTGCTTTCTTTAAATATAGATGACTGACTTTCTTTACGTTGATTCAAAACATTTACTAAATTTTATTTTAAAGGAAACTATTTATTACTGCCATAAATGGAAAATCAGAATCACTTGTCACAAACAATAAAGGGAAGTTCCATGGCACTAAAACCATGTTATTAAGAGAGGCTGCAATACTATTTTCTGGCAAAACTTGAAGTCTGAGATATTTTCTTTCTGTTGCAGGGGGAGATTAGCAAAGACTGGAGAAGTTTTAAAGTTATTTCAGCATCAGATAGAAACTTTCTCCTTGACTCCATCATAAGAACTGAAAGAGAATTGAAAATGAGATAGCTTCTGCCCAAAGTGGTTTTTTTATTGGCTGATTTATATTTAACAAACACACATAGCAATCACCAGGTGCCAGGCTTATTTCAAGTCATTTATAACCATGAACTCCTCTAATTCTCATAATGACCCTGTGAGGTAGTACTATTCTTATTCCCAGTTTACAGAGGAGGAAAATAAGGCAGGAAGAGGTTAAGTGATTTGATCAAGGTCACGTGATTAAAAAGTAGCAAAGCCAGTGTTCAAATGCTGGTGTTTTCACTGTTGTCTTAGCACCTCCTCACACTGCCCATGTGGGAGTGGGACTCAGTATATAAAGTCATGTTCACATGCTACCTCACATCACAGCATGTGCCAGTCAAACCATCAGCCCACATGCTTTCTCTTCTTGGATGATTAGCATTGATGTACTTGAATGGTTACTTGAAGTTTTAATATTAACATATCACTTTTTAAAAATTTATTTTTTACTTGAAGGATAATTGCTTTACAGAATTTTGTTTTCTGTCAAACCTCAACATGAATCAGCCATAGGTATACATATATCCCCTGCCTTTTGAACCTCCCTCCCATCTCCTTCCCCATCCCACCCCTCTAGGTTGATACAGAGCCCCTGTTTGAGTTTCCCGAGCCATACAGCAAATTCCCGTTGGCTATCTACTTTACATATGGTAATGTAAGTTTCCATGTTACTCTCTCCATGCATCTCACCCTCTCCTCCCCTCCCCCCATGTCCATAAGTCTACTCTGTATGCCTGTTTCTCCACTGCTCCCCTGTAAATAAATGCTTCAGTACCATTTTTCTAGATTCGGTATATATGCATTAGAATACAATATTTATCTTTCTCTTTCTGACTTACTTCACTCTGTATAATAGGTTCTAGGTTCATCCAACTTATTAGAATTGACTCAAATGTGTTCCTTTTTATGGCTGAGTAATATTCCATTGTGTATATGTACCACAACTTCTTTATACATTTATCTGTCGATGCATATCTAGATTACTTCCGTGTTCTAGCTGTTGTAAACAGTGCTGCAATGAACAGTGGGATAATATGCCTAGGAGCGGGGTTGCTGGGTCATATGGGGGTTTCCTAATATTTTAAGGAATCTCCATATTATCTTCCATAGTGGCTGTATCAATTTACATTCCCACCAACAGAGCAAGAGTGTTCCCTTTTCTCCAACATTTATTGTTTATAGACTTTTTGATGATGGCCATTCTGACTGGTGTGAGGTGATATCTCATTGTAGTTTTGATTTGCATTTCTCTAATAATGACAGATGTTGAGCATCTTTTCATGTGTTTGTTAGCCATCTGTATGTCTTTGGAGAAATGTCTGTTTAGGTCTTTTTCCCACTTTTGATTGGGTTGTTTGTTTTTCTGGTATTGAGTTGTATGAGCTGCTTGTATGTTATGGAAATTAATCCTTTGTCAAGTTGTTTCATTTGCTATTATATTTTCTCCCATTCTGAGGGTTGTCTTTTCACCTCGCTTATAGCTTCCTTTGCTATGCAAAAGCTTTGAAGTTTAATCAGGTCCCACTTGTTTACTTTTGTTTTTATTTCCATTACTCTAGGAAGTGGGCCATAGAGGATCTTGTTTTGATTTATGTCACTGAGTGTTCTGCCTATGTTTTCCTCTAAGAGCTTTACAGTTTCTGGTCTTACATTTAGGTCTTTCATCCATTTTGAGTTTATCTTTGTGTATGGTGTCAGGAAGTGTTCTAATTTCATTCTTTTACATGTAGCTGTCCAGTTTTCCCCTCGTCCAAGGTAAGGAGCATTGGCTGCTCTTTGCTTGAGCAGCCGTGAAGAGATACCCCACGTCCAAGGTAAAAGAAACCCAAGTAAGACGGTAGGTGTTGCAAGAGGGCATCAGAGGGCAGACACACTGAAACCATACTCACAGAAAACTAGTCAATCTAATCACACTAGGACCACAGCCTTGTCTAACTCAATGAAACCAAGCCATGCCCGTGGGGCAAGGTCATGGTGGAGAGATCTGACAGAATGTGGTCCACTGGAGAAGGGAATGGCAAACCACTTCAGTATTCTTGCCTTGAGAACCCCATGAACAGTATGGAAAGGCAAAATGATAGGATACTGAAAGAGAAACTCCCCAGGTCAGTAGGTGCCCAATATGCTACTGGAGATCAGTGGAGAAATAACTCCAGAAAGAATGAAGGGATGGAGCCAAAGCAAAAAGAATACCCAGCTGTGGATGTGACTGGTAATAGAAGTAAGGTCCGATGCTGTAAAGAGCAATATTGCATAGGAACCTGGAATGTCAGGCCCATGAATCAAGGCAAATTGGAAGTGGTCAAACAAGAGATGGCAAGAGTGAATGTCGACATTCTAGAAATCAGCAAACTGAAATGGACTGGAATGGGTGAATTGAACTCAGATGACCATTATATCTACTACTCTGGGCAGGAATCCGTCAGAAGAAATGGAGTGGCCATCATGGTCACAAAAGAGTCCGAAATGCAGTACTTGGATGCAATCTCAAAAACGACAGAATGATCTCTATTCGTTTCCAAGGCAAACCATTCAATATCACAGTAATCCAAGTCTATGCCCCAACCAGTAACACTGAAGAAGCTGAAGTTGAATGGTTCTATGAAGACCTACAAGACTTTTTAGAACTAACACCCAAAAAAGATGTCCTTTTCATTATAGGGGACTGGAATGCAAAAGTAGGAAGTCAAGAAACACCTGAAGTAACAGGCACATTTGGCCTTGGAATATGGAATGAAGCAGGGCAAAGACTAATAGAGTTTTGCCAAGAAAATGCACTGATCATAACAAACACCCTCTTCCAACAACACAAGAGAAGACTCTATACATGGACATCACCAGAGGGTCAACACCAAAATCAGATTGATTATATTCTTTGCAGCCAAAGATGGAGAAGCTCTATACAGTCAGCAAAAACAAGGCCAGGAGCTGACTGTGGCTCAGACCATGAACTCCTTATTGCCAAATTCAGACTTAAATTGAAGAAAGTAGGGAAAACCACTAGACCATTCAGGTATGACCTAAATCAAATCCCTTATGATTATACAGTGGAAGTGAGAAATAGATTTAAGGGCCTAGATCTGATAGATAGAGTGCCTGATGAGCTATGGAATGAGGTTCGTGACATTGTACAGGAGACAGGGATCAAGACCATCCCCATGGAAAAGAAATGCAAAAAAGCAAAATGGCTGTCTGGCGAGGCCTTACAAATAGCTGTGAAAAGAAGAGAAGCGAAAAGCAAAGGAGGAAAGGAAAGATAAAAACATCTGAATGCAGAGTTCCAAAGAATAGCAAGAAGAGATAAGAAAGCCTTCTTCAGCGATCAATGCAAAGAAATAGAGGAAAACAACAGAATGGGAAAGACAAGAGAGCTCTTCAAGAAAATCAGAGATATCAAAGGAACATTTCATGCAAAGATGGGCTCGATAAGGACAGAAATGGTATGGACCTAACAGAAGCAGAAGATATTAAGAAGAGATGGCAAGAATACACAGAAGAACGGTACAAAAAAGATCTTCACGACCCAGATAATCACGATGGTGTGATCACTCACCTAGAGCCAGCCATCCTGGAAAGTGAAGTCAGTGGGACTTAGAAAGCATCACTACGAACAAAGCTAGTGGAGGTGATGGAATTCCAGTTGAGCTATTCCAAATCCTGGAAGATGATGCTGTGAAAGTGCTGCACTCAATATGCCAGCAAATTTGGAAAACTCAGCAGTGGCCACAGGACTGGAAAAGGTCAGTTTTCATTCCAATCCCAAAGAAAGGCAATGCCAAAGAATGCTCAAACCACCACACAATTGCACTTATTTCATACACTAGTAAAGTAATGCTTAAAATTCTCCAAGCCAGGTTTCAGCAATATGTGAACTGTGAACTTCCTGATGTTCAAGCTGGTTTTAGAAAAGGCAGAGGAACCAGAGATCAAATTGCCAACATCTGCTGGATCATCAAAAAAGCAAGAGAGTTCCAGAAAAACATCTATTTCTGCTTTATTGACGATGCCAAAGCCTTTGACTGTGTGGATCACAATAAACTGTGGAAAATTCTGAAAGAGATGGGAATACCAGACCACCTGATCTGCCTCTTGAGAAATTTGTATGCAGGTCAGGAAGCAACAGTTAGAACTGGACATGGAACAACAGACTGGTTCCAAATAGGAAAAGGAGTACATCAAGGCTGTATATTGTCACCCTGCTTATTTAACTTATATGCAGAGTACATCATGAGAAACGCTGGACTAGAAGAAACACAAGCTGGAATCAAGATTGCCAGGAGAAATATCAATAACCTCAGATATGCAGATGACACCACCCTTATGGCAGAAAGTGAAGAGGAACTCAAAAGCCTCTTTATGAAAGTGAAAGTGGAGAGTGAAAAAGTTGGCTTAAAGTTCAATATTCAGAAAATGAAGATCATGGCATTCGGTCCCATCACTTCATGGGAAACAGATGGGGAAACAGTAGAAACAGTGTCAGACTTTATTTTTCTGGGCTCCAAAATCACTGCAGATGGTGACTGCAGCCATGAAATTAAAAGACGCTTACTCCTTGGAAGGAAAGTTATGACCAACCTAGATAGCATATTCAAAAGCAGAGACATTACTTTGCCAACAAAGGTTCGTCTAGTCAAGGCTATGGTTTTTCCTGTGGTCATGTATGGATGTGAGAGTTGGACTGTGAAGAAGGCTGAGCGCTGAAGAATTGAAGCTTTTGAACTGTGGTGTTGGAGAAGACTCTTGAGAGTCCCTTGGACTTCAAGGAAATCCAATCAGTCCATTCTGAAGGAGATCAGCCCTGGGATTTCTTTGAAGGAATGATGCTAAAGCTGAAACTCTAGTACTTTGGCCACCTCATGCAAAGAGTTGACTCATTGGAAAAGACTCTGATGCTGGGAGGGATTGGGGGCAGGAGGAGAAGGGGACGACTGAGGATGAGATGGCTGGATGGCATCACTGACTCGATGGACATGAGTCTGAGTGAACTCTGGGAGTTGGTGATGGACAGGGAGGCCTGGTGTGCTGCGATTCATGGGGTGACAAAGAGTCAGACATGACTGAGCAACTGATCTGATCTGATCTGATCTGACATTCTTTCCCCTTTTGTCAAAAATAAGGTACCCATAGGTGCATGGGTATTTCTGGGCTTCCTATCTTGTTCCATTGGTCTATATTTCTGTTTTTGTGCCAGTACCATACTGTCTTCATGACTGTAGCTTTGTAGTATAATCTGAAATCCGGAAGATTGATTCCTCCAGCTCCATTCTTCTTTCTCAACACTGCTTTGGCTGTTCAGCATCTTTTGTGTTTCTATATGAATTGTGAATTTTTTTTGTTCTAGTTCTGTGACAAATGGTAATTTGATAGGGATCACATTGAATCTGTAGATGGCATTTGGTAGTACGGTCATTTTCACAATATTGTTCCTTCCTACCCAGGAACATAGAATATCTCTGCGTCTGTTTATGTCATCTTTGATTTCTTTCATTAGTTTCTTATAATTTTCTGTGTACAGTTCTTTTGTCTCCTTAGGTAAGTTTATTCCTAGATGTTTAATTCTTTTTGTTGCAATGGTGTATGGGATTGATTCCTTAATTTCTTTCTGATTTTTTCATTGTTAGCATACAGAAATGCAAGTGATTTCTCTGTATTAAATTTGTATCTTGCAAGTTTGCTAAATTCACTGGTTAGCTCTAGTAATTTTCTGATACTCTCTTTAGGGTTTTCTACATACAGTATCACATCATCTGCACACAGTGAGAGCTTTACTTCTTACTTTCCAATCTGGATTCCTTTTATTTCTTTTTCTTCTCTGATTGCTGTAGCTAGGACTTCCAGAACTATGTTGAATAATAGTCTTGTTCCTGATCTTAGGGGAGATTCTTTCAGTTTTTTCCCCATTGAGAATAATGTTTTCTGAGAGCTTATCATTTATGGCCTTTACTATGTTGAGGTAGGTTTCTTCTTTGCCCATTTTTTGAAGCGTTTTAATCATAAATGGGTGTTGAATTTTGTCAAAGGCTTTTTCTGCATCTGTTGAGACTATCATTTGTTTTTTAATCTTGCAATTTGGCAATATGGTGTATCACATTGATTGATTTGCATATATTGAAGAATCCTTGCATTCCTGGAATAAACCCAACTTGATCATGGTGTATGAGCTTTTTGATGTGTTGCTGAATTCTGTTTGCTAAAATTTTGTTGAGGACTTTTGTATCTATGTTCATCAGTGATACTGGCCTGTAGTTTTCTTTTTCTGTCTTTGTCTGGTTTTGGTATCAGGGTGATGGTGACTTCATAGAATGAATTTGGAAGTGTTCCTTCCTTGGAATTTTTTGAAAGGGTTTTAGAAGGATAGGCATTAGCTCTTCTCTAAAGGTTTGATAGGATTCTCCTGTGAAGCCATCTGGTCCTGGGCTTTTGTTTTTGGGGAGATTTTTGATCACAAATTTAATTTCAGTGCTTATAATTGGGTTGTTCATAATTTCTATTTTTTCCTGATTCAGTCTTGGAAATATCACTTTTAAATTAATATGTTTCTATCCATTAGAAACATTATAATATGTACATTATAATATGTAAATACTTTATAATATATAAATATTAATATGTTTCTATCCATTCCCTTTCAACCATATATGTCTTTAATCTACAAGACCTTGTAGACAGCATTTATTAATAGTTGGGTGATTTTTCATCTGTTGAGTTATTCTATGTCTTTTGATGGAACGTTTACATTAAAAGGAGTTGTTGATAGAGTAGGGCTTCATTTTGCCATTTTTTAACTTGTTTTCTTTCTGTCTTGTGGCTTTTTTTGTTACTCTTTTTCCCTCTTGCTGTCTTTCTTCCTGTTTTGTTGATTTTTTTTTTTTTTTTTTGCAGTTACATGCTTTGATTCCTTTTTCTTTTTTTTTTGTATATCTTCTATAGGTATTCTCTGTAGCTACCATTGGGATAACATCAAACATGGTAATGACAATCCATTTTAAGCTAATGACAAATGGACTTCAAATGAATACAAGTACTCTACACTTTTACTTCTCTAGACACACACTTCATGTATTGATTTCACAAATTACTTCCTTTTATGTTGACATCCATTAACATTTTTATAGTTATAGCCATTTTTCATATATTTGTCTTTGAAGTTCTTTACAAGAATTAAACGTAGTTAATACACCACCAAGACAGTGTTACAAAATTTTGTATTTGTCTGTATATTTACCTTTACCTGCAAGCAGCTTTCATATGTTTTTGTGTTGCTGTTTAGTGCCCTTTCACTCTAACTTAAAGGATTTTCTTTATCATTTCTTGTAAGTAAATCTAATGGTGATGAACTCCCTCAGCTTTTGTTTGAAATTTTTTTCCTTCATTTTTAAAGGATAGTTTTCCCAGACATACTATTCTTGGTTTATAGGGCTTTGTTCTTCCACGGCTTGGAATATATCATGACACTCCCTTCTGGCTTGCAAATCTGCTGAGAAATCCACCCGGAGTCTAATGTTGATACCCTTGTATGTGATCAACACTTTTAGTGGTCTTACTGCTTACACAATTCTTTTTATCTTTCACTTTCTACAATTTAATTATAGCATGTCCCACTGCAGATTTCTTTGAGTATATCTTAGTTGTAGATCATTAAGTTTCTTAAATATGAATGTTCATTCTTTCTTCAGATTTTTGTAATTTTCACCCATTATACAATATCTTTAAATATGTTTTCTGTCTCTTTCTCTCTTTCTTCTCTTTCTAGGACTCCCAAAATATGTATATCATTCCTTTTGATGGTGTCCCATAAGTCCATTAGGCTTTCTTCATTTTTTTTTCTTTTTGTTCCTCTGACTGGATAATTTCCAAATGATGTGTCTTTGAGTTTGCTGACACTTTCTTCGGCTTGATCAAGTCTGCTGTTGAATCCCTCTAGTGAATTTTTCATTTGAGTTATTGTATTCTTAAGCTCCCAAAACTTGTTTTGTTCTTTTCTGTACTATATTTTTGCTAATAATCCTAATAATCTCATTTTGTTTATGCATCATTTTCTTGAGCTCATAGAGCATTTTCATGTTTAATTCTTTGTCAAGCAATTCATATATGTCCATTTCTTTAGGCTCAGTTTCTGGAGAAGTAGTTTGTTCTTTTGGGGGGGTCATGTTTCCCATTTCTTGTGTCTCAAAACTTTGCATTGGCATCTGTGCATTTGGCAAAAACAAAACAAAACAGCCAATTTTTCCAATCTTTATGGACTTGCTTCCTTCAGGGGAAGAGTCTCACCAATCAACCTAACTAGAGATCCTTGGGGCCTGTAAAACTTCTGGGGGCCGGGGTGCATCATCTCTGGGCTTTTACCTATAATTTCTCAATTAGAGTCTTGCCAATTGCTTATTCATGAGCTCTTTATCTCTTGCTCCCTCTGGTGTCTATCTGTGGCACTGCAAGTTATCTGGTTCTACAGCAGTAAGCCACCCACTCTCTCTCGTTCTCAGTAGCCAATGTTCTCAGTCATTCAAAGTGTGCCAAATCTGTGTCAGCACCTCAAGTCAGACAAGACAGATATCAGTCAATCAGGCAACTCTCTGAAAAGCCAGAACACTGAATGTACATTCCATTCTTCTTTTCCCCCCTGAGGAGGAAGTCACGAGATGGCATGCTCTCTTCTGGCACTGTGCTGTGCTGACTTGCGGAAGAAGTTGACATGGGTAAAGTGAAAGTTCTTTTTCCTGTTTCAATGTAACTATTCTCAGCTTTGTACTCACCTGGGGGTACTGCAACCTCTTAACTGGATTCTAGAAATTTCATAACTATATTTTGGTCCATATATAGTTTTTAAATTGGTGTTTCTATAGGGGAGTGAGGGCTAGGATTCCTACTTGACAATCTTGCTGACATCACTCGTGTGTATGTGTGTGAGTGTGTGTGTATTACTCTGACTGGCATTGTTTTAAAATGAATTGTGTATTGCAATACCACCTAGAAAGTATTATAGGTTGAACTGATTCTAAACAGTGTAAGAAAATTTGAATGAACTCCAAACTGGATGTCTCCTTCCCTAATCTCTTCCAGATCCATATTTACTACTGATTACCTAGATTTTCTGTGACTTGAATGACTATCACTGGGTGACTAAAATAACTTGACTTACTAAGGTATAAAGAAACCTCATTTTTATCCTCTCCTTGCATCACCCCTGAAAATACATTCAACCAATCCTTTTTCACTCACTGAAATCTTGTGTAAATCATAAGGCTTTCTCTACCACTTTCAGATATTATCAAATCATCTCAATTTTCAAATAATAAAATACTCCATCCAGCCTAATTTTCAAACTCTAAACTCTAACTCAGTTTATGGCATCACCCCCTCCTCCAGCTCAGGTCTGATACAGGTCAAGGAATCTGCATTGGGTGAGGGGGCCTGGATGATTTCACCCTGTCCCCATTTTCCCAGCTTGCTTTACCACTGATTCCCCTTTCATGATGCTGCCTCTGACTCCGCAGAAATAGAGCAGTGAACAGAAGAGAGGTAAGGGGCAAAACTGTCTTACTTCTGGATTCTGGTATTGTTATTTTTCAGTGGCTAAGTTGTGTCCAGCTTTTTGCGACCCCATGAACTGCAGCATGTCAGGCTCCCCCATCCTTCACTATCTCCTAGAGTTTGCTCAAACTCATGTCCATTGAGTCAATGATGCCATCCAACCATCTCATCCCCTGTCACCCCCTTCTCCTCCTGCCCTCAATTTTTCCTGCATCAGAGTCTTTTCCAATGAGTCGGTTCTTCACATCAGGTGGCCAAAGCATTGGAGCTTTAGCTTCAATCCTTCCAATGAATATTCAGGATTGATTTCGTTTAAGATTGACTGGTTTGATCTGCTTGCTGTCCAAGGGACCCTCAAGAGTCTCCTCCAGCACCACAGATCAAAAGCATAAATTCTTTGGCACCCAACTTTCTTTATGGTCCAACTCTCACAGCTGTATATAACTACTGGAAAAGCCTAGCTTCGACTATATGGATCTTTGTCAGCAAAGTGATGTCTCTGCTTTTTATCATGCTGTCTAGGTTTGTTAACCTGGCGTTGATGGGATGCTTTCTGGACTCTGTGGAGACCCTCCACGATCACTGGGGACCTCCTCAGTTCTCTTGACATGGCCAATGTCTGTATCCATGGGCTGCTTATGATTTCCACCCCCACTCCTGATACATATGGAGAAGCCCCTTCCTTGTTATAATGACTCCACTTTGCCAACAGAATCAAGGCACTACATGGCACAATATTCAAACTCTTCACAATGTTTTCCGAGTCTGCATTCCTTTCCACTCTGCTCACATTCTGCTCACATACCAAAGATGGCTCCTGCCCCAAATATTCTGTATTTTTCACACACTATGTCATTGCACAGATTATTCCTTCCCTTCTACTTCTCCTGACAACCCCTATCCATCTTTTATGTATATGGAAGAGAATCCTCTTCTTCCTGCTTTACAGTATCCTCCCAAAGAGGAGGAAAATGCCCACATCACTCTGGCAGACACCTTTCCGATGGCACTGCACCAAGCCTCATCATTCCTGACTTTCTCAAAACCAGAAGGGGCTGTGGCAGCTGACATGACTATGGTGAGCCTCATGTCCACTGGGCTTCTTTGTTTTTTCTTTTAGTGAATGGAGTTGTCTCAAAAGAGACGTTTCTGATGTCCCTCAAAACAGAAACACCTCTCTCTTCTTTCCCTCCCTTCGCTTATTACAAATTTTTTAATTAAGAGGAACTTTGGTACCACTTGGCTCAATTTTTTGTGTGCAAACCCTAACAGTGAGAACCCTAGAAAGAAAGGGGAATGAGCCAACAAATGGCATTTAGTCAACAAACCAGATCTTGAATCTCTAGTAGAAACCCAACTCAAGTGCTGTCTCTTCTGTGAAGCCTTCTTGACCTTCCCAGCCATGCAGCTACCCTGTCCTTCATGTCCCCAAGGCACTCTGGTGATAGCACATGGTGTAACAACAGTGTTCTGTGTGACGATGCCTTCTGCTCAACTGTGAGCTCAGCTGGATCCCCTGGGTTTCTTTCAGTTTTGTATTTATAGCAAACAAGAGAGTATAGCATATAGATACTGAAAAAAGACATCCATCTAATTATCAGAAGAGCAAACACAGGGCATTGTAAAGAGTCCCGGGGCCAAAAATCACGTGCTTCAAAATTATCTCCAAGATGATCTGCATATATAAGAAGGAAGAAGAAAAGATCTCCTAAGGATATCCAAGATGGTGGGTCTATTCTACAGGAGCAGAACTCGAATTAATCAAACATGTGCATGCTAAGTCGCTTCAGTCGTGTCTGACTCTTTGTGACCCTATGGACTGTAACCCACCAGGCCTCTCTTTCCAAGGGATTCTCCAGGCAAGAATACTGCAGTGGGTTGCCATGACCTCCTCCAGGGGATCTTCTTGACCCAGGGAGCGAACCTGTGTCTCTTACATCTCCTGCAATGGCAGGTGGGTTCTTTACCACTACCGTCACCTGGGAAACCCAATCAAACATGGAGTTAGGAGAAAAAAAGGGAAGAAAAGTGTTCAATAACAGATAGCTGGCGAACACAGGCAGAAGCAGTTGAATTGGACCTGAAAACAGGAGCATTTTTGAAAAACTTCTGTGAGCATGTAGGAGAGGGTTTTCAGCCCCATTTTTCATCAAGGTCATTGTTTTTTCTCCCCAAACATCTCTATTTCTTTGTGTCCAAGTTACTCATTTTCATTGTATTCTATAGCCTTACCATGTCCACTACACATTTATGAACAATAAAAACCAAAGTAATTGGTGATAAGGCATCAACAGTGATGCAGAGACTGAATACAAGTCTAGTTGATTCTGTTTCCACCATCAGCAAACAGGTATGCCTTCAGTAGGCAGATAAATGTATTCACTTTCCAACATGCCACTAAGATTTCTTTGGAATCAAGCAGTTCACTATGTTGAAGTTGGCTTTTTTTTTTCTAGAAACGCTCTAGCCAGCTAACATTGAATTTATGGCTTTGCAGAATTCCCTGAGAATAGGTGAAGTAAAAAATCGTACCCATGTTGTCTACAAATTCCAAGAATAACGTTCCTGTCTATCCATCCATACAGGGGAGTTTACATGCCATAAACATATGGATGAAAACAGTAATTCACTAGCATCACAAGCAGGTTTTTTTTAAGTGTGGGGAAAATACAGTAAATTTCAAAATCTACTAAAAAAAAGTAGGGTAGAATCTTTCTGTTCCATAATTTTGCATCTTATTCCTCATTCATTGTAAAATATATTTGGTATAACTAATTTAAAATGTATTCTTCAGGCTTATACATGGGCAAAAACTATTCCTCTCAAAAGAATAGAGTAAAGCTTTATCAGCGTAGTCATTTTCGAAGAAGGAACATATTTCCCGTATATAAATTTCAGTATTTTCTCATACTCTCATGCCTGTTCAGTTTTCTCATACTGATTGCTAATCCCCATGCATGCCTTTATACACAAACTTTTCAAAGAGAAATTTTTTTAAGGAGAAAGCTTTCAACTAATGTCTTTACCTTTTAGCTATTATGTGTGTTTGACAAGAAATTATAACTGGAGAGACCACCACATAATCAGATATTATCTCTCTATCTGAGCCTTCTCACATAATATTCACCCCTGAAGAGTCTTGTTCTAAGACTCTCACAGATTTTCATGTTAATAATTTTCTGTGCCTGCATACTTGCAAAATTGGACTTCAGTCAAAATTGTTCTTGAAAATACAACTCAAAGATTGGCAAACACCTAAAAAATTAATCATGCTTTCTTTATATTAAAAAAAAATCTTTCTATTGTTCCTAAATCAGAACCATTAAAATAGTGGGCAGCCAATAAATACCATTTGTGGTTAATAATCATATGCATATTCAATGACTCCTGCTGTGCTGAGTTCTGAAAGGTGGGTGTAGCAATTATTTTTTGACCTTGCTCCAGAGAGGAGAAACTGAAGAGGAAGAATATTTATTGAAGTTATCACCTTAAGAGTCTCAGTAGATTCTGGGATGAGATGGGGGGCCCATCATTCCCCAGACACTCCACACCCCAGTCTTTCCTGCTCCTACGTTGGCTGGGGAAGATAACAGCTATTTGGTGATATTAAGTAAAATAATAATAATGCACTCTATTTACAAGGCACTTATCCTCCATTGGCATGCGAGGTGTCTGCCTGGAAGCACAGCAGTGAAACAATTAAACTTTATTGAGCTGTCTAATGTCATCCCCATGTGGATGTTGGCGAATTGTAAGACCTCGCTCAGGGTTCTTTTGTATAAGACTTGAGTTTTCACTATAACCACCGTTGATTCTTTGTGTATCTCTAATTTCTTTCCATAACATCAATAAAAGAGAATATTGAGGGGAGAAAGGTCTCTTCCAAACAGGGTGATTGACTCTCGGCTGTGATTTGCTTAGCAATTGGAGACTTTGTGTACAGTTTCTTCCAACAAAAGGTGAAAAATGCAGAAGCAATGGCTTTAAAAAAAAAAAATATGGAGAGCAGCAGGAAGCCCTCTCTGTCCAATTACAAGGTGATCCCAGTTCATTTTTACGGTTTGTTTCTTTTTTTTTTTTATCACATATGTTTCCAAACACAGTCTTGATGTCCTGTGGGGCTGCTTTTGTAAAAAGCCATAGCTTCTGATTTAAGGAGCTTCAAAAATAGCACTCTGCTTCTTCAGTCTGAAAGAGAGCAGTCAAACAACAGCACATTTATTCTCTTTGAAAAATAGAAAGATGTCAAAAGCAAAGTTCACAGCAAAATTAGGTTGATTTGTTTTGTGCTTCTGTGATTCTGGCTGTGGAAATAAATAGGAATTAAAAAAAAAAACAGTGGTTTGTTTAATAAGCAAAAACTGCTATTAAAATGAATTTTGTGCTCAAAAACTTATGCTGGCAGGAAGAATCATCAATTATACAAGCTCCAGAGGGGAGTGGGGAGACTAAAGCTTGCCTTGTAGCCACAGTCAGCCGTTTTCCCCCTAGTCAGCATACAATTCGGGCACCACATTCAGAAGAAGGACAACCTCATTACTTTGATACAAATGATCGGTGGCTCTCAGAGATCCTCTGTGTTGGTTGTGACAGATGCTAAGCAAGAATCCTGCCATTAAAGCTTCCACCATAAAAGCGGCTTTGGCTAGTAGTGACAAAAGGGTGGGTCTGATTTGGAAAACTTTCAGGAAATGCCCCGGGGAGATTCTCTAGGAAGAAGCCACCGAAGTTCTAATCGAGAGCATCCGTGGCACAGGCTCCCTTTCCTGCACAGCGAGACTTGACACCCTGCAGCCCAGCGCTGACAGTTCTGCCGCCCAGCCTCACCTGTTTCTCGGGATGGAGCATCGGCTTTTTAACAGGGTCCTGCACCACCCCGTGCTTTTCTTTTTATTTGTATCCATAAGGTCAAGAGTGAAAACTGGATCGGCTCTCAGCTCCAAGAAAGCAGCCATAGGATTCCTTCTTCCAGAGCTGCAACTGATGGAAAGTTTCACAATTTTTGAAGCGATAAGGGTCTCAAATCAGTTCTGGGAACTAGTTGGGAAGCATCATTTCCATTTGCAAGTAAAACAGGCTACACTATTTCGAACCAGACTATTGTATACTGACTGGCTTCCCAGGTGGCTCAGATGGTAAAGAATCCACCAACAATGCAGAAGACCCAGGTTCAATCCCTGGGTCAGGAAGATCCCCTAGAGAAGGAATTGGCTACTCGTTTCAGTATTCTTGCCTGGAGAATTCCATGGACAGAGGAGCCTGGCCAGCTACAGTCCATGGGATCGCAAGAGTCAGATACAACTTGGCCACTACACAACAATTGTATACTGACTGAGATTTTGGTGTTTGTCTTTGATTTTCTTTGTGACTATTCCCAATGAGAGTGAATGGGAAGGGAAGCCTACGCCAAGAATTCTGAATTTTCCAGGTTAGAGCTTTGTTCTAATGTGATGGTACTATCAGTCATGTGGACCAAACAAAATTTTTGAACTTCTTTCTATTCCTGTTTTTTTCCCATGAATATTAAGTTGGCCAAAAGATCTAGGGGAAAAAAAACGTGCACTCTGCATCAATATGATGTTTTTCCAGGAGCATAAATACTTCTGGAAGTACTGGTTATATCTTCATTTGTCTCAAGTACATGAAGCTGCCGCATACTGTAAGGCCAGAGCACATGCTATTTCTTCTGACTGGAACATTCTTCCATTCTTAGCTTTATCCAGTTAGCTTCTGCTCTCTCTGCAGTTTCTAGCCCAGTAATCACTTCTTTAGGGTTGTCTTATCTGATGGCTCCTTATCACATGCTCTCTAAGCAAGACATCACCTTGTTACCACCTACACAGGTATAATTTTACACCATTTGAGTTAGTCATTCTTTGATTAATGTCTTAAACAATAAACACAGACTAGAATGCAACAGACACCTGTATGCTGCACACGTGGCCAATTTTCAATGTGTGTAAAGATACAGAAATCAGTAAATCCACATATAATTTAAAGACTAGTTTTTAACTAAGAGTTTCAGTCCTCTATCTTACCTCTCATCAATATACAAGTTAAAGAAAAGGGCAAAACTAACTCTCCTGTGTTTTCTTTCTTTATTCCCAATTCATCATAAACTCTCCAAACAAACATTGAAATGGTCACTACCAACAAAGAGTAGAAAAATAGGATCCTCAGACTGGAGGCAAGATATAGTGGAGGAAAGAGATGAAAAGTGAATACCAGTAGTCAGGTCAATGCAATATAATCAAACAAAACTACCAATATTTGAAATCTTGGCTTTTGATAGCATAGAATAGAAGAAAACTTAGGGTTTTTTTCCCCTTATCTCTAGGTCTCCTCTTTAGATAAGAACATAGATAATCTAGAGCCCTTTGATTTATTTTCCAGATAGATAGACATATAAGATAATACAAAGTACGTAGGTAATCTTAAAGATAAGTTGTCAATATTTTTATATAATTTATTCACTTTTTGTCCAAATATAGTGGATGGTGCATGGATTTTCAAGTATTATGACCATGTCCTCTAATAGCTGCCACTTTATTTTCTCTCAGCTTAAATGATCCATTTTATTTTACCATACAGTCCATCTTTAGGCACACTGATGTCTGATATCCCCACCATCTACTTATCTGGGGCCAACAAATTACTTTTCTGAGAATGATTCTTGGCCTTACTGTTATGAGGCTGGAGACAGATGGAGAACCATTAGCTTGCTGGTGAGATGGGCAGTATCCCATAGACCACTCTGGTGGTCTACATGGAACCTGTGCAGCTTCCCAAGGAGCTAAGATGATAACAGACCTGTTCTGATATTGGAGATGCAAACCGCAAAGTACTGTAGGGGCTTACCAGAGCTCCAGGACGCAAAAGGTTTTCCATGAGAAGCAAACCCATTCCATTTGTGGCTTTTGCTAGTTTTGCACTATCAAGAAATGTATTTTTAAAAAACCTTTTCTGTAAAGCTAGCAAAAGCCACAAATTCGATACCTTTGGTTTACATGCAAAACGTGATGCCCAATTCACGTTAGACTTTGTACTGCATTAGCTAATGTAATAGAACTTTCTCCAAGAAGTTCCCAGGTCAACCAGTTTAACCTTCGCATTGCAAATACACTTGGACTTGAGATCTCAGCAAAACATTTGCAAAGTGCTGAATGGTCATGTAATTGTTGATTTAAAACTTAAAATATTTAAAGGTTGTATTGCCCCCATCTCAACACTCTTAATAAGCTCTCATGAAACTCATGGTCCAAAATCGACAGTTGGTTCCATTAGTATCACAGAGACAAGTTCATATCATAGGAACAGGAAATAATTTCAGGTTAGAATCACTTGCTCAGCTGTGACATGATAAAAAGCAAACAGAACAAAGGAGCTCCAAGAAGAAAATTTATTCCTGGAAATGGTTAAAAGGCTTTAAATTAGAGTGAGGGGGCAAGTTGTAAATCTCACTTTTACGAAAATCTCCAACAGATTTCGTAAGCTATTCTCTAACACACATTAGATTCTGAAATCTCCGTGAATGTTGATCCTCACTATTGTTCTACAGTCTATTTTATTGTCTACAAATTAGGTTCCGTTGGATTTTCCAGGCTCTTATTGCCTTCTTTTCTGTGGAGACTGATGCTGAGATGAGTCAAATGATCATAGCGCTCCACTCTGCCGCTTGGGGTGACTACTCTTTTAGGGTAAGTAGAAATATTCCCATCATATTATATATAATCTATGATGTCAAAGTTGGATTATTTGGTGTTCAGGTTTCAGGTATTATTTTTAGGAACACAACATAATTAGGAATGTATAAGAAACATCTGAGAATCTACTGGTCTTTCCTTATTAACCCTGTTACTTGTGAGTCTGATTTAAAAAAAAAAAAAACTTAGAGTAATAGTAGAAGACTTTTTAAAATATGTCTCCATTATCTCCCAACCTATCATTAAGCTTTGGATTCACAGAAGCAAAATGGCCTTAGATGATGAAGATACAGATTATGGACTGAGGGCTACATAATTAAACATGTAAGATATCAAGGTAAAGTACCAGAATACATAAAGAGGATAATTTCTTTAGTCAGCAAATGGGCAATAACAGGAAAAGAATTTTTGTCTTGGGATAGCGAGCAGTTGTATAAACATATGATGCAAAGGCTTTTTCAAATAGACATAACATTGCCATATGTTCCATCTGAAAACTGCAGAGGGACTTGGGAAAATCAGAATGATTTAAGATCGCCTATACACATCTCTGCCACCATTTGGTTAGCTGAGCCCAAGCAGCTAAAAGTAAGAAGCGTAGTTAAATAGGGACATGTTGAGAGACCATAGTGTGCCCCAGAGATCTTTGTGTTAAGATAAAGAAAGCCATCAAACATCACCGACAAACTGCTGCTTCCCTTAAGATATGATGAAACGTGTGTACTACCTCTGGTCTCTCAGCTCTACAAAGTTCATGGAATGCTTTCCTCCAGATTCAGGCAGGAGCTGCTAAACATGGCAAGAGGGGTTTAAGACTCTGGGGAGATATGGATTTGCCCTTCTTCAGTACTTAGCTATGAGAAAGAGACAAAGCTGCCAGGTGTCAAAAGACCAGTACAGTGAATAGATCAGTCCACACAAAGAGAAAGCAGCCCACCAAGCAGGCACCATGGAAACAGCAGCGCCTCAATGCCAAGGACAGGCTGTGTCTGCACAGTATCAAATCAACCTATCGAAGGGTGAAAAATTCAACATGCACAAATGTTTTGTCTACATCACCTAACCCGTGTGTTTACTTTCTCTTTGTAACTTGAGTGGACAACAGTTTTGGTATCATGTCAGTAATTGGCACATGAAGACAAGTCATTGCATCAGTGATATAGACCCCCACTCTTCATTTCATAAACTGAAGGGGGGTGGAAATCAGATTGATGTAAGGAGTAAATGATATTAGCAGCAGCATGGATTCCAATGGCCAGTCTGCTCCATACAGCTGGCTTCATGAATCTTGGCAAGGTCCAACTCAGTAAGATGACCAGCAGTGATCCTTCTGAAAATTGCTTTTCATCCATTTAGAGGATCAGATCCTTCTTAATACACAGATATGTTTATTGTCCAATTCTTTAATAAAGAGGATAAGATAGGGACTTCTCCTGGCCAGAATTAATCAGGTTGCCCCTAAAACTTCATTTAACCTGGTGATTACTTAAACATGCAGCTCAATTTGCCTCTTCTGCTATCTAAAGAGTCTTTTCTCAAAAATAAAAACAAAGTCTATATCATCCGAAACTACCCAACCATAAGAACATAAATAATACTATAATGAATCAAACCAAGCTGCTCAAAATTAGGTCCCTGATATAGTCACTCATATATGCATGCATTTTCTTATTATTTTATTCTGCATGGCATTTGATAGACTCTCCATTTGAAGTCTTTCTTCAGTTATGGAAATCCTTAGAACGATTTCTTCCTGTATTGACTTTCCTTTACAATCCCAATTCTAGTTCTCCTGCAAGTCCTCCCCAATGAATGGTCAAACCTCCAGCTCTCCCATCCATAGTCCTGAAATTTTATATCTTCCAACTTATAATGTCATTGGGCTATGTTCATAGAGAATACCTCCCCTCACTTATACTCACTGATTCATCATTGGTGTACCCAGTATTGCTCCTCAGCCCACTTAATGAATTTTTTATTTCAACAATCACGTTTTTCATTTCCAAGAAGTTGTAACTGCCAGATCTTGTTTCCTAAGTACCTCTTATAGTTTAATAATCTCCTGTTCATATATCATGTTTGCAAAAAGCTCCTTTATCTCTCTGGTGAAATTAAATATTCTTAAAGCCATTTTTGAATTGTTTATATTCACATTCTTTGGGTCTAAAATGTTTCTGTTTGTAGTATTAGTAAGTGTTTCTCTTCCACTGTGTTGTCCGTCCTCAGATTTTGGGTAATTCTTCATTGTCTTAGTTTTTGGTTTCCTCAAAAGAGAGCCTGAGAAAGTGGTGCAAGTAGTTTATTTAAAAGGAATCTTAAGAAGCATAGGCCAAGGAGTGATAAGGGTGATCTAGGTAAGCAGGAAAAGCCAAATATAAGGGAGCAATCAGAGACTGCTCAATTCACACAGGACCTCTGAGAAGCATGTCGAACACTCTCAGAACTGTCTGCAAAAGGATTTCCATCCCCATTAGCTGAGTGCTGCCCCTCAGAGTGTTTACTCCCTCCTACTTTTGGACTGTGTTTGCCTCTGGACCAAAGAAGTTCCCTTGGTTTTAGGGACAGGCCTGGGATGCAAAGCAGAGAAGACAAGCCCTTAAGGTTAGACTGTTCGGTGTGTGTCCAGACATGCATGAAACTCTACAAGGCTGATGCAGCCGAAAGTAAGAGGTGGCATCAAGGTTCTGCTGCGTGTACTTGTACGTGGAAGCGGTCTCCAGTATGTATTCTGGGTTGTGATAGTTCCTGACAGAGTAAACTTTCTGCAGAAGTAACCTGACATAGTAACCTTGAGCAGTGACATCAACCCCAGGACTTTAGCCTCAATATCTGACTGGGCCGGGAAGTAAGAGCTGCCCATCGACTGCCATCTTTCTGGAGTGCCTCTTTTTTCTTTAGTCCACAGATAGTTCTTATTCCTACTTTTAGGAATAAGTATAAATAGCTTATTTTAAAGTGTTTTCTATAACAGCTTCCAAGAGAAAAATGTATACACCTGTGCTCATTTATCTACCTAATGTGTAAACTAGTCTCTTCTGTTACTTGTCTTAAAGCATCACTTAAAGCAAGATTAAAAAGCTTCCCCTATTTCCAGTAGCCCTAGATTTAGAGCATACATCCACACTGTGTGCATGCTAAGTTGCTTCAGTCATGTCTGACTCTTTGCAGTGCTGTGTACCACAGCCCGCCAAGCTCCTGCGTCCATGGGACTTTCCAGGCAAGAATACTGACGTGCGTTGCCATGCATTCCTCCAGCATCTTCCCAACCCAGGGATCAAACCTATGTCTCTTATGTCTCCTGCACTGGCAGGCAGGTTCTTTACCACTAGTGCCACCTGGAAAGCCCATACATCCATACAACACTCATTTCTACGGGCTTCACCAACTTTGACCTCTCTGCTTTCATTTCACTTGAATTCAAAGTGTTAATTATTGGCATTTCTCCTCTTATCCTCTGAAAAAGATCACAAGGACTGGTTAAGGTCAGTCCATTTGAAACAGTCCAAACCCAGCACCTTAGAAAACTTCATCTAGTAAATATTTTATGTCATTGCTCTTTTTCCATTACATAGATTGTTGTTTTTCAGTCACTCAGTCATGTCTGACTCTTTGCAACCCCATGGACTGCAGCACGCCAGGCTTCCCTGTCCTTCACCATCTCCCGGAGTCTGCTCAAACTCATGTCCATTGAGTCGGTGATGCCATCCAGCCATCTTATCCTCTGTCATCCCCTTTTCCTCCTGCCTCCTATCTTTCCCAGCATCAGAGTCTTACATTACATGATTACTTTGAGTCATTATCATGTAACAGTTTTCTAGGGCTGTCATAACAAAGTACCATAGGCTCCGCAGCTTGAACATTAGAAATTTATTTTGTAACAGTTCTGGAGATGGGAAGCCCAAGGTCAGGATGGGCAGGCTGGGTTTCTTCTGAAACCTCTCCTTGGCTTGCAGTGGCCGTCTTCTTGCTGTGTCCACACACAATCTCCCTTCTATACCTGTATGTCTAATTTCCTCTTCCTATAAGGATACCAGTCAGGTTGGATTAAGGCCCACCCTAATGAGCACATTTTAACTTAATTACCTCTTGGAAAACCCTGTCTTAGGATATAATCCCTTTCCAATGTTTTAGGGGCTCAGATTTCAACATATGAATTGGGAGTATCACAGTTCAGCCCCACAACATGTCTGTTAAGAAAGATTTTACTTCGTTATTCAAGTGCAGTGAAACCCTTCCAGGCCCTTACATGTTAAACAGGAGGAGTTACCTTTGCTGCAGACTTTAAAATCATACTTTTTTTTTTTTCTCCAAGTCTTACTAGAAAAACATTTCTCCTGCTAGTAATAACTGAGTGGACAGAAAGGAACATAAGATCATATAATAAACTGAGAGGATATAGCCTTTAGGTCAAAATCTAAACACAGCAAAACCTCCTTAATATGGAATAATATTCTGCAATGTATGTGAGAAGATAAACCAAATTCTAGAATAGTTTCAATTAATTTATTTTAAAACTAATATGTACATATCATTTAAAAACTAATCAAACAGTTTAAAGGGATCTAGAATGTAAAGAAAGTCTTCCTTCCACTCTATCCTCAGTTCCCAGCTGTCCTTCCCAGAGGCAACCACTCTTGTCTGTTTCTTAATTATCACTCTAGAGATATTCTATGAGAATGCGAACATGTATATTAATGCGCCTTTTGCTTTGTACAGTTGAGATATACTTTGTATATATTTTGGCTTTCTTCTGCTCTCCAGCAGCCAAAAAGGTCTTCTTGTTTTCATACCTAGCCTTTAGTTGTTGATTAACAAGTCTCAACCTTTCCTTAGTTTTTTCCTAAAGCACCAATTTCCTCTAGCAATAGCCATCTGATTTCATTGTTCATAGGATCATTTGCCCCGTATTTACTAAATGTTGATACATTGCACCCACTAGCGCATTTCTTTTCATTAGTACACCACCTTAGTTGGTGACTAATGAAAATGTTAAGACTTTCACTGCTACCTTTTGCAGGATCAGGCTAGCCCTGATCTACTTATTAGCAATGTGAGGTCCTGTTGCCAGTTGACTGGAGGGTGATCCATCTCCTAGTTTCCTCTCTCAGCCTGTACTTTCTCAGACCACCCCATACTTGGCACCAACTGTGGCAGATTGTATTGCCAAGAAAACAGATTCCAGATGGAGGTTAGCATGAAGAAAGATTATTTGAGAATGTTCTCAATATCAACATATGTGAAAGAAAAGAAGGAAGCAGGATTGTACAAAGGGAGAGAATGAACTGCAATGCAGTCTCAGTGAAAGGCTTCATCTGAGTCCACAGAGAACTCTGTAGGTTGCCTGGTCCTTCTGAATTGTCCCATGTTAGCAGCTGCGCTTATACCCTCAAATAAAACAGTTACTGGATATAGGCTACTTCTGGAAAAGGCATGTGAACTTAGACAAGGCAGTTCTCTTCTCCCAAGTATAATTCCTAGAGAAGGTGACAGCTGAGAGCCATCAGTCAGGAGATTTCCCAGAGGGAGGAATAAGTCCATTCCTGAAGGAGGACCTGGGAAATACCATCACAGCATCCATGATACAAGTGCAGAAAAAGATATACATACTCACCAATAATCAGACAAATACAAATGTAAACAATCAATTACCTCTTACAGCCACACAGGGGCTTTCCTGGTGGCTCAGACAGTAAAGAATCTGCCTGCCATTCAGGAGACCCGGGTTCAATCCCTGGGTCAAGAGGATCCCCTGGAGAAGGGCATGAAAACCCACTCCAGTATTCTTGCCTAGAGAATCTCCCATAGACAGAGGAGCCTGGCAATCTATAGTCTATGGGGTTGCAAAGAGTTGGGCACAACTAAGCAATTAATACTTTCACTTTTCTACAGCCATCAGATTGGCAGAGATGTAGGCAAACAGGAACCGCTGTATATTGCTGGTAGAAATATAAATAAGAATAGATTTTATGCAAACAATTTTTCATACTTAACAAATTTAAGTAAATGTATACCTCATGACACAGCAATCCCATAAAAACTCTCACACAGGTCTGTGAAGTTACATCAACAAGGATACTCACCTCAGTGTTGTTTGATGTAACAGAAAGTGAAGTGAAGTGGAAGTCACCCAGTCGTGTCCAACTCTCTGAGACCCCATGGACTGTAGTCCATGGAATTCTCCAGGCCACAATATTGGAGTGGGTAGCTGTTCCCTTCTCCAGGTGATCTTCCCAGCCCAGGGATTGAACCTAGGTCTCCCACATTGCAGGTGGATTCTTTACCATCTGAGCCACCAGGGAAGCCCATAGTAATAGAGACTACCAATAGACTCGGTCTGTGTTAATAGAGAGAATCATAAGCAAAATATGGTGGTTGCAACTATAGAATTCTATGAAATATCTGGAAGCAACAAACTAGATATACATACAGAAACCCAAAAAGATGTAAAAAAAGAAAAAAATAGTAACAAAGAATTGAGTGAAAAATATTTAAAAGGGCAAAGTCTCTAACACCATTTATGTAAATGAAAACACAAATCACAGCATGTATTTTATATTATGCATATTCACACATTCAAAGGTATATATCAAATATATTAGAGTCAGCGCTTACAGCAAAGAGGGGGACGGGAAGGGAATCAAATAAAGAAACAAAGGTCAAAAATAGTAAACAAAGAGCAGTCTTGCATGAACCTTTTGTACCTAAGATCCAAAATGAGAACAATAGTAAATATAGTAAATTATTTGGTGCAAGTTTTAAGTTCAAAATCCAACAAGAAGAAAACTAAGTTGATTAGTAGGGTGTTCCTAGAAAAATTCTCTCCAGTTGGAAAGATACTTCACAAGGCTTTATACTTAGAATGACACAGCTTCCATCCTACTTAGACACTCATGGATAGTCCCAGTTCCTAGAATATAGCAAGCTTTCCACAGACGCTGAGTGAAAAAATAAAATGAATAAATATGTAAAGGAATGAATGGAGTGAACAAGCATGTATTTGAATGAAAAATTAGATGACGACAAGAGAGTGGCAAAAGGTGTGAGATTAAACCATGTTCTGGAAGAAAAACTAACCAACAATCCTGAAGTTGAAAGTAGACTTTTCTTTGAAAAGGACATAGTAGAAATACATTAGGACTCTTCAGGAAGAAAACTTCTATCTGGTCATCCCAGCTCTTCTATTTATGAGATGGCCACAGCCTGGACCTCAGACAGACACCAATGAAAGCTGGAGACAAAAGGTTATTATTTGCCTCTTAACTGATTCTATTAATAGAGTTCTTTATCTTTAATTATTTTCTAGAAGTACAAAAAGAACATGAGCACCCCACTCCTTTCAATCCTCATGGCAACAAGGAAAAGAGGAAGAGACTTTGCTACTTCATGACACACTTTCTCATGAGACCACAAGGCTCCATTAGATTCTTTTGTGTTCCATGAATCATCTCTAATTCACTCACTCCAATTCCCTCCACCTTCCATGCTTTCCAACACAAACCACTTACGGTGTTGATCCCCTATTAACTAGCCCAGCCTTCATAGCTCCCAAGAACTGTCAACTGGAAAGAGTGTATTAAAACCAACCAGCCAGCCTCATAAGAAATAAGCAGGAACTGGAAATAGAAATTGCTGTTGCCTCTTCAAGGACCGAGCCAAACAGGGCTTCTCCTGAAAATGCCCAAGAGCTCCCTAAGGGTAGTACTTGGCCCTCTTCTGGGCTTCCCTGATGGCTCAGATGGTAAAGAATCTACCTGCAATGCAGGAGACCAGGGTTTGATCCCTGGGTCAGGAAGATCCCCTAGAGAAGGAAATGGCAACCCACTCCAGTATTCTTGCCTGGAGAATCCATGGGCAGAGGAGCATGGTGGGCTATAGTCCATTATGGGGGTGCAAAGAGTCAGACATGACAAAGGGCCTAACACTCTAATCTGGTCTCTCTGCCTCTCCTAATGGACTGCTTGGTCTCCAAGATAATCCACTGGGATATGGGAGGAAAATACTAGATCTTCTTTTTACATTTAGTTTATCTCTTTTTCAAAATTATATATTTGTGTATTTTTAAATTTTATGTGCTAATTACTATTATACAGACACATAACATAAACAAATAAATATATATGTATTTGAGCATATATGATATCAAACACTTGTACTAATGGGACAAGATCCTAAAGATCTGAAACTTGTGCCCTTGGTCTCGCAGTTTTGGGTGGAGCCTAGTCCTGTTCCTCCATCCAGGTGTCCAGGGACCATCTGACTTGCTGCTAGCTCCATTCTTTAGCATTTTATTGTTTGTCTTTGCTTTCATTCTAGACCAAATTCCTATAAAGTCCTTCATTGGGCCCATGGACAATTCTGTTATTAAGTTGTTGCCTCTTTACAAGACTAAAAGGCTTTCAACTCTCAGTGTTCTTTCTGCACCTGCAAAAGACCTACCAGGGCTCCCTTGGATCTTGGCCTCTGATCACCAGCTGTGGCTTGGTGCACAGGGTGGGCAAGTCTGCTAGGGAGCACAGATTTGCTCTTGGTTTCTGTGCTCCTACTAACTTCCCCTAAATCCTCCACCCATTTTATCAATCCATTCATTGCTTTCAATATGCTGAAGGGAATGTTCCTTCTTCTATTCTACAAGTTCTCTCCTTTAGAGCATTTATAGATGCAAACATCTTTAAAATGATGTATCATAGGCTAGACATCAAATTGTCTTCTGCTTGATAGCATAAATAGAATCCAAGTAGAATACTGATGTTCATACATAATAAGGTAGATTCTATTTCTAATAAGGAAAGGAGGAAAGGGAAAGAAAATCTAAAAATATACAGACCGATAAAAATCAGGACCAACTATTACAGACGGAATCAAAGTGCTGAAAAATAAGTGCTAGTATGGGCAAGAAACTTGAGAATCTGAATGTGGTGCCAAACCTATAATAGATGTTCAATAAATATTGATTATTCTGGATTGAACATTATTCATTCAAAACTGAAAATGGCCTTTTGCTTTATACATTACTTATGACTGTGTTTTCATTTAAAATAAAAGATCTATGAATGTGTCTCCTATGATTTTCTCATAATTAGCCACGGTGCATGCTCTGTCGCTCAGTCGTGTCTGACTCTTTTCAACCCCTTGGACTGCAGCAGCCAGGCTCCTGTGTCCATGGAATTTTCCTGGCAAGAATACTGGAATGGGTTGCCATTTCCTACTCCAGAATTAGCCATGGAGCACATAACAAAATAAGATGAGTTGAACATCTCTGACCTGAGCAGTGAGAACTAAATTTTCGAAAGATATAGAAGCACTGCTGCTGCTGCTGCTAATTCGCTTCAGTCGTGTCCAACTCTGTGCGACCCCGTAGACAGCAGCCCACCAGGCTCCCCCGTCCCTGGGATTCTCCAGGCAAGAACACTGGAGTGGGTTGCCATTGCCTTCTCCAATGCATGAAAGTGAAAAGTCAAAGTGAAGTTGCTCAGTCGTGTCCTACTTTTAGCGACCTCATGGACTGCAGCCCACCAGGCTCCTCCATCCATGGGATTTTCCAGGCAAGAGTACTGGAGTGGGTGCCATTGCCTTCTCCGATAGAAACACTATACATATATATATTATATGTGTGTGTGCATGTGTGACTTGTAATAACATTTTGTTTATTGTCAAAACTGGGACATGTTTTACAGTAAAAGGATATCACACATCAATTAATAAATACAGTTGGGTAATATGATGGGATTGTCCCAGGCAAACCAGACATCCATGGTCATTCTACAGCCTACCAAACTGAAGACAGCATTGACTGGACAGCAAACATAGGTAGTGAATGATTTCTGGCTGCATGATTTGTTGTCATCCAGTCAATTATATGACTCAGGACTTAGATATTAGTTAAAAAAAAAATGGAAAGAGAAATTGGAAAATTGTCAAAATTAAATCTACCATAACATTTTTGTTGACCTATAATCAGAATTGGGTTCTAATGGATTTCTTTTTCTCCGAGTCAGCCACACATTTCATGCCTACCTCTACTACTAAATATTATAATTTATAATATCAGTCCTTATTTTCATAAGCTCTTGGCAGCTTTAGCTTTTACATTTCAAACTGCTGAATTTCATCTGTTTTCTGACACCAAATTCCTGCCTCTGCTCCACCCCAGTTTCTCTCCTTCCCCTAAGATAGCCTCTTTTTCTTCCATCTGTTCCTTCTCTGCTCACATTTTATATTCCCACTGGGAAGTCTGATTGGCTCTCCTAGCTTCAATTGCCATCTAGTTATAGCTGACTCTTAAATCTTCACCTCCTGTCCAGACCACTCTCTTTTCCTGAGTTCCAGACCTATGTAACTAATGCTACTAGACTTCACTACTTCAGTGTCTCCCAAGAACCCCCGAGAATTAAATAACATTTAACACTTTCAAATCTGTATTCAACATCTCAGTCATGCCCCCCAGCTACTCCTCCTTCAGGGTTCCTTATCTCCATAAATGGCATCACCATTAAACCAGGAACCCATGGTTCCCCCTCAACTCCTTACTCTTATACTCTGCATGTTCATTGGGTCACCAGGTCCTGTCAATTCTATCTCTCAAATATTCTTTGCTCTCCAACCTCACTGTGACCAGTCTTGACTAAACTTGCACCATCATCCAGCCCCTTATCTAGTCAAACTTCCTCCAAACCTGCCTTTCTCTCATCCCTTTTTATATTGCAGTAAGAGTGACTTTTCGTACTGTTCACGGGGTCCTCATGGAGTTCACAAGGAGATCAAACCAGTCAATCCTAAAGGAAACCAGACTTGAATATTCATTGGAAGGACTGATGCTGAAGCTGAAACTCAAATACTTTGGCCACCTGATGCAAAGAACTGACTCCTTAGAAAAGATCCTGATGCTGGGAAAGATTGAAGGCAGGAGGAGAAGGGGACTACAGAAGATGAGATGGTTGGATGGCATCACCGACTCAATGGATTTAAGTTTGAGCAAGCTCTGGGAGTTGGTGATGGACAGGGAAGCCTGGCACACTGCAGTCCATGGGGTCACAAAGAGTTGGACACAACTGAGTGACTGAACTGAAGAGTGACTTTCAACTGTGCATATCTGATCAGTTTTCTTTCTTGCTCCAAACTGTTTCCTGGCTCATAATGCAGTTTGAACAACATGACTTAACACATCCCTCCTCCATCTGGCCTTGCCTCCCTCTCCACACTCCTCTCATTCCTTCTCCTGTCTGTACTCCAGACTAGTGTTTCCAACACAGTCAGGTTCTCACTTCCTTCTGAGCTTTAACACATCCTGTTGCCACCACTGGGTCATTTCCTGCTTCATCTACTTATTCCTACTCCTACCAGCTCAAATATCATTTCCTCAAGGGGCCAGTTGTCTGATCCTGAAACTATATTCACTTTCTTACTATGGATTCCTGTAACGTGTTTTCTTTGTTTTAGGTTGAAACACATGAAATTGCCTTGTAACTTAATAACAGCAAAATAAAAGAAGTTGAAGATAATACTTGTATCTGCTAAACTGTAAATTCCTTGAGAGTAGGAACCTGGCCTATCTCATACATTGTCTTATACAGTTCCTAGCACACAGTAAATATTCAATGGATATTTGTTGAGTGAATGAATGAATGAAGTAAACTTTCTAGAAATGGGTCATCATTTTGACTTAATTTGAAGAATACTGATCATTATTTTTTTCTGTTGTACAAGTGCTCATCCACTCTGCTTAGTTTGATCAAATTTTAATAAATATCTTCTGAGTTTTTTAGCAGAGTACAGTTATGTGAACTGGTAAGCAGCCTCTTGCTCTAAAGAGCACAAAACTGAAGTAATTTTATAATGATCATCACTCTTCATAAGAGTGAAAGAAGGCAAGGAATCCGGGGAAAACTGGACTCAAAAACTCTTATATCCTCTAAAATTGTTTAACCCCTATAGGAAGTTCTATAGTGACACCTTGGAAAATGTGACTCCTGAGGTTTTAATTTGAAAAGGAACTTAAGAATGGGATAATTTCAGTAAGTATCATTCAAAAGGCCTATCACTTTGAATATTGGATAGCCTCTCAAAAGATGAATATGGGCACGCTAAGCACTTTGCTAATTCCCATTAACTACAGCAATCCTTAGTGAATTGCTGCATTAATGAGGAAGTCATTGCCTATACAGTGTCTGCAAACAGAGGCATACATCTTTGCTTCAGTTCTTCTGACAAGTGTAGCTCCGCTTTAATTATTTATGATCATACACCACAGCATAGGAGAGCTCACGAATATTTTATATGAGTAATGAAGTTTTAGTAATAAGATTCTTCACTCCATCTTGTTGCTATTAAAGCTTACAGAGGAGCAGGGTGAGAATTTAAGGTTTTTTGTGGATTAGTGAACTGGGAATTTGCAGGATTCCCTGGGATAGAGTTCTAAATAATACAATGAAAATAAATATCTACAAGTACAATTCTTATTTTTTTCAAGCTCTCTAATAGCCCTCAGAAGACCCTCAATGAACCACAAGGAAGATGATAAGAAATGAAACAGCCAATGATAACAATAGTTATGATAATAATACTGTTTATATAAGTCTTTACGGATATGTCTACACAAACATGTGAGATGGATGTTGAAACAGTTTCTAAGTAATTTAGAACAAACGATTTACAAGTGTGAGCAAAGGGAGACTAGAAAGGAGAGAGTTCATGTGGTCAGAATCCCCCATCTTAAATTGCTCAAACTTGCTGAATGAGTTCTCATATCTTTCCTTAAAAATTCCAACTCTATTATTTAATCAGAATTCTGCACATAACTAACTGTTAACTATGGTCAACTTCAATCTCTCTGAGAACAAATCTCTTTATGTTCCGGTTTAGACTATTTGCAACATCTTTTCCAACCATGATGCCTCTGGTTCTACAACTTTCATGATCATAGACCTATTGTCACTTATTCTTTCAATAATAGGTTATGGAGCAGCCATTTATACAGCAGGTCCTCTAATAAGGACCAAGAAGTTCATCCAGGAAGGTGTCTAATCCCAATATTAGGCTATTGACCACAAAGCCCCTCATCACCTCCAATCTTCAGAAGACCTCTGCACTCAAACACAAACACACACACAACCACTCCTATTTGCTCTGCTTGTCATTCATTTTAATCGGAATCACAGAGAAATATGAAGAGATTTATAGGGTATTGTCAGAAGCACGAAGTACAAGGTGCACTCCTCCCTTCTTCCTCAATCTTTACACAGAGCCCTAAAACCTCGACCCTCAGAATAACAATATTCCAGGCCTGAAGGCAGCCTCTTGGACTCACTCATCTAAATAAAGAGCATCTGAGAGCAGAGAGGCTTCTGTTATTCAACAACTAGAACAGAATCCACCAGTCAAGTCTACAAGCCCTCCATACCCATGCATTGCTCGCCAACCCTGAAGAATGAAAGGTGAACCAAAGACTCCATAGGGTAATAAGATGGTGTGGAATGGCTACATTAAGTAACCTTCAGGAGCTAGTAAGGGTGGCCACTTTGAACTGCTCAAATAAAAGAACAAATAGCAATTCATCTTGGGCAATAAAGTGAATGGAAAATACAGAGTAGGAAAAAAGACATTGTAAATTACTAGATCTGCCAGATTGAGTTTTTTAGTTATATCACAGCCTAGACAACCAAACTCAGAGAAAAAAGGGAGAAAGGAAAACTGATGTGAGAAAAATTCACTGCCTTAAGAATATGAATTCAGTCCTTATATGGCTCTCGAGCATAATTTTGATAAGTAATTTTATGTTTATGAAAAGGTATTATTATCTTTTCCTAGCAAATTGTATGTAAGGGTCCTTGCTCTTGCATTTAAGGGGTTTTAGGGCTTGAGTCCCCCTTTGTGTATTACTGCCTTGTCATGGTGAAGGAGCTTGTATAACTCAGCGAAGCTATGAGCCATGCTGTACCGGGCCACTCAAGAATGGATAGGTCATAGTGGAGAGTTCTGACAAAATGTGGTCCACTGGAGGAGCGAATGGCAAACCATTCCACTATTCTTGCTGTGAGAACACTTTGAACAGTATAAAAAGGCAAAAAGATATGACACCGAAAGATGAACCCCTCCAGATTGTAGGGTGTCCAGTATGCTACTGGGGAAAAGCAGAGGGCAAATAATAATAGCTCCAGAAAGAATGAAGTGGCTGGGCCAAAGTGGAAATGATGCTCATGTGTGGATGTGTCTGGTGGTAAAAGTAAAATATGATGCTATAAAGAACAATATTGCATAGGAACCTGGAATATTAGGTTCATGAATCAAGGTAAATTGGATGCGGTCAAGCAGGAGATGGCAAGAGTAAATATCAACATCTTAGGAATCAGTGGACTAAAATGGATGGGAATGGGTACATTTAACTTCAGATGACCATGATATCTACTACTGTAGGCAAGAATCCCTTAGAAGAAATGGAATAGCCCTCATAATCAACAAAAGAGTCCAAAATGCAGTACTTGGGCGCAATCTCAAAAATGACAGAATGATCTCAGTTCATTTCCAAGGGAAACCATTCAACATCACAGTAATCCAAGTCTATGCCCCAACCACTGATGCTGAAGAAGCTGAAGTTGACCAGTTTTATGAAGACCCACAAGACCCTCTAAAACTAGCACCAAAAAAAAAAAGTTGTCCTTTTCATCATAGAGGATTGGAATGCAAAAGTAGGAAGGCAAGAAATACCTAGAGTAACAGGCAAATTTGACCTTGGAGTACAAAATGAAGCAAGGCAAAGGCTAATGGAATTTTGCCAAGAGAACGCACTGGTTGTAGCGAACACCCTTTCCCAACAACACAAGAGACAGCTCTACACATGGACATCATCAAACAATACCGAAATCAGATTGATTACACTCTTTGCAGCCGAAGATGGAGAAGCTCGGTACAGTCAGCAAAAACAAGACCAGGAGCTGACTGTGGCTCAGATCATCAGCTCTTTATGGCAAAATTCAGGCTTAAACTAAAGAAAGTAGGGAAAACCACTAGGCCATTCAGGTATGACCTAATGAGTAGCATCACCAACTCAAAGGACATGAACTTGGGCAAACTCTGGAAGATAGCGAGGGACAAGGAGTCTTGTCATGCTGTAGTCCATGGGGTCACAAAGAGTCAGACATGACTTAGTGACTAAACAACAACAAGGGATTGAGTCAACACTTCAATCTTTGGTCTTCCTTATAGCACCAGTTATTCTCATTAATATCAACAATGGTTATATTCAGTCATTCAACAAATATTTATTGAGTGTCTGATACAAGTCTGGCCTCATTCTTAAGCATGTACTATGTGGCAGGGGCGTAAGAGACATGTGTGTGTGTTTGAAGGTGTTGAGTGTGCTCAGCCATGTCCGAAACTTTGCAACCCCATGGATTAAAGCCCACTAGTCTCCTCCGTCCAAGAAATTTTCCAGGCAAGAATACTTGAGTGGGTTGCCACTTCCTACTCTAGGGCATTTTCCTGACCCAAGGATCAAACCTGCATCTCCTATATTGGCAGGCAGATTCTTTATCAACAATGTCACCTGGGAAGCCCCATGGCTTCTATTCTAATGTATCTCACAATCTGTGGGGGAGAAAGATGATAAACAAATAAACACAAAAAATAAACATGTAGTAGAAGTTTAAAAAAAAAAAACACTGGATTTTCTGAGAAAGTATAATGGGGATTGGGGTAGGGAGCATCTAATTAAGGGAAAGACTTCCCTGAGGAAGTGACAGTTGATCTGAGACCTAAGGGATAAAGAGTTGGTAGGAGACACATAATTAGGGCACATGCTAACTACCAAGCATGCTGGCATTGGAATGGGCTCAGCATATGGAGAGACATACCTGAGTGTACAAATGGAGGCTTGCATTTTCAGAAAGCTGCTTTGTTTATAAAAATAAAATGACTGCTTGGGGATCTTCAGGCAAAAAAAAAAAAAAGATACTGGATGAGAAAGGAATAACTCATAGAATCTGAAGAGTCTGGTTTGTTGTCAAGGTCAAAAAAATTCATGTCTGAGGAGTAAAAAACCTTACTTCTTCTAAATATCTGTCTTATTTTCATACTCAATTTTGGAATTATATCTGAAGATCTCCAAAAACTCTTTCTACAGCCTTCTTTAGTAATCTACTCCAAGACTGAACTACCCATAATGCCAATAATGTTTTGATGCAGCACATTTATTAAGAGTTTGTATGTGGCTGTGTCTTCAATAAGACTGTTAAGTGTACTTAAACAAAATATAATCACCACTCTTTGTATAAAAGTCTTCAGTACAATGTTAAAGACCGTTAGTAAACTTTCCTTCTCTCTCCTCTAGGATAGATGATATTATAGTGTATCACAAGTGTAAAAAGTTATCCTGGAGCATTTGCCCAATTTCTGTACCAGTCTTTGTTAGTAGTACTAGAAAGTCAACATTCAAAAAAATGTATATATGAATATGTATATATATATACACACATATACATAAATACATATATGACACAGGACCAAGAAATAAGACAATGAGATTGTTTAACAGTAAGTTCCTGTTTTGACCTGTAAAATGGGCACAAATCAACTGCCGTCTACAAAATATCTCTGTAGTAACGCCATCTAGCACTACCAAGCATTGTTGTTAGTTGCTCAGTCATGTCCAGTTCATTCCAACTCCGTGGACTGTAGCCCACCAGGCTCCTTTGTCCATGGGATTCTCTAGGCAAGAATACAGTAGTGGGTTGCCATTTCCTCCTCCAGGGAATCTTCCTGACCTAGGGATTGAAACTCAGTATTATTGTTTCTCTATTCACAACCTTGATCATTCCCCAAGGCTGTTCTTTCTGAGTTCTTTTTTTCCCCTTTTCTGGCCTAGTGCCATACTTGCATTACCAGTGTTACACATTTATATTATTAGCCTAGACCTTCCTCTTTTCTTATGAATTACCACCACATGCTCTCAACATTAGCATTCTCCTCCTAGATTTATTCATTATCCCTTCAAAGTCTCTCTCATGTAAAACCGTATTCTTTACCTGAAAAACAGTAAATAGAGCAGAGGTGTTTCTGAAATACAACATTGCATTGATATAATTGTATAATTGTGTGTATATGTGTTGTGTTGGTAATTTTTCTGTGTTTATGTGCCTGGTCAATTTCCATCTTGTTTCTCCATTACCATATCCATGCAACACGCTTATAAAAGCTGTCAAAACAACACAACACATAAACTCAGAACAGGTTCAATGAACTGTTTCAGCTGCTTTTTCTTCTTATTTCCTTCCATTCGCTTCAGGAATCCTTGGGCTTCGGCAGTGGGAGTTGCAAAACCCTCAGGGCAGGTCCCTTTGTGTCTCATTCTGCATCTTATTTAGTGCTGGTATCCAGAGGCTATAAGTAATTCTGAACAGGCTGGTGCACAGCTCAGGTGACTCGCAACATGATTCAGGTTTGTCAATATTCTTCCTGACTTCGCCAGAATAAGGGATCAGTCATCAAGGGCTAGCGTGGCAGGGAGAGCAGTTCAGCTACACCAAGGCTCAGCCCCAAGCACTGCGTGTGGATAACTTAATGAGACCAAATTTGGGACTTAGTGAACTACTCTCCATCCTCCACTCGGAATAAGGAAAAGGCTTCAAGTACAGGAGGGTGGATTCCAGTTAGACGCAAAGATAAATCCTCTGAGAACAGAGTAAACACTGGAATATGTTACCAAAGAAAACAGAAGAATATATTCTCCCCAGTGGATGTTTGTTTCTTTTCTTAAGTACATTTTCTCCAACATCTGGACTTGCTGACAGATGGTCCCACTCGAACCCAGGGAAACAGACTTGATGACCTGTGATGTGTACCTGGCTTGTCAGGTCTCTCTTTAAATGTCAAGTCCACTGAGAGGCCTCTCCCTCCCGCTTGCCCGCATTAGATTTCCCCTCTTTGTCTTTCTCTTATTTCCTGGATTTTTTCCTTTCCATCTCTTGAACTAATTTGGAATGATATTTGATTTACTTGGGTGTTTTTTTTTTTTTTTTTTTTTGGTGGGGGGAGGTGCGGGGTGGGGGGACCAGTTGTTAAGTATTTGCCAACACACCGCTGCTCCTAATTGTTCTTCCTGCTTCTCCCGCTCTGCCATGACATCCAAATCAATTCTTTAAAAACTTGAATCGGGTCAAGACGTTCCTCTGCTCAAAAATCTCCAAGTGGCTTTCCACTTCACTCAGTTAAAAATAAAATTCTCACTGTACTTTAACACTCCCATGCGATCTGCCCAGCCTTACTCGCTCCTGTTTTTTCCTGATGTCATCTTCTTACCCCATGGCCCACAAGGCTTCAGCCCCACTGCCTATCTTGCTGTTCCTCAAACTCACCAGGAAGCTCCTGCCTCAGGGTTACTGCTTTCATTTCCCTCTGCCTAGAAACCCTTCTCTCAGATAGAAGCATGGCTCCCCCAGTCCCTGCGCTCACTCAGTTCTCTTCCATACCTGTTCTCCAGCTCCGAGTGGTCTCCAAGTCTTCTGTGTGCAAAACTGGGTCCACCGACACCCAGCCTTTCTCCATTCCCTTTTACCTGCTGTACATCTTTCCATAGCTGGTATCACCGCTTTACATATTGCGTATTGAGAGTGTTTTGGTATTTACTTCACACATTCACACCCCACCTCTCCTCCCCTCTGCAAGCTACATTTGCCTGGTTCCCACTGCCAACTGACTGCCAGCAAAGTTTGGCCAGGGAGAGGTACTTGCTGAAGCACAGAGGGAAGAAACAAGAGAAAGGCCAGGATATCTCCCCTCTGTCCCTTCCTGCTTTCAGGTGCATTGACAAGCAGTGACCCAGCCGCCCTGAGGCTTCAGCCCCCACCCAGATGACTTCCCCTCAGTTCTCCCAAGAATAGCTCTGGGATTACTACTCTCCCTGTGATGTGCCCATCCCGGAGATGAAAGCGGTTAACCTGGGGGTTGAAGCCCAATTGCCTAAGGTTTTTTAATGCTTCCAAATACTTGAAACCTACTTCTCAGGTGAAGTTCCCTGTTTGGGAACACCTGGAGTGGACCCCGTTTCCTAATAGACCTTGTGGTACACCCATCTATCTCCTCTACCGAGGAGACTGGTAACTAGTCATTCTCCACCAGGAACACTGGAGAAAGAAATGGCAACCCACTCCAGTATTCTTACCTGGAGAATGCTGTGGACAGAGGAGCCTGGCAGGCTACAGACAATGGAGTCACAAAGAGTTGGACACAATTTAGAGACTAAACAGCAATAACCAAGAACACTCTTCTTTCCACTTCTCACTTGGCTCACTAACTCCTCCTTAAATGTCATTTTCTTAGAGAAACCTTTCCTTCCTACTCATTTTAGTTAGATCTTCCCACTTTGTCCTATCACCTTGTCATTTTCATTTCCATTTCTTACAACAACTTGCGGCTCTACGTCAATTTACTTGTTTATTTGTATAATGTCTCGCTCTACCACTTACTTAGATATAATAAAGGAATCTGAGTTTCTCACTCTTTCCTCAGCTCCAGTGTCTGGGCCATAGTAGTTGATATACAAATATTTTATACATTAAGTAATGAATGACTAGAACCCTTATGTTAACCATCATAACATTTTGGACTTAAAAAGTACTCAAAAAAATGTTTGTAGAGTTGATTGGTATATATTGCTTTCTCTGAAAAATTCACCAGTATATCCAGAATACCAAGGTTTTCCATAAATCCTAAAAGGTGTGTCTTTCATACTGTTTTCCATGCATACCATATACATTTTTACATGTTACCTTCAAAGAGCCTTCATTCCCATAAGCAACATGAAAGCAGGTAAAGCAAGTATATAAATATGATCTAAGCATGTTCACATTCCTCGTGTCAAAAATGGAGAGTCCAAAATGCAGCTATATGCAGATGATTACATTAATAAGGTTCATTAGCTCATAGTTTTGTAGTTGTTATCTTTTTGTGTGTTTTTTTTTTTCTCTCTCTCTCTTTTGGTAATTTTATGTTTGTTTGTTTTTTCTCTAAAGTGAACTCAGCTATTAAATGGTAAGAGCAAATTTGTGCCTGTAATCTTCCTCTTTGTTCTAAATAGTTACTGGGTTTGGGCTGTTATGGATTTTCCACATAGGCTTAAATTGGTCTCTGCAATGCTCTGTTCTTGTTTCTAAAGTAAAGAGAAAGCCTCAAACGAACACAGGGAAGTCTATCTTGCATCACTTTTTTTTAACTTTCCAATTTCTATTTGCTCTTTATTCTCCATACTTCTCTGTCCTCTCTTTTGTTTAAAATCTCATTTAGCATTCTCTTGAGGGGAGAACATGAGATTACAATCTAACGATTGTAATGAGAACGGGTTAAGTTGGTGCTGTTTCCCATTTTCATTACAATCTTGGTGGCAAGAATAATGTAACAGAATTTTTAATGCCTCATATATTACATGAACATTTTCCCGTGAGTTCTTGCTCCTTTTCTGCGGACAGCATTGTTGCTATGTGCTGTAAGACTTTGATCTTTTCATATTCTGAATTATAATCAATTGGCCATTTCACCCCTTCCCCATAGATTAGAGTCAAACAAGTGAAAAATATTTTGATCTATAGCATACCACAGCATCTCATGACTATAAAATCCTATCACCGGCAGACCCATACTGGCAAACTCCACGTAGCCAGTGATTTGAATTGGACAGAAGGTACAATCCAGGGGTCCTAATGGTCAGGCACTTCTCTGAAAGGTACTCTGGGAATTGGAGTTTTGTAATTTAGAGTGTTAATAGACGTGGTCATGCATCCTCAGTCACTAAGTCGTGTCCAACTCTTTGCAACCCCATGGACTGTAGCCTGCCAGGCTCCTGTGCCCATGGGATTTCCCAGGCAAGAATACTGGAGTGGTTAGCCATTTCCATCTCCAGGGGATCTTCCCAAATCTGGGATTGAACCCATGTCTCCTGTATTGCACTTTACCACTGAGCAACCAGGGAAGCAGTAATAGAGAGGGTAGGTAAATTTAAATACCAGGAGCTCTCTTGGGAAATTGATCTTTGAACTCCAAAATGATAACAATGATGATATATGTGTGCTCATTCGTGTCTGACTCTTTGCGACCCCATGGACTCTAGCCTGCCAGGCTCCTCTATTCATGGAGTTTTCCAGGCAAGAGTACTGGAGCATGTTACCATTTCCTTTTCAACTCTAAGATGCTTGCTCTTGAAACAGAAAACCTCACAAATGGTCATTACTCCAAGTGTGTGTCCAGAGCAGCGGCATGGGCATCCCTGACAGCATATGAGAACACAGAGTCTCAGGCCTCAGCCCAGGCTTCCTGCATTGGAGTCTGCATTCTAACAAAGCCCTGCAGTGACTGATAAGCCCTTCAGGGCTTGAGAAGTGCTGCTTCAGAGTGTCTTACAGGCTACACTCTGTACAGAAAGTCCCTCCTTCCCAAGTAACCCCAGTGCTCACTCTGGGCACCCAGCCCAAGGCAATGCCTCAGGATCATAGAGCCCTGTCACCCAGCTTCTCAGAATCTCCCAGTGAGGTCACCTTCATTTAAGACTTTCTCTGGCCCTTTGCCTTACTAGACTTTCTAGGCTCCATTTACTAGGAAACTGAAACTGTTGGACAAACTAATTCTCAATGGCCTCTTAGCCTGCCAGGCTCCTTTATGCATGAAATTCTCCATCAAGAGTACTGGAGTGGGTTGCCATTTCCTTCTCCAGGGGATCCTCCTGACTCAGGGATGGAACCCAGGTCTCCTACATTGCAGGCAGATTAATAACCATCTGAGCCACCAGGGAAGCCCTTGAGCAGAAACACTTGGGTTCAAATCTCCACTGTGGTGATATTGCTGTAGGGGAAACTTATCTGTCTTCTCTGTGCCTCAGTATCTTAGTCTATTAACTGGAGATAATAACATTTACTCTATCAGTTAGAGAGTAAGAGCACTACTGTAATAAAGAAATCCCCAAATCACATGGTTTAAACTTCACTTTTATTAAAAAATACTGTTCCCCAAACACATAGAGCAGAAAGTGAGATTCTCCCCAGCATGGTTCTCTGTGAATCCCTAGAGCATTATCTTCATCTTCATGGGGAGCTTCCTTGCAGAAAGGGAAGAGCCAACTGAGACAAACATTAGCATCAGGTCCCAGTCACCTAGAAGGAGGTTGGGAAATGTGGTCATTCATTGGATGCTTCATTCTAATTCTGTAACTGTGCCTAGCAGGCTGGGCATTCTGGTGGGATAGCAGGAGTCCCCAGCACACTTACCTAGCAAGGTTATTTTAGGAGTTAAAGGAATTATGGAGATAGATTGGCTTCTCTAGCGGCTCAGTGGTAGAGAATCCACCTGCCAAGCGGGAGTCGCTGGTTTGATCCCTGGATCAGCAAGATCTCCTGGAGGAGGAAACGGCAACCCACTCCAGTATTCTTCCCTGGAGAATTCCATGGACAGAGGAGCCTCTTGGGCTACAGTCCATGGGGTTACAAAAGAGTCAGACACGACTTAGCAACTAAAACAACACACAGCAACAGTGGAGATAAATTGCCTAACGCACTGCCTGGCACCCACACACATTAGGTTCTTAATGATGATAGCTGTTATTCCTATCACTTCATTATTAGCTCTCCTTGTAAAATAATCACAATTTATCAATTCTTTTAGAAACTTAAACTGATGGAACTAAAAGTGAATAAATTTCAATCCACCCACCTGAAGGGACCTCAGATCAAACCATAGTGACTTCAAGTCAGGTTTGTGTGACTTTGGCATGAACTTGAACAAATTTAGATCTCTAGAGAGGTTGACAAGCAACTTCTCCTACTTCTACCACTTCTATCCAAGTGCTTTGAGTTTTCAAAGCAAAAATGGAGGTGGGGATGTGAATTGCTCATGGTTGACAGACAGAGAACCTTCCAGGGAAAACGCATGGAGGGAGTCTGATCCCACAGGGAGGTCTGGGGCAGGACTTGTGCTACAAATTAGTGCCATCTCAAGTCTTTTATGCCCCTTACCAGTCAGTCTTTGGCTGCAGGGTGCGAGACTGAGGAGGGAACACATGCAATTCTTCCAAAAGGGAGACAACAGCTGTTAGCAGCCAACTCTGCAGCAGGAAGGGGAGAGCTGGACCCCTGGTCACGCAGGCAGGACCCAACAGCATTCATTTCCTGTGGGCGTATGCTCAGTCGTTTCAGTCGTGTCTGACTCTTTGCAATCCTATGGACTATAACCCAGCAGGCTCCTCTGTCCGTGGGATTCTTCAGGCAAGAATACTGGAGTGGGTTGCCATGCCCTCCTCCAGAGGATCTTCCCGACCCAGGGATTGAACCTGCATCTCCTACATTGGTAGATGGATTCTTTACCACTGCACCACTTGGAAGGCCTTTTCTGTTGATATTTGCTGTTAACTTCCACCATACTTGAGAAACAAAGTACTGGGGTAAATCAGAGGGGAAAAAAAAAACTTATCAAGGTGCATGGATCAAGAAGGGTTTGGGTCTCACGGCCACAGACTAAATCTCGAACTCTAGTAGGCACTTGACCGAAGGGAACTATAAGAAACATGAATCATACAGTGTAATTTTTCACCACTACTGGAAAATGATTTCTACCATGTCAAGAAACTAAATGTTTTCTGTAATAAACACCCAAGAGCCTGGTTATTTAACCTGTTGATGGAGTACCACTCTTAGAAGCTACCTAGGTATTTAAAACTCATTACATACCTCCAGCCAAAAATATGGGTTGATCCAAACCAACACTTTTAACAGGTCTTTAAATAAATCAATTTAAGCTTTTGGCTCATTGTTAGAAAAGTAAACATAAAAATTTGAGTCCAATCAGGGATTCTTCAGGAATGATGTAAGATACACTTATTTACCATGTCATGTCCAACTTTTAGAGCATCTCTCATATCCAAACCAAGCTTTCCAGGAG